>NC_054539.1:38974345-39574345 GCF_017654505.1 Polyodon spathula | reverse complement strand
GAAATGGTGTCATGTAAATAAAATACTGAATGAAGAGGTCTCTAAACCCCTCGTACTATGTGCTTATTTTTTCCTATTTGGTCAAGGAAGCTTGCCAGGGCTACTTCCAACAGATTTCAGATAATAAAAGATTGCTTGGTATGGCCTTTAATTATGGCAATAAGCTGTGCAAGGTTATGTCACAAACGCAATTTTTACATGCTGACATCTCGTGAGCATAAGGTCCAGCTTTCAGACATGATTCCATGCAAAAATCCTGATTTCCGTAGTCGTACAATGTTTTAGACACACTGTGAGACGGAAGGGATCTGGACTGGCCGTTGGGCGCATGCGTGAGTTTGTAGGGGGTTCGGATACCCAGTATGTTCTCACGTTGTCAGGAAATATCCAGTTGACAGGAATCAGCTATGAGGAATTTGGCTGTTTTCTGTCATTGGCTGGGGGGTGGGACTGTACGGGGTGTATGATTAAATAAAAAGGCACTATTTTGTATCCTTTCTGGCTCATGCAAGACGTACAGTGGAGCGTGACTTCACAGCAGAATCCTGACCCTAAAAGTGAAATTAGAAACTCTGGAGCAGCGAGTCGAAGAGTCAGCACGGCAGTTCCAGCATGAGCCCTAAAGACCAATTGTGCAAGCAAGCCACGCACCAGTTATTTACTTTTTGACTATCTGAGATAGTTAGCGTAGCAGGACAGAGCCGTCCCACAGTACACAAGAAAGGTTATAAAGTAGTGCCTGATTCTCGGGTCTTCAACCGCTAAAGGGAGCAACGATCCACAGTTAAAAACCTGCACACTTTATTTTGTAGTTTTTCCTTTCGCCTTCTCCTTATTTGTTTTGGTTGCCACACCTGCCTGTGTGTTACATAAAGATGGGGCACAATATCATTGCTGGTAGAGCGCCACGAACTATCACAGAAGCACCTGCCAACTGAACGCAGGCTAATAAATCCAGTGCCAGCGTTCCATCCTTGTAATTGTGTCTGCCTTGTGTATTCCCACACCCCTTTCACACATGGTGACAGTGGTGGGATCACTGGCATTGCCAAGATACAGCAGTGCCCATTGGAAAAAAACCCCCCAAAAAAAAACATAATGGATGTGATGCAGTTTGCCGAGACGATGGCCTTTCTGCGCCAGACACTGACAGCGACGGTGCAGGGAGGGACTGGGGCTGCTTCCAGGTGGCAGCAGCCTACTAAAATGACGGCTGAGGATTGCCCAGAGGCATACCTCCAACTATTTGAGGCTTTGGTGGAAGCTAATCAGTGGACCCAGGATTGGTAGGCAACCTACCTTTTGCCGCAAGCTACTTCCGCAGAGGAGATGAGGGTCTACACCACTCTTAAGATGGCTATCCTCAACCGGGTTGGAGCCACACCTGAAGGATACTCCGGGCGGGGAGGTTAGGCAAAACAAACATCCCCGCACCCTGGCTCACCATCTCCGTGATTACGACGTGGGATGGCTGGATCCCGGAACCAACTCCAAGGACCGGGTCATGGAGTTGGTAGTGTTGGAGCAGTTTTTGGAGGCTTTGGGACCAGTCCTGGGACTGTGGGTATGGAGACAGGGACCAGGAACCCTGAACGAGGCGGTCACCATGGCAAAGAAGTACCAGGTGGCTGAGCCCACTCCCAGCACTGCACCCTACAAGTCTACCACCTCAGCACCAGCAACCCGCATCGCCAGCTATTTGTCCTTAAAACCTTTAGGGATGATTTGTTGCATCTTGCTCACACTGTTCCCCTGTCTGGTCACTTTTGTAGGGACAAAACTAAAGTGAGGCTTGAGGCACGGTTCAATTGGCTGGGGCTGGATGACGACGTGAGGCGATTTTGTGACCAGTGCCCAGAGTGCCAATGTGCCAGTCCCAGATCCGTGCCGCGAACCCCCCTTGTGCCATTGCCACTTGTGGAAGCTCCGTTCGAGCGTTTTCAGATGGACATAGTCGGGCAGCTGGGGCGAAGTGGTTATTTTGGATTACGCTACGTGTTATCCAGAGGCCATGCCACTTCACTCTGCTTCGGCTAAATCCGTCGCCGACGAACTTGTTTTCTCCCGCGTGAGGATTCCCTGATCAATGCTGACCGACCAAGGAACCGAATTTATGTCACGGCTGGTCCGCGAGTTATGCAGACTTTTGGGGAATAAAACTATCAGAACATCAGTTTATTACCCTCAATCTGATGGAACTCTTTAATAAATATCTGCATCATGCTTTTTAGAGTTTTATTGAAAGTGATGTGCGCAACTGGAATAAGCTGATTCCTCCTCTGCTCTTTGCAATTAGAGAGGTACTGCAGGCTTCCAGAGGGTGCTCCCCGTTCGAGCGGCTGTATGGGCGGAGACCCAGGGGTGTGCTTGATATCGTCAGAGAAATGTGGGAGGAACAGCAGGATAATTCGACTAACACGGTCCGGTATGTGTTGGATAGTTAGCGTAGCGGCCATCCCACAATACACAAGAGAGGTTCTCAGGGCTTCCACCGCTAGAGGGAGCAACGAGCCGCGGTTAAAATCCTGCACACTTTATTTTGTAGTTTTTCATTAAAGTCCTTTGGTTTCCTTTTTGCTTTCACCTTCTCCTTATTTTTTTTTGGTTGCCACACCTGCCTGTGTGTTATATGAAGATGGGGCACAATAGCATTGCTGGTAGAGTGCCCCTAACTATCACAGATGCACCTGCCAACTGAGCGCAGGCTAATAAATCTGGGCGCCTGTGCTGGCATTTCATCATTGAACTTTGTGTCGGCCTTGTGTTTTCCCACACCCCTTTCAAACACACCCTTCCTATAGCGTGGGGTAATGAGCATGGTATGTACGTGCTACATCACATAAGTGGAGAGAGAATTTGGAGTTTCTAAACTGTGTGGAAACCCGGCCATTGAAGTCAGCAGTATGTACCATTATACAGTAATGCACTTTACAATTATAACAACATTTTTTTGTATTTCATTTTTTTTTTTTTGGTATAAGTTCCTGATATATTTTCTTCCCCCTAAATAAATATGATAAACCACATGTTGCATTTGCAGTCAGACAAGGCACATCTGAGAAAGGACACTAAACACAATGTAAGCTGTTACACTTCTACCAGCACAAACGAACAACCTCTCTCACTAAAGGTATCAAAATCTAAATTTCAAGTGGGGTCCTCAGTCGGAATATGTAATGTCATGGGTGACAGTGAGCCAAGAAAGTTTGGAAACCCCTGGCCTACTTGATTTGGATTCATACCCTGCCAGGGTGAAAGGCATGAATCTAATAAATTACCATGTTACTTAATACATGACCATGTATCAATATTTTCTTTTTCACAGATATTGGTCCCGTATTGATGAAATGCTCAGAGAGGCTCTGTTATTGCATAACATCAAAGTACGTCTGCTTATAAGCTGCTGGAAACAAACACATCCCTTAACTTTTAACTTTGTTTGGTCTTTGAAGACCCTCTGTGCCGAGATACCGGATTGCAGTTTAGAAGTGGTACGTGAAATACATTCATTTTTGTTATTATTTTGCTGTAAATCCTAATGCCTATATTTCATGATGACTTGCCAATTAAAAGTAAACCAATTTCAATTTTTGGGGTAAATAAATAAATAATTCAAGCAAATACACTACATAACCTTTTATGTAGGTTATTGAAACATTGCTTATTATATACTTGAAGTGTATCCTCATAGCATTATCATTACAATTGTTTTCCTATTACTTATGCATTTTCAGTTATTTCAATAGAGCAATTTGTTAACAAATTTAATAATGCAGGCTGGCTGTTCTTGATCATGGGAATTTCCCCCAACTTGTCACTGTAAGACTCCTCTCTAACTGCTGCATGACAGCTCCTCCTGCTGGGAGCAGCAGGGCCAGCCCAGTTGCTGTTTGACACACACCCTGGCTCAATACTAATGTCTTCGAAATACATGGGTTGAATGGTAAACAGTATAACTTTGGCATTTTAAATGTCATGGCCATTCACTTATTATCTCATTATAATAGCTGTACTGTCTGGAACGTTTACTGCAACATGGCCTAATTGTGAATAAAGAGAATTTGTAAATTATTAAATTGTGAAATACTGTAACAAAGCAGCATTATAAACTTAAGTACTGTACACTCCCTATACTATGACTGGCTGGCCAAGTCGCACACAAAATATATTAAGAAAGTTCTCAACATGCCTTGCTGTCATTTATTGTATAAACAGGGCAAACAGACATCTGTTCCTTTTTTATATTACAGCATCTCTACAGTTCTGTTTACCAGCCAGTTGATTTCACTAGCTCTACTTTCTCCTGAACACTGCTGACCTGACAGTGGTATAGATTAAGAAATGAAGCATTGCTGTTATCTAGCTTTCAAACACACACATATGAAAAGTGCTTGTTTTGTAGATGTTGTTTACATCTACAATTTTTTAAATATTATTTACAATTATAAAGATAAACCCAATTCATAATTATGTCCAATATACTTAGAAATACACTGAAAAAAAAACGTTTAGGGAATCATTTATAGCTCCCAGTAGTAGTGTAAGCTATTCTAAATTTCCCTATGAGCCTTAATTGTCAGTTAACTGGGTCTGAATTACAATAAATAAAATGTTCATGGTGGTTTTTATAATAACTGCATATGCATAATATCAATTGTATATTGATAATGAAAGTGGTGTTCAAAACATCTCCTTTAGGATAGGTGCTCAAAATCTGGAGAGGGGAGTAAAAAGTAGAAAACATTAAAAAGATATTTCAGTTTTATTTATTGCAAATATAAGAGCACATTATTGGAGAGTTTTGATTAAATCAAAGGGTTGTCTGAGCCGGAAGCCAAATATATTATTCCAATTTATAATGAATATAGCTTTATCGAAATATTCAAATTATATAATGTAACAGAATGAGCTAAAATTTTAATGTGAGTTTTAGAAGATTCCTCTCCTTCTAATTGATGCCTTTTGCAGTATTATTCACTGGAACAAGGCAGTGCACATACAGTACCTTAGTGAGAAGTTTTCTGGCACTGGTAGCAAATTACCAATTCAACATTTAAAACCTATCCTGCAGGACATATGTCAAACTGAGCATATACACACTACCGGTCAAACGTTTTAGAACACCCCCATTTTTCCAGTTTTTATTGAAATTTAAGCAGTTCAAGTCCAGTGAATAACCTGAAATGGTACAAAGGTAAGCGGTAAACTGCCAGAGGTTAAAAAAAAAAGTTTAGGTTACCAAAAACTGAAAAATAATGTACATTTCAGAGTTATACATAAAAGCCTTTTTCAGGGAATGGGTTAACAACTTACAGCTGTTCTGCAGCAACGGAAGTAAATTAAGCCTTGAAAGTTGATGCTAACAATTCCTACAGGTGTCCCAACTTTTGCTGATTACTTACAAATCCTCTGTCTGTATAAAAGCAGTGTTGGAACAGACTGTGTTACTACACTCTCTTAAGCATTATTTGAACAGTATTGTACTGCAGGAAGTAGTATATTGCTATCATAATGGCAAGAAAAAGGCAATTAACAATGGAAGACAGACAGACCATTACAACCCTTAAAAGTGTAGGTCTTTCCTTTAGAGAAATTGCAAAGAAAGCCAAGGTGTCAGTGAGTACAGTTTCCTACACCATCAAAAGGCACTTGGAAACTGGAGGAAACTGACAGGAAGAGGTCTGGCAGACCCAAAGCCACAACAGAATCAGAAGACAAGTTTCTGAGAGTCAACAGCTTGCGTGATAGGCGGCTCACGGGACAACAGCTTCAAGCACAGCTTAACACTGGTCGAAGTAAGCAAGTCTCAGTTTCAACTGTGAAGAGAAGACTTCGAGCTGCAGGTTTGACAGGTCGAGTGGCAGTAAGAAAGCCATTGCTAAGATGGCAAAATAAGAAAAAGAGGCTTGCCTGGGCCATGAAGCACTGCCAGTGGACTACTGAAGACTGGAAGAAGTCTTATGGACCGATGAATCAAAATTTGAAATCTTCGGTTCATCAAGCAGGGTTTTTGTACACTGTCGAGTAGGCGAAAGGATGGTTCCTCGGTGTGTGATACCAACTGTCAAACATGGAGGAGGAAGCATGATGTTCTGGGGCTCTTTTGCTGGATCCAGAATTGGCAACTTGCACAGAGTGAGTGGCACCCTGAACTAAAATGACTACCACAGCATTTTGCAGCACCATGCAATACCCTCTGGTATACGTCTAGTTGGTCAGGGGTTCATCCTACAGCAAGATAATGACCCAAAACATACCTCCAGGCTATGTCAGAACTACCTTATAAGAAAAGAACAAGATGGTAGGCTTCAAATCATGGAATGGCCAGCACAGTCTCCAGATTTAAACCCCATCGAGCTGGTTTGGGATGAACTGGACAGAAGGGTGAAAGTAAAGCAATCTACAAGTTCAACACATTTGTGGGAACTTCTGCAACAGTGTTGGGAAGAACTTTCCGAACAATATTTGATTTTCATTGTAGAAAAAATGCCACGAGTGTGTTTGGCTGTTATATCTGCAAAAGGTGGCTACTTTGATGAGTCAAAAATTTAGACTAAATTTTGTTAAACAAAACGACTCCATTATTTATTTTTTATCTCCAATTGTTTATTTGTTCTATGCTTTAATTTCAGAGTACATTGAGACATTAAACTGCATAAATTTCAATAAAAACTGGAAAAATGGAGGTGTTCTAAAACTTTGGACTGGTAGTGTATATGTGTGTGTGTGTGTGTGTGTGTGTGTGTGTAATATATAATATATATATATATAGTATATATATATAATATATATATATACCCGATAGCAATCAAAATGTTTTACCTCATTTTGTTTTCATGATACAAATGTTACTCTTTTTTTTATAATGGTCAAAGGAGAAGTTTTAAAAAACATACTGTATGTTGCAGCTTTCTAAACTAAGTATACATTTTATAGTCATTAATACTTTTCCCAGTAAAGTTCTGCAAAAATAATACAAAAATTACTTCAACAGTGTGTAGTAAAATAATGTGAAGGTGGATATTGCAAAACATATTTAGGGTGATAGGACACTTTATGATGACAGAAGTAGTGTCAGTAATATTGGGCCATATTCTCAAAGTTTTTATTATGAATTTTAATATTCATGAAACTGTTTAATACTTAAGACGGGGTATACCATGCATATGGACAGTTTTCTGCATGGCTAATATTATATTAGTGAGGCGGACTGTTGTCTCCTAGTACACTAGATGGATCCTCTAGTTACAGCTATTATATGACAAATGCTTAGGCCTTTAGTTGTTTATAGGTTCAGTCTTTGACAACGAGAAGTTCCACTTCTGCTCTGAGTCTGGCTTCATTCGGCTTGGTGTTAGACTGCTGTCACTACCCTGTGACATTGGTTTATCCAAACTATACCATATCTTGTTAACAAGATTTGGAAACACAATAAAAAGTAGACAGTAAATAGATTCCATTTGTCATATAATGTACAATATATGTAAAATCTTCTGCAGATCGCTCACAAGTTAAATTGGTATGAATATGGCTCATTGTCTTTAACTTGTATTATAATTGGTTTACAGCAATGATGGTTAACTATGCTACAGATGTATACATGACATATAAAACATGATCCATAAATTAAAGCTTTCCGAAAACAGGAAAAAATAACAATAAGTAGAAAATGTCATTCATCTCCTAGATCGTACAGTGACACTACAATGGCAATCCAATGGTTCTGTATTAAGGGGGAATGATAGGCCAAGAGCAGCTGTCCTTGTCTAGGTCATTGGTAGAATGGTACCACATTGGTAACTTTTCATATTTTCACAAACCAATGGTATTACAATGCTATATATCAATACACATTGATCATCCATTGCAGTTCCATTTTGAGAACCACCGTGCAATATTTATTCTAAATCCATTGTTTTTCCTTTATTTGAAATCATGTGGTTAATACAGCACTGTTAAAATGGTACCCTAGTGCAATTGTAATTTTCTGAAAGTGTATGCAGCCAGAGAAGACTGCACATTTTACATCTTTTAATGTCTTAAGAGTATCTTTTATTAAAAAGCAACCATGTATGTATTTATTTATATAGTTAAATGGTTTTAGATTTCAGTACTGTGGGTTTGTCATAATAAAAAAGAATCCAACAATGTATACTTGACAGTCTGTCTGACCTTTATTGTTTTCCATATTTTCCATGTAGAAATTTTTCTGCCTGACAGAACAGAAGAATGCTACTTTTCCTGAAATTAATCGAAACAAATTCATGGTGACTGACCGAGCAGTTTATATTGGTAAGTAACATTATCACAGTATTAACGTATGCCAAGTTGTGGAAAGCATATTATAAAGCTAGTGATATATAACTCAGGAGGTTACTTTAAATATGCTAGAGGTTTTTCCACCCTAGTGTTTTTCTTTCTAGTTCTGTTATATTACTTGTAAACAGTAATATATAGAGGCAATTGTCTGTTTGACTGTGTTGTGGTTATACGGGTCAAAGTTAAAATATTTTCTTCATTTAATATAGTATTTGGTAACTAACTTTGTTCAAATAACATTGGATACAGTATACAGTTGTATGCAAAAGTTTGGGCACCCCTGGAATAAATGTATGTTACAGTGCCCAAACGTATGCATACAACTGTATATTCACAGTGGATAAAAACTACTACCACAGAGTACTGAATGCTTGAGGGTAGAATTGCCACATGCTCCAGAGGGTCGTGTGCAGCCCATGAAGTTGCATCTAGTGTCTGTACTATTATGTTAGTTCTGGCAGCATGAACAACATGCTGAGTTTGGAACAACTTAGATATGCCAACAAGAAGAATAATGATGCACAGGAATTCCCTCACGGTGATGATTCTGTGGTCAGCTGAAAACAGTGCCCCCTAGTAGGCCACAGCAGAAATTGTAAAGTATGTAAAAAACAGTAAATATGCTAGAGCCCCTTTTGCTGGTTATAAGTTTTTTTTTTTTTTTTTTTTTCTACAAAATTTATAAGGAACATGTTGACTTTTCATGATACTAAGACTAGAGAGAAAATAATGAGAAAAGCATTTTCAACAAATCTCATCTCTTTCCTTAAGAAAACCTAATTGTTTTGTATTTTAGGAAACAACGACTGGATTGGAAATGACTTCACTTACAACACAGGTGTAGGTCTTGTCATCAGTCAAGCAGAGGCACCGTCAAACTCCACAATTGTTGAGCAACTAAAGGCTGTGTTTGAACGGGACTGGTACTCCCGGCATGCCAAAAGTTTACAAGCAAATAAGATCCCTGAATGCATTAAGCAAAAAATGAAACACCCAGCAGGTCTTAAGGTCCCTTAAAACAATGGGGAGTGGAAAGACATTTTACAAAAATTAAAACTTGCATTGACTGGATTTCACTTCTATTACCAGAAAAAAAAGGAAAAGAAAAGAAAGCTATTTTTAACGTGTCTTTTTTCATAGTGAGTTTTGCATTTTCACTTTTGGCATCCATTATTTAAAATATGTTTTAATTTATGGTATTGCCACATAAGAACGGAACTCTACATGTGCTGTAGAAGACAGACAATCATGCTGTTTCTTTGTTTTCCTGTCAACATCAACCATAGAATGGACCCCAGGATATCCGTGGCCTGCCAGAATGGAGTGTAGGAAATAGATCCTTCCAGTTTTGGTACTACTGCATATTCTGCAGAGAACATAGGTGTGATTGTGCAGTGCAGTTCGGTTCTTTATATTCTGGAGAGATATGGAATTTTGGCCTTGACACTGCAAAGTTTTCTTACTATGCAAAGTCTGTTTTATATCTTATCTGTGGTGTTGCAACGGAAAAAAAGTTTCAATTTAAGCACTTGCTTCTTTTTTAATGAAGTACAGTACGTAAGCTATATATTATTTTGAAGTTTACTGAATCTGTGACCACCACAGAAAGTCATGACCCCACCCCCTCCCCAAAAGGAAGATGGAATTGTATTCCATTGTGCAGTGATAGCTTGTAATTTCATATAGACTGCCTTAATCCAGTCTACATAACCTTAATTAGAAGGGGATAAAAGCATACTTATTGATGTTTTCATAAAAAAGAACACAGGGTACGTTGATTTGTCAAAACCAATTACTTAACTAACAAAGTTATCAAATGCAGCATATAAAAAGGCATCATTACAAGATTTGCATGTCTCATGACAAGAAACCAATTGATTACTTTTGTAACTATTTCATCACATGGAAATATAATACATGTTATAAAAACAATTTAATAGTAGATTTTTTTAAAATTAATCAATGTTTTATCGATCTTTTATGAACTATATAAACAAATCTATATTTCATTACATCCTTTGCACAATTGTTATTAAAGATGCCTAATGGGATGGTTATGTGGTCTGATCAACTGATCTAATTGAATTAAAGAGCGTTTCATATAAGTCTCATTATAGTGTATTTCTATAAACATGTCAGAGAAAGTCCTATTTTAAGAATGTAAACTACAGTGCTATTTAGATCATGAATAATTCTTTTTGTATTCTTTGTTAAAAAATTACACATCCTCTTAACAGTGCCAGTTGCTCCTTTCTCACACCCTTGCTTTGAAATGGCATGTATCGAAGCCCTTCTTAATAGTTCTCTTGGTTTAATGAACCTAGTTAAACAACTCGCTTGCCTCTTGGATTCTTGGCTTTATGCATTCATATTATATATATATATATATATATATAATATATATATATATAATATATCTATATATAATATATATTGCAGTCCCTGAATTAACGTCATGTGGTCTTAATTGCAGTTACACCAGCAATTAACGGAAAACCACGTTTAGACCCCATAAATGATTGCATTTTTTGTATTTTTTTTTTTTTACTCCTTTTGATTTTTAAATGACATTTTTTTTGTGAATGTTAAAAAATAAAAAAATACAAATTTTATGGAGTTTAATATTAAAGTACCAGGTTTCTTAAAATCATTTTGTATTACCAAATGATATGCTTCAGTGCAAGTTTAACATATTTATTAAACTTTCCAGTTTGTACTGATAATTCACATAGACTCCTCCAAGTTTTAGCAGACCTTGTATAAAAAAAAAATGCCTTCACCATTATGATCTCATTATTATTATTATTTTTTTCTTACATTTGCCTATAAATACTTTTTTATAAATAAAAGTATGTGTCAGTGGGTGCAGGAGACTTACTTTTTGGGGTGGAGAGAGGCAGTGGGCTGCAATTGAACATCAACACAATGAAAGATAGGCCACTGGTTTTTATTAATAGGTTACTTTTTAACATAAAAAATAACTGTGCTATGTTCTCGGGGTAACTCCTCCTCCCCAACATACATTTTGAAACTCCATTGCTGAGTCATACAGAACACAGCCTTTAATTTAATGCTGTAAAAGGAGTTGGCTGTCCTTTTAGTGGGACACATATGAAAACTACAGTGTTCTCAGACATTACATGCGATGTACAAATAAACTTTGTAATACGGTAAAGTTTATCCTGTATCAATTGTCTGAGGTGCAAAAAGAGTAGTCTTTGTATAACTTTTCTTATCTGACACAAGATGTTTTTATCATTACAAACTAGGAAGTGTCCAAAGCCAAACACTGCACAAAGGTATTTTATTGTTATTTTTTAAATATACTGTATACAGACAAGTACAATACACTGTTTTTTTGTAATTGAACACATTATGACATGTTTTCTAATGGATGAATTGCATGAGCACAGTATGAAAAGCACTTTGAATGTTGAATGTTTGGCCACATCTTTGAAGATCTACACCAACTGATTTGTGCATGCATAAGAATCCATGACAGGGTACCAGGGGATAACAATAGTTGCAGATACTTCCAAAGGGAAAGATATACATATGCATTGTCTTCTTATTCACTCTTTTGTTTTCTCAAATTTTGGTTTACTAACATTATACAATATATCCTATCATGTACATAATGACTACAAACAAATTGTTTTGCACACTTGTGTATCCTAATAGTAGGACGTGTATTAATACTGACCCTTTTGATAATGGGAGAGCAATTCCAGTCCCTTGGGTTTGATTACTTATCAATTTATACAAACAGAGGAACCATTTATTGAAGAACCAGCTTCGATTGAAAGGCATGTTTCTGCTGTTTATATTCAGTCTGAAGAACAAGATGGAAAGACAGTAATAATTCTAATTATCATGTTGACGTGTACCATAGTAACAATCCTAAATCATTCACTTATTTTTTGCTTCCTAGATGCAGATATACATGTCCAATTAAATACAATATTAGCTTTATATCTATTTTGTTTTGTTATAATTTTAAAAGTACATACAGCTGTACTGTTACTCCGTTGAGGGGATTTTAAGGTGTGTTGATCATTCTTTATGTAAAACTGTATAGATGTAAAAGCTTTTGTTGTAATACACATTGTTCCCATAGAAACATTGTGAACTTTGTTCAAAATATGGGGAGCCCATCTTTGTGACAATAATTACATTGTAATAAGTAATTATATGGAAACTACAATGTGATCCATGTAACTTATGCAATTGTTTTATCATCATCACTACAGTAGAACTCCACACTTACAAACACATAGGGAATAGATAAAGTTTATAAAACTTAAATGTCTGTAAATCTGAATATTTTTCAAGAATGTAATGTGTGTTTACTATGTTTAACTAGTAGAAAGCACAGCGTCAGATTGGTAGTCTTTTACAGTTCATAACTTTGTGGTTCTACTGTACTTAGGAACTGACATTACCATGTAATTAAGGAATAACAAAGTTAACTTACAGAACATAAAACACCATAATTACCTAATAACAGTATACTAACTTGATATTTACTCTGTAGTTTTCGAACAATTATTCATGAATTAATACCTGCAGCATTAAAATGTAAATAATATTTGGAGAAGTGTACACACACTGGCTCATCTTACTTAAAGATGAGCTAGATCAGAAATGCTTTGGAAGGTTAATAGCTGCAACCTCATGGTTGACGTATGCATGGAAATAGTACCGCTGTAACATTTGCTCTTCTGTATTGAAAATTGTTTCTATTCCTTTATAAAGCCTATGCACTATAAATGCTTTAATACAAAATGATTGAATACACGTGTTCTATCAAGCATGCTACCAGTTTGTGTAGTCTGCTATTAATGGCATGTAACGTTACTGTTGAATTATTTTGCAGCAATTAAAAAAATACAGAAGTATGTATTTGTAACGTTGTATCCCTTACTGCATAGACAGTATTTAATGCAAACCTCTGGTTCATAAAAAAAAAAAAAAAAGTTATTTGTAAGAATTATGAAGTATAACTGTTCAGTTTCTTCCAGTGTAAATAATATACATACAAGTCAATTTAAGAATTCAAACTCAAACAAATATGGGGGAATTATCCAATTGCACTCTTGCATTCTATAGCAGCATCCAATGATACAAATGTATATTTTTATAAAAGTCATCCTACTTATGGTTCAGAACATCACCTTATGGCATTTTCCAGAAAAAAAAAAATACACACACACATATATATATATATATATATATATATATATATATATATATATATATATATATATATATATATATATATATATATATATCTGCACATCCTACCCCACAACGTCCAATTGATCAAAAATATTCTAGAAATTTGTAGAAAATTTATTAAAAATAAAAACTGAAATAGCTTGGTTGGATAAGTGTCCACACCCTTGTAATAGCAATCCTAAATTAGCTCAGTTGTAACCAATCGCTTTCAAAATCACACACCAAGTTAAGTGGCCTCCACCTGTTAAATTGCAGTGATTCGCATGATTTCAGGATAAATTCAACAGTTCCTGTAATTTCCTTTGCTGGGTAGTGCATTTCAGAAGAGCTCTGGGACAAAGTTGTTGAAAGGTACAGATCAGGGGATGGGTATAAAAAAATATCAAAGGCCTTGATTATCCCTTGGAGCATGGTCAAGACGATTATTAAGAAATGGAAGATGTATGGCACCACCAAGACACTGCCAAGATCAGGCTGTCTCTCTAAACTGGATGACCGAGCAAGAAGGAGACTGATCAGAGAGGCTACCAAGAGGCCAATGGCAACTTTGCAAGAGCTACAGGCTTTTATGGCCAAGACTGGTCAAAGTGTGCATGTGCCAACAATATCGCAAGCACTCCACAAATCTGACCTGTATGGTACGGTGGCAAGAAGGAAGCCATTACTCAAGAAAGCCCACCTTGAATCCTGTTTGAAGTATGCAAAACAACACTCAGGAGATTCTGTAGCCATGTGGCAAAAGGTTTTATGGTCTGACGAAACTAAAATGGAACTTTTTGGCCTAAATGCAAAGTGTTATGTTTGGTGCAAACCCAACACAGTGCATCACCCAAAGAACACCATCCCTACTGTGAAGCATGGTGGTGGCAGCATCATGTTATGGGGATGTTTCTCATCGGCAGGGACTGGGACACATGTCAGGATAGAAGGGAAAATGAATGGAGCAAAGTACAGAGTCCTTGAGGAAAACTTGCTCCCCTCCGCAAGAAAGCTGAAACTGGGACAGAAATTCACCTTTCAGCATGACAACGACCCAAAGCACTCAGCCAAAGTGTTGTGAATATTTATGTTGTATATCTAGAATTTATGTCACAACTGTGTCCTCGCCAATTACCATTAAAGAAAATACCCTTTATTGCCTATAATGTAATTATTAACCATAATAAATAACCTCAATAAGAACTAGTGATTCTGGCATAATTATCCCTTGATTCATGATGAAAAGAGATTAACAATTAATATTATGTATATTTAAGTATTTCAGATCAATCATATGTGTATTTGTTATAAGACAAAAAGAAAAATAACAATCCAAATTATTACTACGTTTATTCATATTCTCAAAGGAATAATAATAAAGGTTAGGCTTCATAGTTAAAAAAAACATGTATAAAGAAAAAAAAACATTCAAGGAAAATTAATGCATTGTGTGCGTACCTAAATTTAACAGTACTGTTGAGCGTTGTCACAACACTTCTGGTTATTTAGGAACGCTTCGTTGCATTCCTAAATTAAACGGTATAATTTAAAATAAATCATGTGTGTATATTAACAATTACTGTTTTGAAAAGGACAACGGTATCAGTATCTACATTTAAATCACTTCATAATTTTTATACAGCAGATTAATCGTGGTTGTGGGTGTCGCCATCTTTCCGCTGAGCAGCTCAGCAGCTCTGAGAGTCGGCGAGTTCGTTGAGTCAGCGTTGAGCCGCGTTTGTTTTTAAAACCTGTCAGCTAGTGCGTTGTTAAACTAGCCAGCAGTCACACGTAATTAAAAACCTTGTGCACCTGTATATAAACCCACGCTGTCGCGACGATGCACTCTGGGTGGGTGTGTGTTAGTTTCAAGTCTCCCTCCCGTTGCTAGGATCGAGCGTTCGAGAGAGAAACTTTAAAAATTTTGTGTGCAAGACACCACGTTCTAAACAAAACTTTTTGATTTTTAAAAGAAAAACGAGACACTCGTCACAAAAAAACAATTTATAACTTTAATTACCAAAAACAGAAATTTATTTGTCGTGTGTGACATAGGAAACTTGACGTCATGAACGGACAGACAACAACAAGGAGTAAGACCGTACTACAGCTCGAGTCGGTATCTGGACAGTGAAATGCTCATAATGAATCCTTGATGTGCTCTCTGGTCATAGAGTTGTGTCACCTGTGTGACTTAAAGAGATTATATTAATGTAATAAGGCGTTTGAAGCTTATATTTTTCTAAAGTTTGTTCAATATAAGTCTAGACATCTCCCTCTCTTTTACTTTTCACCTGCATCCTCTTATTGCTAAGTTAGGACAGGAATGCCCAAATATAGTCATGCTTTTCTTCTCTTTCTGTAACCGCAAGAAACCTACGTGACAAGACAGAGATGGTCATGGTATCAGAAATGCTTGCTAGAACCATAATAAGTAACAATATAGTAGTTGTATTCGATTATGCTTATATGATGTTTGTATTTGTTTATGCTTATATGATTAGTATTTGATTATGCTTTTATTTCTAACCTATTACTTCTTTTCGTCTGCTGAAAAGCAGGTGGCTCATACGCCAGTTGGAAAGATACTATGAGCTGAAACCGTTGGCAACCGCAAACCGCAACCGTGACATTTCAAAGAAATTTTAATAGAATAAGATGTAGCAGGTGCTTTCTGTGGCACTTCAAAAGAAATGTCACCAACCTTTTTTTTATTTTCAGGGGGGTTTGTAATTTAAATAAGTTGTTATGATTGGTCTCATCTTAATCTTCCGAGCTGTTGCTATCTGCTAATATTGAGTTAAGCTTTTGTGATTGGCTCGCAATAACTGTAGGTTACAAGGTATATATTATGCTTACTAGCTCTGCGGAGCTCAGAACTTTGCTCGGTTTCCTAACACCTACATGTGTTGAGATTGTTCTCAGGTTTGCAAACTTTAACTATTAAACTTATTTGCTCAAACTTGTCTGTTCTACTGAGTCTCTATCTTACAGAAGTTAAAGTGAAAACTTCCACAACAGCAGCAGTGCAGTATCTCCATGAAGGCTGTAGGTAAAAGCTTTTGTTGTTCCGGAGGGAGCCCATCTTCTCCGGGACAGCTTTGAAGATTACATCATTGCGTCTTCATTGAAGAACTTCGGAGTTTGATGAGTTGAGAGCGATGAGATGTTTTGAAGAGTGAATCCAGCAAGCAAATCCAGCAAACATATCCAGAGTAAGAGTATTCACCTATTTCATTAAAAGATTTTACATTTATCATTTAAATTGATTGACCCTATTCCATTTAACTTTAGTTACATTCATTAGAGAAGCACATGAATTTCATTTTCATTACCTATACAAAATTACGATTTCAAGCATATAAAACAGATCATAATACAATCAAAGGATA
The DNA here is from genome assembly GCF_017654505.1 of Polyodon spathula. Lineage (NCBI taxonomy): Eukaryota > Metazoa > Chordata > Actinopteri > Acipenseriformes > Polyodontidae > Polyodon > Polyodon spathula. The sequence goes on along the minus strand of NC_054539.1, from coordinate 39,557,417 downwards.
ATATGTAAAAATAGTTATTAGTTTATAATATTCATTTAAAACACAATAAACACTTGTGTAATTAAAAATGATTCTTAAAACATTTTAACTAACTTTTAACACAATAATGATAGAACTACATAGTCACTACAACTTGCTTGGTAAGTTTTATGACACTTAGTAGTCCAGACAATCAGATAGCATTTTAGAAGGCGCTCTTCAAAGAGTTAACAGTTTGTGTCCTGTGCCTTTGGTTTAAACAACAAGCTTTGAAGTAGATCTGGTTAAGAATGTTCTGGAATCGATATTAACAACCCAATCACCACTGAATTAAATATCTGGAAAATGCTTATATTAAAATTAATTTAACCATGAATTTCCTTGACAAAAGCTACACTGGAGTGGCTAAGGAACAAAAAGGTAAATGTCCTTGAGTGGCCCAGTCAGAGCCCTGACCTAAATCAATCGAAAATTTGTGGCATGACTTAAAAATTGCTGTCCATCAGCGCTCCCCAAGGAACTTGACAGTGCTTGAACAGCTTTGTAAAGAAGAATGGTCAAATATTGCCAAATCTAGGTGTGCAAAGTTGGTAGAGACCTATCCTAGCAGACTCACAGCTGTAATTGCTGCCAAAGGTGCTTCCACCAAGTATTAAGTATTGGAGACTTAGCCAATTATGATCTTTCAGTTTTGTATTTTTATATATATTTTTTATCAGTGTGGAATATGGCGTGTAGATAAGTGGAAAACAATCCTCATTTAAATGCATGAAACTCTGAGGCACTGACACAACAAACTGGGAAACAAGTTCAAGGGGGTGTAGACTTTCTATAGGCTTGTATAGGGAGCCAACTATATAGCTTCGGGCAAACCAACAGCCTTAAGCTTTCACAGTGGTACTGCAAGCAGGGACCAAAGTGGTAACGAGACACTGGGAAGGATTGCAAGCAATCAACCCCAACGCAGAGTTGAGCCCAGCAACTGCATAGTGAATCAGAAAGGTAACCTTGTTCGTTGGAAAGTACTTGTACCGGTAGGAATGGGAGCAGACCTGGACCTACAGTTACCGCATAAGCAGTCTATAGGGATGCCCGTCTATAGTGCTTCTGTCAAACTGACACAATCCTTAGACTGAGGGAAGCCTACTGTCAGAGTCCTGACAGTCTTCGCAATGCAACTGCAGCAGAGACCAGTGCAGCAAAAAACTGTGGGATGGACTGCGAACAACCAGACCCAAAGCAGAGCTGAGTTCAGCAACTGGTAGTGAACCAGGATGGTAACCTCATTTGTTGTACAAAGTACTGGCGGGAACAGGAGCAGGTCTGGACCTACAGTTACCATGGGAGCGATCCATAGGGATGCCCACCTATTGCGCTTTTGGCTAACCCAACAGTCCATAAACTGAGTAAAGCCTACTGTTAGCCTAACAGCCTTCACAATAATTCTGCAAGCAAAATTAATGTGGCAACAAGACACTGTGGGAAAAGCTGCAAGCAATTCACCCTGAAGTGGGCGCTCAGTCAAATGCAGAACTGCTAAGCTGCATTCATATTTCTGTATAAAAAAACAGAATGCACACAAGAAACACATTCTCACACAAAACAGTAACAACTCAATTACTGTTAATTGTATACAATTTTCATTACAAATACAATATTTTATTTTCTAGAACACAAGTAGCTGACTTAAGGTTGTTCGATCACAGGAATTGCTTGGTACTCCGTTGTAAAGGTAAGGGAACAACAGCTTTTCTTGTTTTGAAATTAACACATTAATGAATGGATTTATTTAACACTTCCCAATAAATACTTCTTAAAGCAATTATGAGTATCAGCACACCCCTACTATTTATATCCCTTTGTGATTTTTTTTTGTTTATTTCCCTCTTTCTTTATTTTCCATTTCCTTTTTATCTCCCTTTTCTCTACATTCCTTTGCTTTTTATCTCTTCCTCACACCCCTAATAAAATAATAAAGGTAAATAAAGAATAACAAAAACATGGGGAGATGACACACATGAAAATAAAAAAAAAACTTAAAGCAAAAATAAGCTACATCAAAGGAACAGAGAAACAGGTGACATAAACTAAAAGTAAATAAAGGGAGAAAGTAAAAGGAAAACAAAACAAGAAGATAAAGCAATGGAAAATAAGAAAAGAGAGAACAATTTAAAACAAAAAGAAAAAAAAATTACAAATTAAATAATTTGAAAGTATCTTATTTTTATTATTTTAATTATAGTATTGCATCATTTATATGTTATGGTTACAAACATGTAGAATTTCTCTTATTGCAGGTTAGTCAGTGTAAAATCTTAATTTATCCACTGAATCAATTGTCATTTCTTGTAACTAGCTATGATGATGTAGTTCACACGTTGCTACAGCATACTTCATTATTTGCAGTGCACTTCATACTTCAACTTTGCCCCAAGCTTAGTTCCTGCGAGGCATTGCTCAAATTTTGCATCCACCTCCTTGCTCTGCTCGTCACTGAAATGGTTCTTCCAGTCTCCAACACCCCCTGAGGAAAAATACTATTATTTTTTAAAACTGACAGCACAATGATGCGTACAGGTGTATGATAATTTTGAAACTATATTAATTTTCGAATTGTTAAACAAAAATGAAATAATTATGCACGGTGGTTTAGAGCTAATATATAATACCATAAAAAAATTAAGATCATTATTTTCTTCTACTTTCATTTTCATTTTTGCATTTCTGAGTCATTCTGCGTACCCCCTCTGACCCTTAGAAGTACACCCAGGGGTATGCATACCCCCAGTTGAAAATCCCTGGTTTAACTTAACTTGACAGCACACAAGAAACCAAAATTGCATTGACAACGGCTATGCTTACAACAAAAATAGAGGTAGTACGCTATGATACTTGTACTATTGTTAATGAAATAGTAATCTGCCTGACCCTGCCCTATTTTACAATAACATGAATTTCACGAGGCAGGCCTTCATAAAGGGATTATGGGAAAAAAGAGACTAAGTGCTTGTGACTTTAACAACAAAGTAGCTGTTCCCCTCAGAGAACCACCCTTGTTGAGATGAGGCCAAACCAATCAAACTCCATTAATATACTTCTTTGAAGAGCAGTGCTTTTGTATTAAGATACTTTTTAACAGCAGGGTTTTAAGCTCTCATCTTAGAGACCACATATAAAGGCTCTGGGCATCGCTAAACGGCAGTGTTTTGGACATTATACTGTGTGAAAAAGGAAGATCACTTTGCGTGGTTTCATCCATTGATAAACACCTTATTCACTAAACTTAACAGATGCAAAAATACGGTGAAGTAACCTTCTAATTAGCATACACCTTTTAACACACCGTATATACCACGCAGTATGGGCTAAATGGAGTGCCAATTCATAACGTTATGGTGCCTCTATATGAGATATCCAATTCGAAATAAAACAGAATCCTGTTCTCCATTTATACACTTAAACGAATATAAATGCAAGACGTTCCATGTAAAAACAAATCAATCAATTAGATTAAAACACATTTATTTCAAAGCAGCACATGAATGAATGAATGAATGAATGAATGAATGAATAATATTAATTTGGTATTGATGACCGATATACTTTCCCACAATATTTTTTACTTCCAATAGTTAAATGGTTCAGAAACCATAATTAATCTACAGTAATGCCTGCCATCCAGGAATGTTAACCTGATTTAATTGAACTATTATTATTATTATTATTATTATTATTATTATTATTATTATTATTATTATTATTATTATTTCTTAGCGGATGTGCTTATTTTTTTCGTCACAAAATATATACATTTCAACTGAAATAATTTCTGACGTACCAATCATAAATAGGCTACCGTGTAGTTTTTAAACACAGTTCCTGTCTCAATGAAAAGTTCATTACTGTTCTTTCTCTTTTCTCTTTCTCTTGCGCTGTCTGTTTTTTGCTGTTGCGCGCTCCTCCTATGAGCTCCCTACTCATGTAGTAGCCATCACAATGCTAGCCTAAAAGCCTTCTATACAGTAGGCTATCAACAAAACTAAAGAACTGCAATAAAGCTGACTGCGTGTACAGGGAGTTCTATCTCGACTGCTGCCCCTGGTATAATGGAAGATGACACCCGCCAGCATTTTTCAGGACAGTAGAAGACCAAATATCTTGAGAACTGTTCAGCATTTTTCTGTGCCATGCAGTAAGGCATTCGAGGAGCGAGTTTTCAGTTTAATGTTAAACCTTTGGACTGACGAAACAAATCTCCTAGGTGCTGAAGTGGTCAAAAGTGAGCTTTGCATAAATTCCAAACCACATGTTCACAATGTAGAATCGAAGCAGTTTGGGGATAAAATAATCTCAATGAAGAGGGACACACAAAGCGGTTTGGAGCGTAAACACAAGGTAATAAAATGCGTGCGTGCGTGCGTGCGTGCGTGCGTGCGTGTTGCGGACATGTCTTGTTTCCAAACGTGGTACTGTTAGCGCACCTTGAGACATTTACTAAAGGTACCATGCATAAGTGAATATGGTTAATATAACAAACACCTCCTCCGCGGCCTAAGAGGAAACAATTTAAATACATTCCCAAGCATTAACATTATTCATTGTATCTGAATCACTCTCATGCTGTACCTTTTCCACGCGATTCATTATGAAGGCCGCCTGCCAATCCTTAGTCAATACAGCAGATGTACAAAGTACACACTAAAGGGGTTATTGCACGTAAAACACGGCACCACTGATAGTGTATGAGGCCTTTTATTGGTTGAGTTAAATGGAGAGTTATGCTTTCAGGTGAGATTTTAGTGTTTTGGGGTTTTTTTGAGTACATCCAACTATATAACAATGTATTTGAAGTTTTTATTTCTGAATAAACGTAAACAGATTAACATGTTTTGAGATTACTTGGGGAATCCTGTTGTGAAATGCCTGATAATCTACTTTTGACCCTGATACAGCTCTGAGCCCTTTCCTCTGGTTTTATACTCAGTTTTATTGGCCCTAGTGTGATTTGTTTTAATGTTGTGTGATAGGAATTTCTTAACCAAAAACTTGCAACACTATTATAGAAGATCAGGAAGTGTACTCTATCTGTCTCAGTGAGGTGATGATTCTTAAAATTGTCCTAAGAGTTTTATTTTTATTTTATTATTATTATTATTATTATTATTATTATTATTATTATTATTATTATTATTATTCATTCCCTACTTATAATAGAATATGTTGCTAGATTTATGGTACAGCAGCATAAAAAGGGAACATAGCTCCACCTGAATTTGAAATGTCAAATTTATTGGAAACTCCTTGACAGACAATTATAAATGTGTATTCTCACAACAAGCAACAACAGCACACTGAAATAACAACACTGTCTTAATGGGTTCGTCCCCTATAACCCGAGATGATCATATGACTCAAATGGGTTTAAATATTTTCTAAAGTATTTTACTATTATATATATATATATATATATATATATATATATATATATATATATATATATATATATATATATATAAACACTTGTTACATTTTATTAAACATGTTAACAATTAATAAAACAAGTGTATTTAAATAAAAAGGGACCTTTTTTTTTATTCCCATTTTTCATAACTCCTTCACTTACCCACCACCCTGATATATTTCCCTGACTGTGACTATTGGATTCACAGACCCTACCTCTAATGTTGGACTACCTTATCCGAGGTAGCATGTTGTACACCAAGTTTAGAACTAATTGGGGTCTGTGAATCCAGCTATAACAGTTCCAATTCAAACTGTTTTATTACCTTAGCCTGTTGCCAATGGAAATGAGGCAGATAAATACAATTTATTGCATTATTTATTCATTCATTTAGAATAATGAGAGAAACCTAAGGAAGTGTTAATTAAATTTGCTAATTCAAAAAAGCCAGTCAGATATATCTTTATTTATATATTAATATTATCAACGTGTCATCTAGTCCAAGACAAGACACCAAAACTAAAGGAAAAGGGTTTACTTTTTGTTTCATTTCATTCAGCTTCAAACACACAGGGAGGCTCCAGAAGCATGAATGTCTCACAGAAGACTGAACGGTTGTGTAGGGGTGTACAATTTGGAGTCTCTCATGAATGTAACCAGGTTTAATTGGTGGTATGCCTTTGGATTAGAGGTAGGGGCCCTTCAGATTCAAATTAAACTCAAAATCAGTCTTGCATGTAACTGCTGTAGGAGGCATTTATGTTTATTATTATGTTAATTATACTTATGTATATCACACAAAACCATACAACAAAGTACTCCCACATACCTTTCCTGAATATAACATTGCCCAATTGACCATGTGTTTCTTTTGATTTGTTCTTCATGGCTTCAAAAGTACTTTCTTGAGCAATAGCCTGGACCTGTTCATCACTCAGTGTGAGACTGAAGAATTTGGCAATCTGCTGTATTCCTTCAGCCAAGTTCTGTTTGGGGAAAAAAACAGAGATATAGTGTCATTTTAAAAGTGTTTCTAACAACAAGGTTAATGAAAGTGCCCCTATTTAAAAACTAGTTTAAGACATGTGTTACTGTATAAGCCCATTATGAATAGATCAGCTCTGTTTATGTAAGATGTTGTTGGGTTATGTTAGTTCAGTTTACATTAAGATATATTCTTATAATTCCTGGGAATAAATTAGTACAGCCAAACAGTAAAATGTAAACACTTGAATTAATCCCAACACAGTAGATAATAATTCCAGTATACAGAAAGAAAACACAAGCAATTTATTTCATCCAGTTACATAGACTATATTACATAGTATTTAGTTTTAATTATTTATTGTAAAAAATAACTTGTGAAACATAGTAAATCATGGGGTCATATCTTAGTGCACAATTTAACAAAATTGTGTGACCGTACAACCTTAAATGACTAAAGAACTGAAGAATTTAAACCGTCAGACTTACTTCTATCATGTCTTCAAAAGTTATAATCTTTACAGTATCACTGTCAATGTACTTCTCCCAAGCAACTGCATGATCAAAATAGGAGCCCAGCATAACTGCCACAAAGAACAAATTGTGTATTAAATTGTCCTGTAAATTGTACAGTTTTTTTTTTTTTTTTTAAGTGACCTTTTCAGAGCCCTTAATAAAAAAATCGCCCTACCCAATGTTGTTATAAAAATTGTCTAACTTTGTCATTTGTGCAATTTTTATCTCAAAGGAAAAAAACACCAAATACAATTCTAAAACAAACTCAAAACAACTTTAGACTAACAACTAAGGCTGTATTTGTGTCATGGTTATCACAGATTTCATTATTTCTTTCTAATCAGTATAATTTTGATGATGCCAATGCAATTTTTTTCCGGCTTTAATAAATATTATGTTTAATTGTGAAATATTTATTTTTAGACCATGAGGTGCCATGAATAAAATACAGCCCCGCTAATAACAAACCCACAATTTTAATGTCTTAGTTGTTTATTTCTTTATTGGCTGTGTTTAACTATCTGAAAAAACTATCTGAATAATAAAAAAAAATGCATGGATGATTTGAAGTAAACAGCTCTGAGAATCTTGTTCCTCTTAGCCAGGAACATTTCTTATTTCTGTAAACCCTATTTTAACTATCTAAAAAGTGGTGGTATTTAGAGCCACTTATGTTTGGATGAATTGAATAGATCCCGCCTTGTACAAGACCATCTTCACAGACTCTTTGGGTGACAGAACATCTTAGCAATCCTCTTGCACACTCAAAGTATTCGAAAGTCAGTCGTACACTATATCACAAGAGACAGTAGTACATATTCATTTACCAACATAGAGGGTATTGATTTGTTTAATTTGGCCCTTTTTATATTTTCACCAATATTTGGCATAAGAGGCTACTGACTGAGATGACAGGCCAACAAAATACAAGTACACACCAACAGTTTAGCCAACTTGTGTGGTGGTTTTCTGATGTGCATTAATGTCCTATTTTGAGCAGGATTCAAACCCAGGCATTATTTGGATTACTAACAAGCTACCCTAAAGAGTAAGTAGCAGGGTTCCAAAAAATATAGCGTTATACGTCCCCAAGTGTTGATACAACTGATTAAATAACGCACCTGTAATTTATCTTTTCATTGTTAACATCCTGACAACTTTTTATAATTACACCTTTAAAGTCTGTTTCAAAGCTCTTTTCAAAATGTCCGTGGAGGTTTGAGATCTGTCCTCTAAATCACTGCAGGAAAAGCGATAAATTAAAAAAAAAAAAAAACATAACAAGGGCTCGGCTTTTCTGTTCCGTACCTCATCATGGATCGTTATTGCTGTGTTACCTGTTTGACAATGTAGGCAAAAATCCTTGCACTATCAGTGCAGAGTGGACATTTTGAAAAGAGCTTTGAAACAGACTTTAAAGTTATTAAGCTAATGTTAACAATGAAAAGAACAATGACAGGTACATTATTTAAACAGTTGTAGCAACATGTGGGGATGTTTGTAGGGACGTGTAGCTATATTTTTTGGAACCCCACTACTTTCTCTAAGGCAGTATTTACTCCAGTTAATCAAATATCAAGCCTCCCCTTTACCTTCTCCACTCATGTACTGTGAGAAGAACTTGTCCCAGGAGTCAAACGTCGGCAGAACAGGGTTTTTGTTGTAAAAATGGAAGTACGAGACAGCCGTGTCTTTAGGGTTGCGGAAAATCACAAGAACCTGGGAGAAGGGATTGAATAAATTATAATTAAATCTTTCTCTAAGAATATGTGCGTTTAACACAGGGTGGAACTATACATGAGTCAGCATTTTGTTAAATGTAACATCTGTCTCCCTAAATGTAACAGAGACAATACCATACCTTCCCCCACAAATCAGCTTGTGATGTATGGTTCCCTAGGAACACGAGTAAATGTTTTACTGCACGATCAAGATAACAGGTCTGCTTCTTTGATCATTATACTCCTTTGATCGTTATCTTGTATGTACACAAAACAAGTCTGCTTCTTTGATCATCATCTTTCTGTGCACTGGTCATTATCTTGTCTGTGCACTGGTATAAAAGGTATTATCTTGTGATTAGTGTCAGAGAACTAACTGCAGATCACCTGTATTTCTTCTCTCCAGAATGCTGTAGAATAAAGTTCGCTGTTATATCTACACACTTTGAGGCTGGTTTTGATTTCTTCTGGATCCCTACATGGGGGAAAAATACATTTCTGGATACATACAGTCTTACAAAGAGGCAAGTTAAAGTGTTTATCTGCTTGAACTCAAAGCTCTAAACATCTAATGAAGGAGCCATTTGTTTTTAACCCAATTAAAGGGGTTATAAATCTTACCTGTTGTGAACTTCAATTTACTATGCAGCTCTCACAAGTGCAAGTATATTTACATTAAAAAACTTCTTAAATAAAAACATATAAGGGTAAGTAAAACTGTCTGCTTGTCTTTTTTTTCATGTAGCCTTGCACTCAGGTAATTTAACCTGGGGAGTGAAATTGTCCATACTCCTTCAAATGCACCTTGTCATTAAATAACCGGCTACATCCCCTAATGACCAATATGCTTTGAAAATGACACTGTTGTGGTCACATGACTGGAAGAGTAAATGCAACAGACTGCAAACAAAGCTTTCATGAGCTGTTGTAGTGTAGTACCAGATATCTTTTTTTTTAAAGTGAGAAGAAAAAACATGTTTGCTAGAACACATACTTTATATGTAAAAGTATAAAGTTCAATATTTGAGTTTTAGGTGAACAATTAACACAGTGAATCAATAAATGTGATATAAACACTGTGGCTAATTTGTCATTGGACATAATATATTTTTATTATAGAGCTTTTTGTTACAATACAGCAGAGAGTGGTATAATTCTAAATAATAATGATAACTAAGTTGCATTTCAAAACAACAGTGTTTTTACAAGGTGAGCATCTGAAAGGTCTTTCACCAGCACTTCTTTTTTTAACCTTCAGAAAATAGAAGATATAGAAGTTCAAATCACCATTATTTATGCAATTAATCATTTAAGCAACTAGTAAACGGATTAGTACAATGATAGCCCAAACTAACTTCCTTCAAGTATAAGTCCATATAATGATATACCTCATGTATAAATCATTTACTAACCTTAGTCTTCTTCTCAAAGAATGACGCTGGGATATCTTTTGGATGCACATGAGTTCCAATGATTCTTTGAGAGGGCAATTTGGACAAATCCTGTTGAAAAAAGAAATTAGCAGAACTATTTGAAACAGGGGCATCACTAGCTGACTACTCAAATTGCACTGTAATATGTTATAGTTACATAAGATAATAAAGTAAAATACACCAGTAATCTGTGATTAGGCCTATCCCTTATTTGTTTTAACTAAATTAAGTCAATAATCCAAAATGGGTGACTTGATTTTTAAAAGAAATGCACTTGTACACACGTAGAAAAGTAATCAGTTTGTTGACTGGCTGCATCACTTAAACGTACAATGAGTTAGAGGCACTGTATTTTAAAATGTTTTACAGCAAGTTATATTTTTAAAGTCAATTGTAAACATTTTGTACAACAAGCAGATTATTTTAAAAAGCAAAACTAAAAAGTAATGCTTTTCTCTGGCTTGTGTCTACCTAAGAGTTTAGTGAAAATGCGCTCAATTTTCACAGGACGAGAGCACAGGTTCGGACCAACAAATACAATTTATGTAGTGTTGCAAACATAAATTAAATCAAGAAAGCTAGATGCAATAATAATAATAATAATAATAATAATAATAATAATAATACACCCTTCTACAAACCCGTAAAAGTACAAATGTCCATTTTTTTTAATGGACAAGAATATGGAATTGCCTTTATCTGTTAACTTGGTTTCAAATAAACTGATCACAGTCTCACATTTTTTATTTATTAAATGACTACTTCACCGTGATTTCAGGAAAATTAATCTTAATAATGTTATTATTGTAGGGAACGAATTGCTTACATTGCTTACCTGAACATTAGTTAAACGTTAGAACACTTCGCTGCCGCTTTACAGCTCTTCTTCTGTCATTCTTTTTAAATGTTTGATAACATGGTGCTCACAGACGGAATAATCACAGTGACTTGAAGCGTGGTCATATTGAGCTCAGTCTAACAGGGTCCCTCTCTGTTTGCCCTTCATTAACCAAAGATACAGTACTTCTTTCTCGTGGCTTAGCGCTGGGAGGTGCACAGTAAACAGAATGGCGACAGTAATACATTATGATAATGGGCCATTTTCTCGCAGGACGAGATTAGACAGAATTAAATTGAATTGTGACAGAATGGGCCAGTTGACGCTGAGCAAGTTTACTAATGGGTTGTAGATCACATGTGCTAGTGCTGACTGACACCGGCGGAAATAACCGGCGGGCATACAGGAAACTTTTGCCGTAAGTTTTTTTTATTTATTTTTTCATTTGAGAGGTAGTGGCAAGCGCCCTTGGCACGTGCTACCTCTTGTTGGAGTTCTGTCTTGTAGTGGTTTGCAAGTGCAGTTAAGTCAGCTAGAGAGAGAAGATGTTCGTAGGACGGGCTGCACCCCTGAATGCTCTTCATTAGGTCTGCATGGACGCCAAAGACTCAGCTAGCATCCAAACTAAACATGGAGTCCACTGATTTCCTCATGCATAACCACATGTTGATTCAACCAGAAAATCATCCCTACATTTGTGTTTCTTCCTTTGGAGGGCAGTTTCCTGAATGTCAATATTATTGTAGGTGCAAAAGACCTTTGCTTTATCATATAGTGCTTTTGCCATTTCGTTTGTTCTCATGTTCTTCAGAGTGCTGTATACTGCTTCTTTAAAATCTACTGCTTGGGCCAAATTAAGATTTTCTTTTTGGAGGAGCTTGTGCAAGCCGTCTGTGATGCCAAGAAGAGACTGCAGCATGAAAAGACAAGACACTGCAGGCAACTTACACAACTTTGTTAACCAGCTCATGCTGTATTTTTTTTATTTGTGTTTTTTTCAATCTTTGTTTTTTTCTATTTCATTTAGCTTTTCCTCATCTACTGTTGTGTCTGTTCTTGCTGGTCCACTTATTTTATTTATTTATTTCAGATGGACTGCTGTCTTCTCTCAGAAAGTTGGTGTTGTACCAGTTATGTGGATTTTCATCTCCAAATATATTAAAGGAAATAGCTGAAATGCCACTCATTTTTGGCAGTGGTTTTGTAACTAATAACAAATAAAATGGCAGTTTGTCATGGAATTTAGAATTTAATGGTGCATAGTGATTTATTTAGTGTGAAGCGGCTCATTAGTATGCAAGCCATGGTATACGCTATATATTAGCACAGTCATGTGATGCTGTTTAACCAATCAGAGGTGGTTATTTTTCCAAGCCGTGTTATAAATTCAGTGATACCAAGATATATCACGAGACAATTTTAATACAACATATTTGCATATATCTGAAGAGCAGAATATTATCTTCTTAGGGATACTAGTTTATTTAGTAAATAAGAAGTCTAAGTGAGAAAACTACAAACTAGCAAAGGTTTCTAGGCCACCACATTGCTGCCAAGGCCTGCTGGCCAATCAATAATTCACTCTCAAGCTAAACAAAGCTTCCCCCAAAGCCCTTGTGTATACTGCTCATGATGCAGCAGTAACAAGTATCACACATAAAGTAGAATAAAGTCACTTTAGAAACAATGGTTTAAAATGTAGTTTCATGAGGCTGGGCCACACACGTTCAAATGAGACACTAACACATTTTAAGCTGAAATGGTCTTACAAAACAAAACAAAACAAAAAACAGATCAAATCCTTGTTTAATACATACAAAACAATTAGATTATTGAAAAAACACACTTTTTAGTTAAACTTGGACCTCAAATTCTGCATGGTGCTAATAATAATCATCAAAGAGCTTACAGTAATGCGCAATTGAGCAATTTAAACTAGTTCAACATGGAACTGAACAATATTGTGATCCACTTATGTAGAACAACGGCTTTTTGACATGTTTCCACGCTTCAATTGCGCAAATGGCATTGAACTAGCTTGGCTACCTTACTTTGCATTATAGTCAATGACACCTAAAATACGCGCAAACGCTAGATCTGTACAATAACCCAGAAATCTATTTCATGAAAGCAGAGGTATATTGTTTTGTTCAATGTGCAATGTATCACTAGATTACAGTCATAAAGCAAGTTATGATATACAAACATAAAAGTAAAATAACTGCAAACTGTACCACAGCAGAAGCACACAGAGACATTGAATTAGCCGATGTTCCTATTTCTTTGTAGCATCCCTGTCCAATAAAGAACTTTGAATACAGAAATTGATTCATAGTGTTTAAATCTTTGTACACAAACCTGCAATTTTTCTGGGTCTGCAAACTCCAGTAAAGTAACGTGGGCTGTATCACCTCTCTTGACATCAGCAGCATCAGAAATTTTCTTTAGGACATGAATCATCCAATTAAACCCTGGTAGGAGGCATTTACAATGAACATAATCAGAAATATTGCCATGTTGTTTGCAAATTAGAGTTGTTACACATAACTGTCAGTATAAAGAAGGATTTGAGGGTAGCAAAAAGGACTGTAGGACAAAAATGCAAAATTACACAGGTCTAATTTTGCAGTTCTCATGCTTTGGTTATACTGCACATTTAGCATGGTTTGCCATTGATGTTGTGAAAAATGTAACAAATCAAAAAAATATTTAGATACATTTTCTTTTTTTTCTTTTAGAGACAGACTAATATTTTATGTAGGTATATTGTATTTAAAAAGACATGGATGAAAAATGAACTCCTTGACTTCACAGACCATTTACCCTGAATGCTCCATGATTTTCTGTGACAAAAACTACTGACAGTAGCTACTGTGTGCACAACTTCACCAAAACAAGCCAAACCCTTGGTATATAAACATATAATCCCATCAGGCTGCATGCAAACTTGCAGCTCAGATTTTCAACTACATAAATTATTATAACCAACAAATTGAAATAATAAATAATATACTCACCACATTTTGGATAAGCTACCAGCAATATGTCATCCCCCCTGGCTTCAAATTTCTCCATTGCCTTGAAGTTCTCTGGTTTACACATGATTGAAGGATACAGGACTCCCTTGTATGTAAACAGCATGTCTTCTGGTTTCATATCTTTTGCCTTTAGAATCTTCTCTTCCATTTCTTTGGGTAATGCTCTCTGCAACATGTTAAATTTACTCAAGTTTTATAATACCTTGTCTCCTTTCACTGCTCTAGCTACTGCCTTTATACTGTGCTAGAGCTGTATACTCCCCCTTGTTACACTGAGAGAGCGAGAATTACCTATCCCGAACTTCCTGTAATGGAAAATTAACCTTTTACTGAACATATTGCTTCAGGTTAGATTGTATTTTTGTGTGTGTATGTGTGTGTGTAAGCAGCCCTGTACAGTATTTATTTTTAGAATGGGGTTTCCACCAGCGCCCCTGTGCAGTTTATTTTGTGTTTTATATTATGATTTAGTTATTGTTTATTATGTGTCAAAATGACCGCAAGAGCCATGTTATTGTTTTGACGGCATGGCCGTATGTTTTGTTTTTGCATTTGTTGCAGCGTGGATGGGAAGCCCATCTGCATTAATAATTAATAAACTTGTGCAGATTGTGCCCGAGGGGTAATAGAATAATAACTAGCTATTTAAACCCCTCGGCCACGGTGTATATAAACCTGCAGCTCTCCCTGCTCTGGGTGGGCAGGATTGACAGATTTCTGCAGAGTTTATAGTCCAAAGTCACTTCAAAAATAGCCCAATTGTTTGTTTTAACTGAAAGAAAGTTTATTATTAACACAGGCCAATGCATAAAAAAAGCTTTCATAAGAAAAGATACCAGGTATAAATTTGATAAAAACTACAAGGTTTTGTTATTGTTTGTGTTTGTGACTTTGTTTTGTTTAAATAATTTATTTTGCTCTGTGAGCAAGTGCTTATTTTTGTTAAAACCTTTCATTTATTTTTTGTATTCAAATAAACGTCACGCAGCACGTCTTTGAACTGCAGTACCTTTTGTTTGTTTTCTGTTTCTGCATCTGGCCTGACGTCACTGCAACGCCGTCCTGTAACTTGGTGTCCTGCGTGGTATCGCAGCGCCTCCTTCACTTAGGCCGGAAAGGATAATGCAACTTTGTTTTTTACTTAAGGATGGGAGTAAAAAGGAGGATAGGAATGAGACAGCAGCCGCTGGAGCAGCCGCAGCAAGTCTGCCATACCTGCCTATGGGGGGAGGAGTGGTGCTTTAGCTGTGGGGAGCCCTGGCACGTATCCCATGGAACCTTCTCCATATGGCAGGAGGAAGAAATGACCCAGAAGACCCAAACAGAAGTGAGGAGGAGGCAGAGGAAGGAAGGCACTGGAGGAAGAGGAGTGGTGCACCAACTGCATGCGGTACAGGCATGAGGAGCACCACTGCCTAGAGGTCTTCCTGGATACAGACCTGGAGTGGGAGTAGCCCGACCGTCCCTCGCCTGAGTGGGAGGAGCCCGACCATCCTGCGCCTGAGTGGGAGGAGCCCGACCATCTTGAGTCTGAGAGGGGAGTCGGTGCGTCCACAGCCCAGGTACCCACCAGCAGAGGGAGAATGTCTGCTGGTTCCACCTCCACCTCCGTGGGAGGACTAGTTGCCACTCCCACCTCCACCAGCAGAGGGAGCATGCCTGCTGGTTCCCCCACTGCAGCTAGAAGGCAAGAAGTCCCTGCCGCCTTCGCCACCAGAAAGGGAGGAGCTCCTGCCGCCTTCGCCACCAGAAAGGGAGGAGCTCTTGTTGCCTTGGTCGCCAGAAAGGGAGGAGCCCCTGCTGCATTCATCACCTGGAGCAGAGCAGCAGGAGCTGCCTCTGTCTCCAACAGCGCCAGAGGGAGAGAAGCAGGAGCTGCCTCTCCCTACACCCATAAAAGGACCAGGGCAGGATGCTGCCAGACCTCAGCATAGGTTGCTGAGGAGAACACAGGGGAAAACCGCCTGGCTGCAGTGGCTGCAAAGAGGGCCAACCCCAGCAACACCGCTAGTCCTGGCTTCCCTCCTGCAGTTGTCACCTGAGGATCCGCTGCTGCCATCGCTCGGGGTTGCCTGCTGCTCCGCATCGCCCAGAGCTGACTGTGTCTCTTTTATATCCCCTAGGGTTGCCAAGGTTCCTGCTTCGCCTGGGGTTGCCGAGGGTCCCGCTTCGCCTGTGGCTGCATGTGTCTCCTTTGCTTCTCCTAGGTTCGCTAAGGGCTCTGCTTCACCCGGGGTCGCTGAGGGCTTTTCTTCGCCCAGGGTTGCTGAGGGCTTTGCTTCACCTGGGGTCGCTGAGGGCTCTGCTTCGCTCGGGGTTGCTGAGGGCTCTGCTTCATCCGGGGTCGCTGCTAGTCCTGCAGGACAGCTGGAAGCACTGGGGCCTGTGCCTCAATAAAGGGGGCTGCTGGCTACAAAGAAGGAGGGAGAGGTCAGGAGACCAGCTCTCCTATTGCAGTGTGGCCGGACACCCATCAGAGGAAGCTGCCAGCCACGGAGAGGGGGAAGGTCAGGAGACCAGTTACCCCTGCTACAGTCCGGTTGGAGCCCCGGGAGAAGGAGTTTTCAGCCAGAAAGCCAGGGGGATATGTAACAGGACGAGCAGCCCTGTACAGTATTCATTTTTAGAACAGGGTTTCTACCTCCGCCACTTTGCACTTTATTTTGTGTTTTATATTATGATTTATTTATTTCTGAAGAGGCAGCCAATACTCAGGTCGGCACTTGCAGGGTTAAGGAGGATCGTGTGATGTTTGAGGCAGAACGTTCTAATGCAAGATGTTAGCTTTTGCTACTGTTTTGAATGCTTTGCTATTACTCAAAATGTTCTAGGACCTAAGGGCTGCACCTAGAATGGTGGCTGAAACAGGATAAACATCGCACTGATAATGGAATTGTAATTGCCTGTAGTGTGTTGCCCCAGGTGCAGGGAGCACTGACTACTGCATTGGAGAAAGTGAAGCTGTGTCAACAAGAAAATGCTCTATTGAAAAGGCAATTGAAGTTTATGCAATGTTCTATGACTAAGGCAAGAAGGTGAGTTAGTGCAGGACTATGTATTAAGGAAGTGGGAAGTGTATAGAGATTGTTCAGGGACAGATGACCCCAATGAACAGGATCAAGGGTTTGGGCAAGTGTTAATAAGTGGCCTCAGACCACACCTGCAAAAGTCGATTGAACTGGGAGTTAATCCTGGGAATTCGTACGATGCGGTGCTGGCATGGGGAGGTACGGTTGGGAACCGGAGAATAAAGAAGGAAAGGGGATGTGAAGAAGGTAAGTGTAAGTTCAGTTAAGTGTGCTGGGAACTGAATATAAGTACGACGAGACAGACTGTTGAGGAGTTACAAACATGATATGATTTTACAAAGGTAAACTGTAAGTAATTGTCTGTTGAGTATGAAGATTCGACTGAGCAGTAAAGTAATTGACACAGAATAGATGGCAGGTGTAATATTTGGTTTCTAAAACTGCAGAATTAAATCAATGTTTTATTTTCAAGAGTCTGCATATTAATGCTTGTTTAGTTGTGTAATTAAACAGGGAGATAGCATTTTCTTTGAATGAAAAACATTTGGTTTAATAAAGCTCAGAAGTTACTAGTATTAACTGGTTTTATTTGCACATATACGATATGTTTTGTTTATGTTGGTCACAGTTAATGTTTAAAGCTTCTAGCAGGAGAGGTGATGATAACTAGATTCATGTGGTAAGTGAGACATTAATAAATCATGAATGGCATGTGATTATTGATGGTGCAGTGGTGAACTGCAGGTATTGCAATTGTTGTATAAATCAGGGACTAAACCTGAAACAAACTAAGGGATCTAGACGAGAATATTAAAAATATTTTCGTGACTGAGCTACTTGTGTGTCTTGTAAAGTACAGTTGTATTGTGTTTATGTTGTATTGTGTTTGTGGCCGGCCATGCTAGCAAGCTGTATGGTTGTGAAGATTATACCATACCTGTAAGACTATGTCATTATTCAGTTGAGAATAATATGGAGTCTCTGAACTGGGTGTTACATATGTATGTAATTGTAAC
Source organism: Polyodon spathula (assembly GCF_017654505.1). Lineage (NCBI taxonomy): Eukaryota > Metazoa > Chordata > Actinopteri > Acipenseriformes > Polyodontidae > Polyodon > Polyodon spathula. Next base: position 39,539,402 of record NC_054539.1, on the reverse strand, counting down.
AGGGCGCGTAGCCCTGTACAGTATTTATTTTTAAAACGGGGTCTCCCCCTCGGACCCTGTTATTTTGTATTTGTTTATTGTATTGTTTTTTTTTATATATATATATATATATATATATATATATATATATATATATATATATATATATATATATATATATATATATATATATATATATATATATATATATATATATATATATATAGCTGTGCGTTTGGTTATTGTTTTGATGGCGTAGCTGTGCGTTTGTTTTGTTTATATTTTGTTCTGGCAGAGACGAGATTGGCAGCCCGTCCTCTGCCAGCTGCTAATTTCAACCTCGTGCACAAGGTGGCCATCTCCCGAAAAGGGATTAATTTGTTGCTAATCGGGAGATGGTCACCTGTGTAAAAAGCAACTCTCCATGTTCAGGGTTGTCTGTTCTGAAGTGGAGAGCGAGAGAGCGAGGAGCGAGATTAATTTAAAAACTAAAACATATAGGAACAGTGAAGGGAATTGCCCAGACTGACCTGTGGTTTATTTTAGGTTCGTTATTTGTTTTTGTTTGCATCTTTTGTTTTGTTCTGTGAGCAGTGTCTTTTTGTTTAGATATTGTATTTATTTTTGTATTTAAAATAAAACGCGCACGCCGCGTCTTTTTGAACTGCAAATACGTTTGTTGTTCTTCCATCTTCTGGTCTGACGTCACCGCAACTCCATTTCCTGCCACAATAATATATGTTTGTCTGTTGTCTATTACATGTTGACCTATTTGTGAGTTAGGATAACCTGTTAATAGGAAAAACCTGTTACACAAAACGTCACAAAAGTGGGGTGGATAAGGGTATTGGCATAAAACCCTAGTTAAAGTCCATGAGCGCACCAAAACAACGTGTAAATTTAAGGTGCAAAGGAAAAAAAAACATTAATAAAACCCACAAAGTAGAGTAATGCTCCATTTTCTCTGTGTCATATTGGGAAATTACATTGATAAAAAGTCAGTTCAGAATGATAATTTTGTTAATAATTGCTTTGGTTAGATTGGTTTTGCTTAAGCAAAAGATAAGGCAACATTTGAGAACAGGCAGGTGTTTAACGGAACGGCTGTGACCTTTACATAAGTATGAGTGGGAACGCTTAAACTGTGTTCATGAAATAGCAGAGTGCAGCTCATCGTGAAAAAGGACAGGATCTGTCACAGTTTCAGTTCAGCCAGCCAGCTTCAGTTCAGGAATTGATAAAGGAGTGGATTAAAATAAAATATGGATCGCAACGGCGATGCAATAAGACTGGAAGCTAGAAGTTTAGCTTAAAGAAGCCTTGAAAGATAAGATTCTGGGCATGTTGCCAGAGAACAGGCAATATGAAGATAAGGTGCCTGGGTAGTTGTCCAGCAGCAGAGAAGTGTTAATAGTAGATATTGAAGGCAGAGCTCACAGCTGCAAACTCACAATGAGTTTTAGAATGAATGAAATTTTAAACAATGCTCTGATTGTGGCCGTATTAATACTTAAATTTAACTTGTTGGGAACGTGGTAGTGGGCTGCTGGAAAGTCTGAAACGGCAGAAGAATCGCAAGGAGATTATAATGAATACTTAAGAATGTTTCGACGGCTGCAGGCACAGATAGGGGAGTGATGTGCAGTGGCCTCGGTCGGAGCAAAGGGGGGAGGTAATGATGGGGATGAAAGAATGTTGACACAGAGGTAGGAGGCCACCCATGTAAAATGTTAGTTCATACAGGGGTGTGTGTGACAATCACCGATTTGGATGTGATGTCCCTTTAACAAAACAATATGTAATGACTGATAGTGTTGATGGAGGCAAATTGCCTTCAAAACACAGCCGATAGAAATAAAAATTGGAGATATCACTGTAACAGTAGAAATGTATCATGCAAAAAACGCATGAGCAAACATTTTAGGGTTAGATGTAATGATGTCTCATCTTTCCCTCTCATACTCCAAGACTTGACTGAGCAGTACCCAGAACTGTAGGCTCAGCACAGCAATGACTGCAGTAAGGCAGTGGGCGTGCTTATCACAATTGAAGGAGATGCCCATCCTCCATAGAAGCAGTACCCAATTAATCCTGAAGCAACTGAAGCAGTAAAGGGTATTATTACAGACCTGTTACAGCAGGTTATAGTAGTTGAATGTAACTCACCCATGAACAGTCCCATTTTACCATTGCCCAAAAGGGAAGGGAAATGGAGGCTGACTACTGATTACCAAAGATTGAATCAAGTATTGCCTTAAATGGCACAAATTTTAGCATAAACACGATCCTCACTGAAGTACCTACTGATGAAAGCTGGTTTTCAGTGATTGATGTCAGTAATGGTTTTTGGAGTTTACCTATTAGACTGGAAGACCAATGGAAGTTCACATTCACCGTGAAAGGTGTACACAAGGGTATCACAATTTACCAGTGATATTCCATTAATGTGTGGCAAAGGCAATACAGTCCTGTGGCAAAGTGCCCACCCTGTGTGTATTTTGTGTTGTGTGTTAATGTTGGTGTATAGTCATTGGTACACGGGATATAAACGGGTCTGTGTAACACGAGTGTTTAAAATGTATATATGTATTTAGGCACAAGGATTGCACAGCACTTCACGTGCAAGTAAACCGTAATAATATGTGAGCACGGGGAATTGCACTTTATTAATTCACGTGCAGTTGTACCGCAACTCCAATTGCATTATTGATTAGCAATCGAGTCATGGTACAGCTGCATAAAAGCTACATGTTTTCACCCACTCGGGGTTGGGTGTTCGGTGAGTGGGGAACGAGATTGGAGACGGAGGTAATAAATAATAAAATAATAACGTATAGTTAAAATATCTGCTCATCATGTTTTGTGTAGTGTTAGTCTGTTTTGTTTGTCTCTTGTTTTGACAAATGTGCCATGTCCCGTGTTTTTGTGTTTGTTACAAGCGTTTATTTTCTGGCTGTCTGTTCATTTATTAAATGCGGAGCGAAACCATTCGCTCAGCTCCACCAAACTCCACCTCTCTCTGTCGTTTATTTCCTGTTTCGGTGAGTGGGGAACGAGATTGGAGACGGAGGTAATAAATAATAAAATAATAACGTATAGTTAAAATATCTGCTCATCATGTTTTGTGTAGTGTTAGTCTGTTTTGTTTGTCTCTTGTTTTGGCGAATGTGCCATGTCCCGTGTTTTTGTGTTTGTTACAAGCGTTTATTTTCTGGCTGTCTGTTCATTTATTAAATGCGGAGCGAAACCATTCGCTCAGCTCCACCAAACTCCACCTCTCTCTGTCGTTTATTTCCTGTTTCTGGTGTGATGTCCCCCACTCTGGCCGTCTTTGTGACACGTGGTGTCATGATGGGATTACCAGCACCTCCTAGACACAGACCAGAGCAGGAACCGCAATTTCTTGTTTAAAAAAAAAAAAAAGACAAAAATTGTTTTTTTTGTACAGACTGAAGACACTTCAGGCTGAGGGACTGGATGACCTAGGTTCTGTTACGACCCGAGGTGAATGCCTGCTGGTATCACTTCCCCCACCAGCAGAGGATGAATGCTTGCTGGTATCACTTCCCCCACCATCACAAGGAGAGTAGCTGGAGCTGCCTCTGCCTCCATGACCATCAGGGGGAGAGGAGCAGGAGCTGCCTCTGCCTGCACCAGAAGGACCAGGGCTAGATGTTGGTGGTCCTCAGCAGCCCTTGCATAGGCTGCTGAGGGAAACACGGGGAAGAACTGCCCGACCGCAGTGGCCGAGAAGAGGGCCAACACCCGCACCCCAGCTTGTCCTGACTCCCTGCCTCGCTTCACCTAAGGATGCCTGCTTCGCTTTGCCCAAGGTTGCCAGCCGTTCCGCATCGCCTGGGGTTGCCTGTTGCTCCGCATCACCTGGGGTCACGCGAGTGGAAGCGACAGCGTGGGAGAAGTACAGGCGTGCAAAAGTGCAGAGCAGTTTAGAAGCAGTAAGGAGAAATTGCATCTTTAATTGCTTTAATCAGAAAACACAGAACATTGGGGAAACACTGCAGCTCAAAGTCAAACAGCCGTGTGTGTTTTTCTGATAACAAACAAGCTGAAACTCGGAGCAGCTGATTCAAATTCAGCGCCGTTCTGAGAAACAGGCGATGGGAGGAGCCAACAGCACAGCAGAACAATGCAGCTTTAAACAAGGCAGTCTTCCTAGCGACAGCGAGTGGAAGCGACAGCGTGGGAGAAGTACAAGCATGGAAAAGTGCAGAGCAGTTTAGAAGCAGATTGAAAGCAGGTTGACAGCTGCAGAAGAAACTAAACTTAAAAAAAAAAAAAACATCAACATGGTCTTCAAGCCAGTAATCTGTGACACCTGCATGATGTGGGAAAGCCGAGAAAACCCAGTAGAGCTAAACCAAGTGTGCGTAAAGTGCCGCGCGATCCAGGACTTGCATAAACTAGTAAGTATGCTAGAAATGAAGCTGGAAGAAATGAGACAGCAACAGGATCTTGAGGAGCTGGCACACCCACAATTCATGGAAGTCTGCATCACCCCTAACAGAATGAAAGCCACCAGGGAGATAGAAGGTCAGAACAGCTGGGTTCAGGTAAGCAGAAGCAGGGAAAAAAAGAAACTTCGTCAAACACAACCACCAGAAATCAAAACAACCAACAAATTTGAGTCACTTCAAAATTTTGATGAGCAAAACCAACAACAAGAGAATGAAAGGAACAACATCCAGGACCCTATTGACAGTGGTGACCAGACAGCAAAAAGAAGGGAGGTCATGATTGTTGGGGACTCCATATTGAGAAACACAGCAAGTTCAATTCGCAGTTTGGACCCCCTTACTACAACAGTGTGCTGCCTTCCAGGAGCCTCGGTCAAGCACATCACTGAGAACGTGGACAGGCTCCTAGAACGAACAGGAGACGACCCGGTAGTAGTCGTCCACATCGGTACAAACAACATTGGAAGAGACAGACCAAAATCCCTGCAAAACAAATTCAGAGAGCTAGGAAGGAAATTAAAAGACAAAACCAAAACTGTGGTATTTTCTGGTATACTACCGGCACCTTGCAAAGGACCATATGGACAGCTGGAAATAATTAATCTAAACGCATGGCTGAAGACGTGGTGCACACGGGAAGGCTTCACTTATCTTGATCATTGGACCACATTCTACAACGAGGACTATCTGTATAGACGGGATGGACTGCACTTAAATAACAAGGGAACCAGTCTACTTGGAGAAAAGATCCTCGAGCAGGTTCAGAAGCATTTAAACTAGAAAGGAAGGGGGGAGAAATCAACAAAAAAACAGAAGGGAGACCACATCAAAACAAGGACAACAACTCAGGTAAGACAACCATTAAATGTATTTATCTAAATGCTAGAAGTATCAGAAACAAAATTTTAGAACTTGAAGCTACTGCACTAACAAGTAACTATGATGTGATAGGTGTTACAGAAACTTGGTTGTCTGAGAGTGATGGGGACGAATATAATATTTGTGGGTATACACTGTATAGGAAAGACAGGCAGGACAGAAGAGGAGGAGGGGTAGCGCTATACATAAGAAACAGTCTTGAAGCCCAGGTGTTAAACCTGGACAAAGAAAACAAAGCCGAATCAATATGGGTCAGAATAACGGACAAAAATTCAAAGGGCATAATAATAGGAGCATGCTATAGACTGCCAGATTCAGATGGTGAGCAAAATAATCTGTTATACAATGACATTAGAAATGCGTGTAGCAAAGGAGAAGCCATACTAATGGGGGATTTCAACTTCCCCCATATAAAATGGGAAAACCCGGTGGGGAGCACGACGGATGAAATTGAAATGGTGGAAATGACAAATGACTGCTTCCTAACACAATTTGTCAAGGCACCGACTAGAGGGGAGGCATGCCTTGATTTAGTCTTTTCAAATAACGAAAACAGAATAACTAAAACAGAGGTCAGAGAACCACTAGCAAACTCAGACCACAACATGGTCTCATTTGAAGTGTTTTTTAAAACCCCAAAAGTAATGACTAAAGCTAAGGTTTACAATTTTAGAAAAGCAAACTATGAAGGTATGAAACAGAGACTAACAGAAGTAGATTGGAGTAAAATAGAGAAAACATCCACAGAAAAAAGGATGGTTGTTCTTCAAAAATGTAGTACTAGAGGCGCAAAACAATTACATCCCTAAAGTAGACAAATCTAAATGTAAAACTAAATTGCCAAAATGGTTTAATAGATCAATTAAAAAAAATATTCAGGGAAAAAAGGCACTTTACAGAGCATTAAAAAGGGACCAAAAAGAAAGTACGCAGAAAGAGTACACGGAACTGCAAACGCAAGTCAAAAAGGAAGTTAGAAAGGCCAAGAGAGAAATAGAAATGAACATTGCTAAGGGAGCTAAAACCAATTCCAAAATGTTTTTCCAATATTACAACAGCAAAGAGGAGGTTAAATGTTTAAGAGATACAAATGGCAAACAGCAAAGGTCATTCAAAATGATCTAGACAAGATTCAGAACTGGGCAGACACATGGTAAATTACATTTAATAGAGAAAAGTGTAAGGTACTGCACGCAGGAAATAAAAATGTACATTATAAATATCATATGGGAGATATTGAAATTAGAGAAGGAATCTATGAAAAAGACCTAGGAGTTTTTGTTGACTCAGAAATGTCTTCATCTAGGCAATGTGGGGAAGCTATAAAAAAGGCTAACAAGATACTCTGATACATTGTGAAAAGTGTTGAATTTAAATCAAGGGAAGTAATGTTAAAACTGTACAATGCACTTGTAAGACCTCATCTTGAATATTGTGTGCAGTTCTGGTCACCTCGCTATAAAAAAGATATTGCTGCTCTAGAAAGAGTGCAAAGAAGAGCGACCAGAATTATTCCGGGCTTAAAAGGCATGTCATATGCAGACAGGCTAAAATAATTTAATCTGTTCAGTCTCGAACAAAGAAGACTACGTGGCGACCTAATTCAAGCATTCAAAATTCTAAAAGGTATTGACAATTTCGACCCAAGGGACTTTTTCGACCTGAAAAAAGAAACAAGGACCAGGGGTCACAAATGGAGATTAGACAAAGGGGCATTCAGAACAGAAAATAGGAGGCACTTGACTCATAGGCACTATGAAAAAGGGGGGAAAGGTCAGGAGGCCACCTTTCCCCGCAGCAATTTCACCGCAGGAGTTCTGGGGGCTGGAGTCCCCCCAGAGGGAGCTGCTGGCTATAAAGGGGGGAGAGGTCAAGAGACCACCTTCCACCTCAGCAGTTTCGCTGATGGAGATCTTGGGGGGAGGTCTGGAGACCACCAACCCCAGCAGCTTTTCTGCTGCTGGATTTGTCCCGGCTGAAGGAGTCAGTCTGGGAGCTGTCAGCACGTCTGCTGACAGCCGCACCATTGGCAGCATTTCTGCTGCCAGTGGTACAGCGGGAGAAGAGAGTCGCCCCACTGTCAGCACGTCTGCTGACAGCATGGCCAGTAGCAGCCTGTGTAACATGAGTGTTTAAAATGTATATTTGTATTTAGGCACGAGGATTGCACAGCACTTCACATGCAAGTAAAACGTAATAATATGTCAGCACGGGGAATTGCACTTTATTAATTCACGTGCAGTTGTACCACGACTTCAATTGCATGATTGATTAGCAATCGAGTCACGGTACAGCAGCATAAAAGCTGCATGTTTTCACCCACTCGGGGTTGGGTATTCGATGAGTGGAGAACGGGATTGGAGATGGAGGTAATAAATAATAAAATAATAATGTAAAGTTACAATATCTGCTCACCATGTTTTGTGTAGTGTTAGTCCATTTTGTTTGTCTCTTTTGTTTTGGCGAATGTGCCGTGTCCTGTGTTTCTGTGTTTGTTGCAGCCATTTATTTTCTGGCTGGCTGTCTGTTCATTTATTAAATGCTGAGCGAAACCATTCGCTCAGCTCCACCAAACTCCACCTCTCTCTGTTGTTTACTTCCTGTTTCTGGACTGATGTCACTCACTCCGGCCGTCTTTGTGACAGGTACCTAGACAACGACCAACATGGAACTGTGTTACAATATGTCGATGACTTGTTGTTATGTAGTTCTTCTTTTGCAGAGGCACAGAAGTTGTTGCATGACACATTGGCCCTACCAGTGTGTGTGTTCAAGGAAACAACCAAGGACAATGGGTACACAAGACACAAACCAAACCAAACTATACAAAACCAACAAAGCAGAGGTTTTGGTGCAGCTCCTCTGACAAAAACAAAAGACTACCTTTGATATTGGAACTTGTAAAAATAACTGAACATGCTACGACCCCAACTAGAGTATGACTTATATAGTGCCTGTAATACTGGCAATGGACAAAGTCGTGGTACGGACTGACTTACAATTAGACTACCACCAGGATGGTATTATGCCAGGAGCGAGACACTGTTGATGACATGGCACATGGAGCCAGTGTTTATGGCTCCACAGGAATACATACTAATTGAGTTTGTTTGTATTACAGGAACTCCAAAATGTACCCTAACCTATTTTGTGTTCACAGCGCAGTGACCAAAACGGGCCCTTGCGAAGAACTCGAAGAAGAGCCAATCTCACAATGGCTTGTTATGATAAGGGAATAGCCCCTCAAATGAAAATTATACAAAAATAGAGCAAGAGAGAAAAACGAAACCCATGTAACCTTGAAAAATACGTACAACAAAGTACAACTGCTTCAATAAGTAGAACAAGTAAACGACGTGGCATACTGTCTGAATTAGTGGGGTGGTTTGGGGAAGCCCAATCTACCACGAATGGAATAAATGCTGAATTCCAACATGATAACAATGTAACAAATACATGGAATGCAAAAGGCATGATGCATTCTGCCACCGGGGTGCACCATGCAGCTAATGCAATACAATTAATGGTAAAGTCTATCAAACAGGCTATTAGGGATGATGTTAATGTAACACAACATGAAGAAAGGTGTTACCATATAGGAATGGCCATGGTGAACCATTTTGTCCGAAACATAAATTATCTCTTTGGAAGTTTACCAGTGTCGCATAGAAAATCCCTCCAACATGTTAAGGGGTGTGGTTTAGGTATCAAATGGGCTGCTGATGTATGGGACACCATCCTCACCCGCCCACATTGGACCCTGTATCTTACTACTAATATTACCTATCAAATTTGAATACCCTCAAGAACCTCTTGGGTACCTGCGGAGGTAAAAGCCATTCAACAATTGGGACAACAAGAAGGTAACCATGAATATACTTTGTAAAATGTGGGGTGGGTAGGAAATTGTACTTTGTCAGCCTTGATTGCCGAACACAATATAATGATGTTGTAATGTATATATACTTACCTGCTGACTATAGCACTCTTTCTCCTCACTGCTGTTTCCACTTAACCACTTAAGGCTTTGAACAAACGACACATTGGTGCATCACCTCTGACTGTTCACACATCTACATTATAGGAGCAAGAACATGTGAAACAAATGTCTCTTATTGTATATATGTGAACCACACAGTCACACTGGGGTCCAGAATAATACATCCATTATGGCTGGCAACAATAGACCACAAGAAGTCTAACATGAGGCAATCCTAGCGGGGGTATATGCTTGTATGGCACAGGATGTCTTGCCATATGAAACGTGCCACCAGTTATAACACACCTCGTTATAGTGTAGAATCGTGACTCCCAATTGCTCCATAATGCCATTACAGTAGCCCTTTTATACTCGTTGTAAGGCGGAACACAAATAGCACGGTCCTGTAACTATGGCTCCCCACTATAGCATTACAAAGGGTGAGCACTGTATATATGTAAGGTATAAACCACGACGGGCTGTGCGGTTCCCATGATAAATACCATGCCTGGTTTATACCACTTATAACACAGCTACATGTCATTTGTGGGAATAAAAATAATAAAAATAATTAAGACAAAACCAGAAACTTTGATTGTGTATTCTTCCGCAGTGTAACATGGTCCCAAATTTAATTAAATTTAATTTATTATTTGCGTATTAAAAAAAAAAATTGCACATGTTAGTTTATTGTGAATTTCTGCATCGAAAGTGCCATCTCACTAGAAACTGGAGGACGTAATACAAGCTGTGATGAGCTTAATACAAGCTGTGTGCAGAGTTTCAAATGACACTAAGGAAATAAGGAGAGCAGCTGCGATGGAGAATGAAGCCGGATTTTGAAGTGAGTTTGTGAACTTGTTGTATGCAAGGCACACAAGTTTTCATCCTTTTGGATCTCAAAATATGTTTTTGTTAGTCGTAGAACACCTCCGCGTTCAAGTCGTGCCAGATTAAGTTGACGATCAAACCAGACTTTACACACCAATCCGACCGCGGTGTCAGGGGACAGTACCTCAGTTTCCCGCAGACATTTAAAATCCAGGCCGGTAATTCGAGGGGTGGTGTCTAGCCTTGTCGTCACCTGCTTTTCTAAGAGTTTTCCTGACTGACAGGAATACATTATTGCTAGTTTTAAACTCGCTGTCAACAGAGATGTTAAAACTTTTACTGTTAAAATATGTATTTGGTCCAGCTCAGCATTATAAAACTGGAGACTGAATACTGGTTCTCAGAAGAACTTATTGCACTGGCATAAAATTCCCTTATGTCGTTGAGTTTTTTTGGATTTATTTCCATAAAATGAATGTCCATATTTTTTTCTTTAAATACACTAACCAGCCTATGCTGTAGTTTATTTATTTATTTATTTATTTGTTTGTTTTTTTCAATCTTTGTTTTCTTCTGTTTCATTTAGCTGTTCCTCATCTACTGTTACGTGTCTACTCTTACTCGTGCACTTATTTTATTTATTAATTTTTTTCAGATGGACAGCTGTCTTCACTCAAAGTTGGTGTTGTACCATTTATGTGGAGTTTCGTCCCCAAATATATTAAAGGGAATAACTATGCCACTCATTTTTGGCAGTGGTTTTGAAACTAATAAAAAAAAAGGCAGTTTATCATGTAATTTAGAATATAGAGGTGCGTCGTGATTTATTTAGTGTGAAGCGGCTCATTAGCATGCAAACCGTGCTATATATATATATATATATATATATATATATATATATATATATATATATATATATATATATATATATATATATATATACACACACACACACACATTTTTCCAAGCCGTGTTTTATATATATATATATATATATATATATATATATATATATATATATATATATATATATATATATATATATATATATGTCACTCGATTACAAATTTTGATCGGTTAATTTATGGGCAGTTGATTAATCGGTAGATTAATCCGTGCACATTTTTAATAACAGTAACAATCTTATAGTGGCTGTCCTGCATAGTAATACTAAAAAAAATAAAACAACAATCTAAAATAATAATAATAATTGAAAAAAATAAGCTCAGTGTGAATTTAGACTATTTAAAAGCATTTTTATTATTATTTTTATCTAAGTAAATGTAACACATTTTCACACAACCACTCTTTTGGGCCATTGTCGGTCATATACCTGAAAACACAAGACAGCTGAGCTGCGTTTCCATCATCGGCTGTTTAATCTACCATTACAGCTATGTACTTTGCTTCCTGTTCTTCTGAATCTTGTTAGAGGTACCTGAGAACACTGTGGCTACTGACACATGATTGCTTAACATGTGCCATAGTCAGAAATCAGAGAAACTAATTCCACATAATTACCTCTATTTGAGGAATTGGTGCCTTCGTCATGGCCTCTGAGTGACAGTTCTTGCTTGCCAAGGTAAGCAACAGAATCACTCTAGCGTTTTAAAAATCTCCATATTTCTGAGAAAGTTTTCTTGAAAATTGATTTGTAACCAAATCGACTACGATGTCTCCATTGAATGATGATTTATTTTTTTTTTTATTTATATAAAAAAACATTCTAAATATCAGTTTGAAGTTCTCAGTAATGGTCTCTATAATATTAGCAATATTGCTATTATTACACAGTACACCCTAGCATGCATGTCCCTCCTTCGCTCACTAATGATTGGACAGCTGCAAAACCAGGGCAAATCTTTTACTTTCCCATACACCTTATTCACGCCAGACTCAAAACGAGGCTTGGAGTACAGATTCTAGCTTCTAGCTGGTTCATTTGGACTGCACTGAGATTCATGTCCAGACTCCAAGTTCTAAAGTGTTAAATTCTGAAACCTCCTCAAATTACAAAAGTATTACAACATTTAAGAGCTTAATAGGTGTCAGTCCATTTGGAGATGTTACTTTTGTTAGTTCTTTGTATACAGGGTCCATTTCTGATAAAGAGATTACCAGAAGGTCTGGTGTTTTAGATCTTTTAGAGGAAGGAGATGACGTTATGGTATAGGAATAAAGGGTTCACTATTCAAGATTGTTTTACAAAAATAAATGCTACTTTGGCAATGCCACCTTTTCTAGGACCATGTGGAGAATTTACTAGTGAAGAAGTGAAACAAACTCATGAAATTGCTCGGCTCAGAATTCATGTGGAAAGCGCCATAAGGAGAGTAAAAGAATATCATATATTTGGTAACACCATCCCCCTTACTCTAGCAGGATCTGCTAATCAGCTCTGGACTGTGTGTGCATTGCTGACAAATTTCAAAGGGCTGTTGTTATGGGTTTCAACCAAGCTCTCAGTTACTTAACTGAACTTCTGATTGGCTCAATTGAACTTTTTAAGTTGTGTAGCTTATCAAAAGGTTTATACTTGAAAATTCCAATATATTAAACAATTAAAAGCTCTGATTAGACAAATTGTTAGTTCAGTTGAGGGTGTTTAATTAAGTAATTGAGCATTTCAGTTGGAACAAGAAACCTGAAGGACAGGGATACTTCGGAATCAGGGTTGGGAACCATTGATATAATCAATCTACAGTGTTTCCCAACCCTGGTCCTGGAGACCGACTGTGTTTGCTGTTTTATTTATTTTTTTGTTCCAATTGAACTGCTCAATTACTTAATTGAACACCCTCAACTGAACTAACAATTAGCCTAATCAGAGCTATTAAGTGTTTAATCTGCAATTAAAGGGAAGGGGGCAACATACTTTAGATCACTGTTTATTTGTATAGTATTAACAGTTTATTACATTCCTAGATAAAAATGTAAAATTCTGTACATGTATTATTTAATTATGTTTTACTTTTGCTCCAAAACAGTCTAAATAGCTTTAAAATAACAATTTTCTGAAGAGAAATCTCAACTTTGATTTCTGTGTGACTGTACATATTCTTCATTATGCCACATTAACTTCTTTGGGCAGCATTTGATTTTTTCAGTGTAGTGATAACAAATTTAGTGAAAGCCTACTGTGGAGATTCACAATTTTGTTTTTCAATTTCAGAATTCAGCACTACATGGCCTAGAAGTTGGAATAATGGCAGGATGCACAATTTCTCCATTGGCTTTTACCATGGCAGTGGAAGTAATTATTAGGGCATCAAAATGGGTAGTGGGAGGAGAGCGCTTGGCTTCTGGAATGCGACTACCACCAATCTGAGCATACATGGATGACATGACAACAATAACTACAACCGTAGCCTGCACTAATCGGTTATTGGGCAAATTAACCAATAATATAGAATGGGCACGGATGCAATTCAAGCCCACTAAATCAAGGAGCATCTCTATAATTAAAGGTAAAGTATTAGATAAAAAGTTCTACATTAACCCTTTGCCATCTAATCAGAATCCCCATATTTGGACATGAACATGTTATGTTTTATTGCTTGTTGTTTGGTAACCTTAAATCAGAATTTAAAACCCAATATATTAATAGAAAGGTCTGAAGTAGCTGTTTCCAATGATATAATTTGTTAACTAGTGGGATATAAAAAAAAATTTTGTGACACTCGGTACCCTCCCCCCCTAAAAAATATATATATATATATATATATATATATATATATATATATATATATATATATATATATATATATATATTAATAACTGCTAATATCGACCACTTTCCAAGTTAAAAAAAAATCATCTGGTATTAGTTGCAAAATTTTGACGATTTCAAATAAAAACACAGTTTTCAAATATATTTTACTGTTTACAAGCTACAAGGGTTTGTCCGACCATAGTCTGTATGTAAATGCCCCAAACAGCGCCATCTTATGGAAGTTGGTCGGACTAAACAAAATATCATAAGCACTTTGTCAAGTCGTATGTGAAACCTTTTACACTGAAAATATACAAGTGAAAATGCAGTTTGTTGTATTGTTATTATTATTATTATTATTTTATTATTATTATTATGATGTTTACTAAAGTGCACGAAAAGCACATTCTTTTTATTTTCAGCATACACTAACATAAATAAGCATGCAGCAAACACTAATCGTATTACTATATTATTATAGAGAAAAGTTCAATACAACCACATATAGTAAAAGCAAGTATGAAAACAAGCCATTTTATGTAAAGCAGAATAACGTAGCCTACATGTTGCGACCACGGCAAGTAAAAAATAAAGAAAAAGTATATATTCAGCAGAAGAAAAAACAGTCGATAGAAAAAAATAACTCTATGATAAAGCAATACATGTAATACAAAGTAAATACAATTCAATTTTGCATGTAAAATGCAATAAAGTTATTGCAGTCAGTGCAAGCAAATAATGTACCGTCACCATCAAATCACAGGCAGCTCGTCTGTTTAAGAGTCTATAAAATATATATCCTTCCAGGATCGTTTTGTTCCAAGCTCTCGTGCTGCTTCAGATAACTGAAGTAACCTAGCTTCCTTCTTTCTATGTCTCTTAGGAGCCTGCACCCTTCCAAGTGGAGTTCCTCCAGGATCAACTGGTTCGTTTGCTTGATCATCAATGGCTGCACCTGCAACACCACGTCTCAAATGCCTGGATCCGATTTTCTCCACTGATTAGTGCCCAAGTTTCGCAGCCATAGGTTTCTATGGAGCAGATGTTCATTGTCAACAGTTTCAGCTTCGTTCATTTATCGATGTGGTGATCAGACCAGATTGGCTTCATTCTAGCGAAGGCAATATTCGCGATCGCTAGTCTGCATCTGATCTCTTTTGAGCATCCGTCTTTTGCTGTATATCCCGGATCCGAGATTCAATTTTATCTCCGTCAAGCACAAAATCTCTTGCATCGAACTCTGTCTTCCACTGGAATCTTGGTTTTCTTGATGTTTAGAAATAGGCCTCTCTTCTAACTCTCGATTTCCACGTCCTTTATACTCTTAATACACTCTCTGCTTCCTTCCAAGAGGGTGATGTCATCTGCGTATCTCAGGTTGTTGAGCATCCTCCCGTCGATTCTTGCTAGTGCATTCTGGATGATTTCTTCCGCATAGATGTTGAACAGCAGTACACTTCCCTGTCTGACTTCTCTTCCTACTGGGAACCATTCCGTTAATCCACTGTTGATTTTAATTGTCATACAGTGGCTCAATGAGGTTGATGACTTTCTTTGAAAAGTCTTGTCTCTGCATTGTCTTCCACAATGTGTTATGGCTGACGCAGTTGAAGGCTTTCGCATAGTCTTTGAAACCCATGTAGAGTGGTTGGTGATATTCTCTACATTTCTTGATGTTTCTCAGGGTGATCTGGTCTCTTGTTCCACTTCCCTTCCAGAATCCAGCTTGTTGCATACCTAGCTTGGTTTGTATTCTCAGGAGGATCTCGGGAGCGCAACTCCGTTGTCGAAAAAGAGTGTTTGGCCACCAAATGAGCTGCTCACTCTTTGAGATACTACCTGCTGGGGCATTCATTTGATCTCGTCACTGACCACGTCCCACTCAAGTGGTTAAGCACAGTGAAGGACAGCAATGCCCGAATAACTCAGTGGTATCTGACATGGCAGCCCTTCATGTACCATATGGTACCCCGTGCGGGGAAAGACCACCAAAATGCAGATTATTTTTCCTGGAAGGGGGGAGTAATGGGAAAGGTAGATTTAGCCGAGTGTTCCTTCGGCGCCACTCTGAACGTTGGGATATGTGACAGAGATAGAATGACGCTTTCTATTAGATCTCCCTCCCAACTTGAGAGGGTACTAGATAAAGGGAGCAGAGCACCCTGGACTAAAAGGCATGACACTTTATTATCGTGGGTAGGTGGAAGTCGGACGGCTAGAAAAGGGACTGAGCTACGGTACCCGAATGGGAAACAGCATGGCATCCACGCATTGGAGGAGCAGATGCGCTATTTACCCAAGAGGTCATGAGCGAGGGTATAAAATAGAGTGTAGCAAAGTAATCTGCTCCTTTGTAAATGGTTGGAGTTAACCTGAAAGGAATAAACATATTGCTGAGAACCGTGAGTGTTTGTAAAGTGTCGGCTGTAACTGTTGTTTGTCTTTTTAGACTATCAGTAACACAGTCCGGAGCTGGAGTACAAGCCAGCATTAACCTGGACATCACTTTTCACCCCAGCATTTCACGGAGTACTGTAATCACCACCAGCACTTAATTTCACTCACTGTCTTGTGTTTGTGCTTCGTGTTTAGTGTGGGTGTTTGGAAAACCTGGACTTTTGGTTGCTGGTCAAACCCAAGCATTACAGTTATGAGTGATACATGCCGCTGTATCACTCCAGTATTTATTATTTACAGGTGTTTGCCTTAGGGCTCTGGACATTGTTATTATTATCAATAAACACCCCTGCACCTGAAATTGTCTGTGTGTTTGTACTGCACTCACTGCTTTGCCACAATTACACAACTCAACTACCACACAGAGTTCATTACATTATATACAACCAGGTGTTCATTTGATCTAGGTCCAGGGCAGTTTTGTCCAGAAGGAAAGTTTTTTTATTGTTATTTTTTAACCTTCTTAAGTAAATAAATAATAATTTAAAACTGGTTGAAGTAACTTACAAAAAAATGATGGTGATTAAGCAGATTCAAGAAAATGCACAGAGTCCTTTTCTTCAATCAGTTGCCAGGTTTACTGAAATATGCAGGGAGTCTGGTCCCAGGTACAGGACAAACAGAATACTCATCATTACAATGTTTGCATGACATTAAATACCCTTCTGTATAGATGGTCCACCTTCCCTTTCTCTGACACTTAACCAATGGTCAAGGTACAACACATTATTCTGTTAATTTAGTGTGTGTGTGTGTGTGTGTGTGTAGTCTAGTGTGACAACCTCTGAACTTCACACTCCTGGAGAAAAAAGGTCCATAAATCTGCCCCTTTGATCCCAGTGGCATTATCTCTTTCGATCTCTCTGAGAACCTCTGGGTCCAATGCCAGTCCCTGGGAGCCTTTTAGCCCCTTTATGCTTTGCATTCCAAAGTCTTACAACCTGGCCCCTTCTGGTCCACAGCATTGTTATCTTTTTAGCTTGCAGTCAATGCTGGGCAAGAAACTTGTAGACGCAATGTCTCTATCAATTGTAAGCAGTATATGCAATTTGAACCAAACAGTCTGCTATCTGCAATATTAGTCTCTTTTCAGAAAAATACACCAGTATAGCTCTGCCAGTCCACATGCGTAGCAAACTGCTAATCAATTCTCAATCCATGTTTTCCAACACTGGTTTACCTATTTTCCGTGTTTGTTCATAAGCTCATAATACATGCATACCTACAGCAGATTGTGCTGTCCTTGATTCAAAAACAAATCCCTCTATTATAAGCACATACTATGGTAATGTGAGATCTGGTGATGCCCTATATATTTTGCAGGGGAGCCGAGTGGATAGCAATGAGATATGAACCCTTACAAAATACCCTTCCTATTCTTAGTACAGCATACTACCAGAAAGGATTGTGTAGTACTTTCCTATTACAAATACCATAGACAATGAGAAGAAACTTAGTTGTGGATCACTTCTACCACCTGGTGGAAGTAGGAAGGAGGGCAATAGGAAGATCTAGTGGACAGTTTCCCACAAAATAGTTAAGGCCTTGGGATACCCACTCTAGAATTTGCACGAACTGATTAACCTGCAAGTCATTCCTATATATCAAGATGCCTGAATAATGACTCCAATGATCTAAAGAATAATTAAGCAAATAGCACCTTAACTACTGGCTCATTTAAAAATATTACTTAATAACGAGGAACCATTCTGGGTCTTATGTCACTGATGTGTAGAGTAGGCTATTAGGGTGTTGATTCATAGTCTTTAATGCTTTACTAAAATTTAATAAACTACCCATCCCATTTTCTTTAAACTGCAAGATGATTGCAATGATGATTTATACTTTTTAAAAGAGAACCTGAAGGATGAAATCAGAAAAGAAGCTCTGTTTAAAGTTTCCCCTGAACCACAATATTGTGATATCATAGTTTTTGGCATTCATAATGTTAGCATTTATCTAAGTATAATAAAGTTGTTGAATGAATAAATATATAACAAGCACTGTCACAAATTATGAACAGTACAGGTGCCATAGTAAACAAACACTGAATTAAAACTTCACCCAAAGTTTCTGAAAAATAAACAAATTACTAACCTGATCAATGCAGATTTAAACCATTTACTCAGCCAGCTCATTGGTTTCTGAAAGCAGTGAGGATTTTTGACACACAAGCTTATTTGTTTTTTTAATTAAAAAAAATCATGACAGGAACGTTACTGGTATGTATTTTTTATAATTTCATACAAGTTAAGAAAGAGAACATTCCATAATTCATTAGATGCATTACAATATGCCAATGTGTTGGAAGTGGAATCAGCTCAAAAGTTAAAATAAAGGAAAAGAATATTGCACTTTAAAATGGTTTAAATGTATATATTATTTATTGAAGGCTGTTAATGTATCTGGCTATAAAAGAAAAGTGTTATCAGTATTTTTTTTTTTTTTTTTTTTTTTTTTTTTTTTTATAGATCGACATATCTATCATGGTAGGCATACAATGTTTCGATTCAAATTAGATTTAACATTATAAAATGATGTGCGTATACAATGTTGCCATACAATTGAGAATGGTAAACAAATTGGATTGTGGTATAGGGCCAGTACTTTAAAGCATAATGTAACATTTTTACTCAATTATTTACTTTTTAAAATGTAAGTTAATAAAAACCTATGACTAGTTTAGTTGTACTAGCTGTGAATTCTCTGTAATAAGGAATCAATTTATACATATTTACAGGGCTATAAATTTAAAGATAGTGATGCCAGTCAATATCATTCTAAATCGTTTGTAGTAAAGCGATGACCAATTCACTGAAGTATGGATATTGACTAATGGAATAATTGTTTAAATACGGCTTAGTACTTATGTCGAGTTTAAACATACATAGTGTGGCTGTAGGACTATTTTACATGCAAGACAAGGCATGAAAAACTACAAACCTGCAGACATAATATCTCCTACTGCAAAATAGGTATAATGCTAAAGAGTTAACAAACCCAGAGTAGAAATAAATAAACATGGTTTACTGGGACTGAAATTGGGACGGAAAGGGGTAAAAGCACAATAACTTGAGTCTGAGGTGTTGAAAATGTATATAAATACATTCTACCATGATTCTGCATATCATTGGAAAAGTAAAAGTCTGTAGATTTTATCTATTTAATGTTTTTTTTTATATTCCCCCCTCCCTCAAAGAAAATACCTAAAAGGTATATAATTATCTATGGCTGAGAGTTGCTGACACAACACTCTTTACAGGTAGATTTTCCTCACTGTCCACACTTGCAGAACTTTGTTCCAAACAAAACTAATCCTTCCTCTAGTAGTTTTACACTGCAGTCAAGCTAACAGACACTTGTGAAATTCCTATGCATCCCGCTGCCTTTCAGGTTGGGAACGCCTTCTTGTTAACACATAATCCTTGTGTGCTGGTGTTATTCTCTGGTAAAACATAAAATAGTACATAGTTAACATTTCAAACGAGTGCTAACTTTTGTTTTTGTTTGTGAGTTTATTTTTTCACCAGTAGACTAAAATATATAAAAATAGTTGTAAGAACAATTCTATAATTGATAGTTTAGAGTTTTATCTAGGTTCTCTTATAAAAATATTGTAATTAAATTGTTTATACCGACTAATTTACTGGCCTTTGATAACCGTTGAGGTCTGGCTATGGAAGGGAAACCCCAGTAGTAATGGCTCCAATGAGAGACACCAAAGTAAAGGTTCAATAATTTACTTAAACAGGTTTTATACTGTTAAATAAAAACATGCACTTGTATCCCAATTACAGCTGTTCACAGGGGGTCCCTGTACACAACTTTAAAAATACAGTGATTCTTAAACAGCTCAATGAAACTAAAACAATATATAACATCCCAAAATAATCAAACAAAACTATAAACTACTACCCCTTTTTACACAGCACAGTTCTCAAAATGTGATTTAAAAACACAGCACACCTTTTTTTTTTTTCACACAGCAAAGCAGTTATCAATGTAGTGAATTGGGTATACAAAATAAATACATCTCTAGTCGCCCATCCATACACACACACCTTATGAGTTCCGCATCATGTAGAACCATAATTCCCTTGACAATAAATCGACATTCACACAACGTGTCCGAAATATAAAATATGATTTTTATTTAAGAATAAAAATGGTGCACAATTAATCTAATATTATCATAAAAAGCAAAGGTGATTGGTTAGAGATATGCGTGAATAGTATACAGTTCATTGATTTCTTGGTCAAACGATTACAACGACCACAACATTATTAGCATACATGGTTAATATAGTAATATTAAATATGGCTGATGACACAAAGTGTCTACTTTGCATTAGTATTTTGAATACTCATTTCTCGTTGTAATTGATCATGTTTCACATCAAATGCACAAGAATTAACTTAACTTCCCATTCAGAATGGAATCCAACATTCCAATAACTCATTTATCAAACTAGTTTAGCCATGATCTACCAAACTGATATGTTATCGTTTAAATTGATTCTATATTCAAATGAACTCAGAAATAGGGTAATTATAAGAGAAAAACTAAAGATTAAAAAAGAGAAAAACTAGATTATCTTAAAAGGATCCTTCCACAACTCTAAAGCATACATTACACTAAGTATTACAATAATACATTAACACAATTAAAGTCACACTTCCTTGATTTCCAGACCAAGATAAAAGTCCAATTGTCCTGTAACTGGCTGAAAATGCACGCTGTGACATATCTAGTAACTTGCTAATACACACACACACACACACACACATACAGCCTAAACTGACATGGTGCAGACAACCTTAGAATAGATCCCATTCAACTTACTAATAGTATATTGTTTAATGATACAGCAAGTTTACTTTAAAATAAATTCTTCATACAACACTATGATAGATTACTTAGAGTTAACATCAAGTTTCACAAAAAAAGTTATTTCACACACAAGGTGTGCAAACTAAACAATGAATAGTTCAATTCTATGTGAATGTGTTGCAATTAATACATTTAGTTATATGAGAGGAAAATGCAACTGGAATTTATACTCAACGCTTCCTTGAAGCTTAGACTCTTCGTCATCTGGTTTGGAACTCAATCTGTTGAAGTATAAAAGGCTCTCCTCTCAACAACAAAGTCTTCAACCCCCCGATAGGATCAACAAACAGTTGCAACAAAGTCTTCAATCCCTGATCCGTCCGTTCTATCCTCTTCGATGAATCTTTAGCTATGCAGGTAGCCGGGCAGTCTTTTTGATATTGTGGCTTAGGTACAGCAGACTCAGACTTGCTTGACTGATTTAAGTCTTTGTAAGTTTTATGGCAGTAGGTGCTCCTGCCGGGCGTTGGTCTTTTTGCACTTGGTAGCTTACTCGAATGCTGTTTGCCTTCTCTTCTTAGGTCCTGTTCTTAGTCCTGAAGTTGCAGCTTGGCTTAGCAGTGACAGCACTTAGTTTAGCAATCTATGTGGAGCGCCAAATCTGTAGTTTTGCTTGGATATTTAGTCTTTCTCTCTGTTAAATAGCTATCCGCATGAGGTCATTTGTATATCTTGCCACTTAAGACTCACAGTCCTTCGATATTTAATGTCATTTTCCAGCCGGGACATAGATGCTTTGTGTTCCTTGTGTCAAACTGCTTGCTGTTGCAGTTGTGAATTACTTGTACATAATTCAACTGTCCTTTCTGCTAGGAAATGTGCCCTTTTTCCTTGACATAGAGATTTCATGAATTAATCCAGTTACATTCCTAATACACTTTCATGAGTTAATATAATATTCAGGAGATTAATATAATATTATGGGAATTAATATAATATTCAAGAAAGGGGATGTAGAGTTAGGTTTAAAAACTTTAACATTGCATTTCCCTGCTTTTGTCATTTTAATATCAACCCTAACTGATGCAATAAAGTTTTTTTACAAATAATTTCCTTCATTTTTGAGAATATATTTATAGCTAGAAAGCCTGTACATTGTATTATAGAGCACCAGGAACAGGCTGGCTGAAGTGGTGACGTCAGGCCAGGAAATGAAAACCAAAACACACAGCAACTGCTGGCGATACCGAGACGCTGTGGCGCTCAGCATTTTATTAACACACAGAAAATAAAAGGTCTATACAAAATACAAAATACTTAAATAAAACAAAACGGTGCTATGGACGAACACTAAACAAGTGTGCTATTTTTGTATTAATTATTTACTCTTCTCTAGCTCCCATTCTCCACTCTCGAACACACAACCCTGTGTGTGTGTGAAACATTCATTCTTTTATACAGCTATGCAAACCCGATTGCTAATAAATCATTCAGTTGAATCTCGGCATAGTCTGCACGTGAACTAATTGTGCACTCCCTGTGCCCCCATACAAATACCCACTTTAATCTGCATGTGAAGTGAATGTGAAATCCCTGTGCCTACATTTTACATTACATGTGCTATATAACCCACAGTCTGTGCACCACTATAATAATACATACAACATAAAACACAAAATATGCACCGGGGCATGGCACCCTGCCACAAGCACGAAAAGTCAAAGTGGCTAAATTTGTGAACTTGATTAAAACACGCCACAGATTGGGGTGGCTGCAACCTATTCTAGTAACTGTCCAGGTCTCTATCTAAACTAGGTCACCTATAGTTTAATGAGGAATAGAACCTCAAATAACATTCTATAGACCAGCAATATTTGGGCCCCTCCCAAATAAAAGAAGACAAAATAATGGAAATTGGTTGTGCTCTTTTCAGCAAAATCTTTATTATAGACAACAAAATAACAAAACTAAAATCAATAATTGCTGCAATGCAATAGAACAAAAAACACAGTCTTAACCATATATCTTGCACTCAAAATAATTGTGTTTACTTATTGTCCCCAGCGACACCTAGAGGAGAGAAAGAGAAAAGTCTTGGAGCAAAGCAAGTGAAAATGGCGATGTTCCTACACTATAACCTGCCGTAAGGGACAAAGTGACATCTACTTTTGTTTTATTTATTTTTCAATTTTGTTTTTACACCATAACCTGCCAAAGGTGACAAAGTGGCAGCTTTTTTGGTTATTTAGTTTTATTTTTGTTGTGTCCAATTTTTTAATTTATTTTTTTAAAATTAAAAAGCAGACCAAATTGTAACTAGTTTTGTGTTATGCAAAAAGTCTTCTTGTTTACACAGCAGTATGTGGGAGTTTCTTTCTTTTATTTACTGGAATCGGAATCAACAGGAATGGCTTTGAAAATCGATTCTGGAAGCGACTCCAAAAACTCTGGAATCCAGCACTACTAGTAACAAAACAACAGTGCAACCGGCATACCTCGTCACAGGGGGAACCACTGGAACACCAATTACCTCACTCTATTTGTATTTATAATGCCGGCAATTCACACTTTCTGGCTCCCATGGTCCCACCTGCTACAAAATGTTAGATATTGACACAGGTTTATATATAATACACTTAAGTACTGAAATATTGCAAACATGAAAAAAAGATTGTATTGTTGTATTAATAACTTTAGAGACGGTAGAAAAGGATAGACAAAAACAGGACTATTTAATAACAAAAGGGATATTTTGCCATTAGTACAGTATTTGTATAATTGATTAGCCTTGCATTGATAACGTTGGTATAATTATATAAAATAATGTATTTAATGTGTAATGTGGTTTGGTAGCTATATTATGTTATATACTTTTGTATGCATTCTTATTCAAACTCAAATGAATTTATTTAAACCAGGATAGAACCTTTGCGATCTTCACCTAACCAAGAAAACAAAAATCAGTGGCAGAGACAATTCATTGAAACGAAAGCAGTCAAACAATCATAAAAACAGTAAAGCAAAATAAAAGCATACAAAATTAAAACAATTCCAGTTTACATGTTCGTCATAATACCTTTTTACAATCACTCATATTTACGTAGAAGAAGAGATGCCTGACATACAAAGGCCCATATTAGATCCCAATTAGGATATTGGTACATTGGTAGAGTCTCTAACAGAGATGTAAGGTAACAGGAGTGTAAAACTACCAGTTAGATGCACAACGTGGATTATTATTATTATTATTATTATTATTATTATTATTATTATTATTATTATGCTCTTTAAATTTAATTATAACTCTTAGGGATACATTTTCCTTGACCTAAGGTATTGGCTTGAGTTTAAATGTGTTTAAAAAAAAAAAAAAAAAAACTCATCTAACTTAAGACAAAATTGTGCTGCTGTTTTACAGAACTGGCCACTGAACTTCACACTTTGAATCTCATCTTGCTCCAACACTACGAGAAGAAACTATGAAACTTGATGCTGTCATCCAGTGAGATATAAAAGGAGGACTGTGGCAGAGCTAAGGCCCTGTGCATCTATAAAGGCTTGAAATGGATATTTGACAATGCTGGAACCCTGCCCAGCAGCGTCTCAAATTGGCAGTGTAGGAGGTGAAAGGTAAATTACTTGTAGGAAATGCCAAGTATCCAACACAATAGTGATTTTTTCTTTTAATAACAATTAGGAAATTGCTCAGTGGTACACAAATATAAATAAGAGTTTTACAAGAGTGCAAGGCAAATTTTTATTTTTATTCTTCACTGGGCTCCAGTATGAAATAAAATGTACTACTACAGACATACAGGTTTACAAAACAAAAAACACATACAGAATAAATTACTACACTGATTAAGCATTAAAAAAACAAGTCATTTCTATGTACATAATAGTTCAGGCATTGCCCAAGGCAAATCTAGTGTACCTCTTAGCTATAGTCCCTAGCATTGATATCTAGACAGACAGGCTGTCTTAGAAGGCAGCGATATGTTTCAGTGAACTGCTGGTAGAGTTAGCACATGCAGCTGAAATGTGCATACTTTTTAATTTAGTTATTAGATATAGAACAAAATAGATTTTGTAAGCATAATTGGAGCCAATTCGCTCTCTATGCAAGATTTGCACATTACAGCTATGGTTGAGAATTCCCTGTACAGTACATTATCTGAGTTACTAACATGCAGCAGTTATCAGTATATATGGACTACATTGTTAAGCCTATATTTTATAAT
Organism: Polyodon spathula; assembly: GCF_017654505.1. Lineage (NCBI taxonomy): Eukaryota > Metazoa > Chordata > Actinopteri > Acipenseriformes > Polyodontidae > Polyodon > Polyodon spathula. Next base: position 39,514,018 of record NC_054539.1, on the reverse strand, counting down.
TACTTTTGTAATACTTGAGAAGCAAAAACCCACTAAATAAATAGCGATCATAGTCCTTTTCTTTAGACCAAAACAAGTTCACTAGGTTGTGTTCAAAGCCGTGTTTAAAAAAAACAAAACAAAGGGACCAGTGAAAAACTTGGTACCATCTAAATACCTCAAAGTAAAAGGCCCACTGTCACTTGTAGAGAAATGCTGTTCCAGCATACAGGTAATTCTGCTTTATTGTATACATAATCAGAGGTTTAAATATGCCTCTGAAGACTACAATTCCAAAAGGTGGTACTGGTTATATCACATGATGGGACAAATACTGCAGATTTAGGTGTGTTTGTATGGACACACTTAGTTTCTGGATAGGAGACAGTTAATTGGATATGGGTAAAATAACTATGGCAGCTTTTTTCATGTAATTATAATTATTAACCTTGTGGGCTGACGCTCAAGTACCACGGCTGCCTAGACTTGCATTAAAATCATATTAAGGTAAACAGAACATGCTGCTTTTTCTTTTTTCACAAGACGTAACAAATCCTGTCTCCTTGGTTTGTTTGTTTTGTTTTTTCTCACAGTACACAAAACAGTAAAATTTACAAATTCTAGGTAGCATGCAGTTGTTTCTACATTTAGTAAGTGCTAACATGTCTACAGTCATTTATTATGTTGACAATTGAGGAACATAGTTAAACTATAACTCTATTACAAAATAAACATTCATTGCACATGATTATCCCTAGCTAGAATGGGGTGGTGGTGCCTCAACGTGATGACAAATCTGAAGCAAAGGGAACATTTCTATTGGGCATTTGCATTGAAATAAAATTGGAGGAAACCCTTGCATTGTATCTACTGCTAAAAAACTGAATTTGTGTCTCATTACAACAAAAAAAAAATCTGAAACAGAAAAATCCAAACAATCCTCTTAGATTCCTGCAAGTTCTTGCAGCTGATATGGAGTTATTTGTTTGTTTTTTTTATTTCTGTTTGGTAATGCACTTTGCTGCATTCTAAAACCACATCTGCATGTTTACAATTACAACATAACATTTTAGGATTCTGAATTGTGTTTGCCTGATAGACAGGTGAGAAAATGCAGCTAGATTAAAACATTTACTTCTCCTATAACCACCTTACTGGTAACAAAAATATTACTTAGAATTTGACATGTTAACCCTTTGCAGTCCCATCCGACATTACAATGTTCCCTTTCTAGTCCGATGTTGGACCTTATCCAACATCATCAAAAAGACGTAAAGCACAGGTCTCTAGTCGTTTTTTCTCCAGAAAAAGCTGAGAAAACCTTTCAATGGCTGAGTGAAACAGATAGGAGCTGAATGAAACCGGAAAAAAAGGGCATATCTCATAGCCCAGTGCACTACAGAGATAACACGGACATACAAAGGAGGTATCTGCTTCTGCATCCAGCGTTAAGGATCGCTTTATTGAGTCGTTTGGTGATAAAACGAATGATCAGGAGAGGATTTATCAGTATGTACGTCTATAAAGAGTTATGTGAAAAATACAGCAAACAAGGGGTGGGGCTTGGCTGTGGATACAGTGCTGAGTGTCCTTTTGCGATTCAATGCCTTTTAAACCTGCTTTACTCTGGGGGAAAAAAACAAAAATGAAATCGCGCGTGTAAATAAAATAAACAGCATGTGAAAATAAATTGGACCTGACGCACCTGACAAACGCTGAATAAACGAACTGCAAAGAGTTAAACCTATAAAACTCCATAATCACATCCATAAGATCAAAAAATAAAACAATTAACCACTAAACTGTCCAATTGGCATAAAGTATTATATTAGACATTAGTTACATACTGTATACACAACAGACAATATTCAATTACAACTGAAACTGACATTGTAATTATTAAAGGCTTTTTACTTTATTAAAATGTAAAATCTCTCTTACTAAAAAAATACTTCCAATAATTGTTAGGAAATGCTTGTCCTTTTGCCTACAGTCAGGCAATAAGAATTCAGAATACTAGTCATCACCTCTGCTTTGTAATAGCTGTTTGTCAAAGAGGTTTAATTTATTATTTTAAAATATCTGAAGAGCAGTCTCTTCTTACCTTTCAGGAGAACCTGCCCTGGTCTATATACTCATATCTGATACTTTTGTTGTCCTGGCAGAATGTTACCCTTCTAATATAGCAGAAGTGAGTTTTAAATCCCCACCCAGAGGTGTTACAAGAAGTATCCAAGGCTGGTCACACTTTTTAAAACCTGACAGTCATAACAAAACATATGCAATAAAACAGACTTAATAGGCCAAATAGATTCATAGTTCAGGGGTTTGTCATCTCTACCTAAAAGATCATTAGTGTTACATCATGATTATATTAAAATCCATTATATGATTATCTAAAGCACAAGCCACATAATAGCTGTAACTAGAGGATGAATCAATTTCATTTATAGAGCTTGCTAGTATAAAAACAGTTTCAGGTTTTACCCAATCAGAAGACTTCTCCTTTACACTCAATGTGGCCTATAGTAGTTGCTTAATTAAACTGGCAAATGAGAGGAACTTGACTTTGGTTGCCCATTTGCCCATTGGCAGAATTAAAAAGCAAATATATAAGGGGATTTAAATTTGTAATCTTTGATATACTACCTCCCACCCCCTTCCTCAAAATTTAATTTAGCTGCCACTCAAGAGAGACACCAAAGATGCAAAAGCATATGAATGTTAATAAAATAAAATCTAAAATTATCTTTATTTTCATATTTTTTTATAAGAAAAAATTAGGCTCCCACCTAAAACCAAAAATGACATATTAACGAGAATAAATCTGTCCAACCTTGGAGCGCCAAGGACACTCTGAAATAATATCTTTTACAAGTAGTTAAACAGGACTACTTGTAAAATATAATGCAGACCTGCTTTTCTCTGGAGCCCAACAATAATGCTGTGTTGCACAAAAGTAGAGCCTTACCAAGTACTGGCAGATGCTTGGATCGTTCTTGAAACACTGCTTGTAATTAATACTGAAATATTAGAAATTTCACTAGATTGCATAATTTAGAAGAATTCATCATAATTTCAAATGTCTTCAGTGCAGCTTAAAAACAATAGGATCCTTTTTTTTTCCCACAACTGAAATAAACTCCCTTTAAAACTGAAAGGCCACTTTCAAATGCAAGTTGGTTAACAATTTAATTACACATAAAAGTTAACGACTCCCCTTCACAACAGAGAAAGGAAAAGGAACACCTCTATCTTCTATTCACTGTAAAAAATAGTCATTACATTTCTAAAAACAATACTTGTTAAAACTGTACAGTTGTTCTTTTTGTTCTTTATGCTCTGAAGTCTTTCAAACAACTATGGCATAGTAACTAGATATATGGTTTGCTAACTTAGTCTGAGTCTGTGGAAATAAAGGGTAAGTCTGTTACCATGCTAAAAGACCTACACTCCAACAATGAATGGGAACTAAGTAAACACCAGGCTAAGCGAGAGCTCTGATGGGGAAGAAAGTCATTCACTATGAACCAGAGAAATGAGTCATCTAGTTGTCATGGAAACAAAACAATTCCATCCCAGTGCCCAATGCCATGCTCTTCTCGGAGGCCAGATCCTTATGTTGGACAGAGAACTGCAAAACAGAAAAGGAAATGTTAGTGCACAAAACAGGGATGAAACAGCAGGACCATGAGTAGCCTTAGCAATGCATGTGCACCTGCAGCACTACCTTGTGGCTGTCTTAAAGAACAATGCTCCATTCTTTACTACACATTTGTTAAAAAGAAAATGATTATTCTTACTAAAAAACATTACAAATATACACATTTTGCACGACTAGCTTTTGGTATGCCATCTTCCTATTTGTACTGATACAGGTATACGCAGTTATGGATAGGCGAAGCATACATAGCAATAAGGCATGACAGGGTGTGAGATATACTCTAATATCCACACGCTCCAGGTGCGTTATAAGTCACAAGGGGAAGCAGAGTGGCTTTAACTGCCCTGGGTGTGTGGATATTAGATTATATCCCACAACCTGAAGTGCCTTATTGTGCTTATAAAAGGGTTAACTAACTAAATAAAAAAATAAATAATTAAAAAAAAATAGTAAAAACATGTTTTAGTTAACAAAAAAGTAATTTTTATCAAATATCCTTCTGCCTCTGACCTGAAAAAACAGTCCCTTAAAACATAAAAAAATAAAACCAAAAATGCATTAATTAAATTATTATTATTATTTATTTTTTCATAAACATTGAACTGATTAAAAACAAGGAGCACTATTTATAGATGTTAAATTGAACACTGCCATTGAAATTGCAGCTTTGAAGGTTTACAGGCCATTTTTTTTTTAGATGTTCATTCTGAACAGTAGATGGAGCTGCAGCAAACGATTTCGAGCAACATGGTGTTTGATTCATTGTTGTCCTTATAGTTGTCTGAGGAAGTGCAGCAGGACAATCACACAGACCTTCTTTGCCACATCTGGCCATATTTAGTTGCACATTAAAACAAACCTCTCTCACAAGACCTGCAGCAGTGCCAGGTGACAGTGTGGGGAAGATGATTATTATTGATATATATATATATTATATTTTTTTAAATTCGTCCTTTGTCATCCGGGAGTAGTGACAGGAGGTATCCATGCCAGAATTGCAGTACTGTTTCACAGTGGTAACAAAGATGTGCATTTTTAAATACTTGGACAGTGGCATAAAAAGGACACCCCATGCCCCGGCAGTGGACTTCTGTGTATTTTTCTATGTCCAGAAGCTGTGCTTCGGTAAGTTTGATGCCTAACAGTATTATTTTTTTTCACCACTTGAATACGTGTTGGTGTCTGACTCGGACTCATCCAAAATCCCATCTAGAGTTTGATTTCCCAAAAGATCAAAATTGATATACATTGTCAGTCATCTTTATTTAAATATGGCTACTTTTTTTTTTTTTTTTTTTAATATATTAAATCCAATCAGTCACAATTTATTAATATACATTTAAATATGGCTACCGTTGTTATCTTTCAAAATTCTACCAGAGTATATATTTAAAAAAAAAAAAAAAACTCAACCCATGGGAATATGTTGTAATATCCACACCACCCATGTGACCTGTTTTGACCAATCAGGATAGAGTACTTAAGGCACATTTTCTAAAGAAAAATGACTGATATTTGAGCTCAAATAGTTATTTTAATAACAGGCCTCAGCTTTGCCCTGTGACAAGCTCTTTGTAAAGTGAAGGAAACAAAGAGGGTGAATGCTTCTTTAAGAAAGCTTGACATTGTGAAATCTCCACTGAGCTCCCAGTGGACTATTTTTAATGACATGGATACAGGACCTTGGGTTTATTTTAGAACCTGTATAGTCGAAAGTCCTTTTGAAAACCAATGCATCAAAAGGTCAAGCTAAGTAGGTCAAGTACAAATTAGAGCAAAGCAAAAATGGTGAACAAATGCAAATAGGGGCAATAAAAACACATCAAAGTTAAAAGAAAAATGCATGGGAATGTTTTTTTTTTTTTGCTAGGACAGAGATCATTGGTAGACGATACTTTAGTATCTGGATTCAAGCAATGGAAATTAACCCCAAGTAATATAAAATATTCAAGAATAGGATATTTTATTTCGCTCTCACTGTGCTCTTCTGTTGGTCCACGCTCACACTAAACGGTGGTAGTTGGATGTCGAATGAAATAGTGCACAACTGCAGACCAAAATCTAATGGGAGAAACATGAGCATCATATCAGCTTCTAGCGTAAACTCTGAAACTTCTCCACAGCCTAATTAGACTCACTGGCCTGTGATGTTACAGTCTGTAGTGAAAAGTTTGCAAGACATATTTGCCATTTACTGTCAAGATGAAATTAAACATACTAATTTTAAAATCATGTAGGTATGAAATGGGTTATGAATTTGTTTTATTTTTCATGACAGCTTCTAACTAGAAAAGCTCTACAAAATCTAGAAGATGTGCGAGCGCATGTCTCCTGATAAAGGGTTCTGTTGATTGGTGAATGCCGGGTGTAGTGGTTGTGGTAAGACAGACAATCTAAGAGAAATGGGGGCAAACAAAGAAACAGGTGTCTATTGGCACTACAATGGTGTGTAGTGCTCAGGAACAAGGTGCTCTTTGAAGAGGTGCTTTTATTCCTGTGGCTACGTACGATGTAAACAAATCTCGATCCAGTTTTCATACGAATGCTAGCAACAACACAAAAGCAAATAAAAGAAAAAATAGTACAGAGAACAGAAAGGAAAGAACAAAAACCACCAAGGAAAATGAGAACTGAACAAATCAATTACTTCACTATAAACAAATAAGAACAACGGAAAATGATAAAGCAATTCTTAATTCTAAACTGAAGGTTCTTTTAAAACATATTCTCTAGTAATTCTCAGTATCTCCATAAGGTGGAGTTATTTTATCACCAACAAACCTTTTTTGAATGAGTTACCTGCGAGCACAGGTTATCAAATGACATTGCAATTGCGTTCTGCAAATCTGGTGACGTGCTATAACTTATCGGTTGAGTCGGCCCATGCAATTACTAATGTATGTTAAGCTATTTAAAATAATTGTACGATAAGATACGTTGTTATGCCAGTCACAGCCTTTTGTATTTGTTTTCCAACAAAAGATAAGGATAGTAGGGGTGAGATGATACACAACGGTCATGATACGATAAGTATCATGATACACAAGCCACTATACGAGTCTCATCACGGTACTTATGAAAAACTCATCTTTGCTTGACGGTCTCCCTTTTACATGCTTTCTCGCAATCTTATTTCTGACCTACATAGCTACTCGTAAATGCTGCATGCTACACAACCAAACAATTTACAGATGTTGTATTTTCAGTACATGACGTACTGCATTTTTTAACGGAAATACAGGAAGCGCCAAATCAAATGTCTCTTTTTTTTTCACAATTTACATGACAAAATTGTAGCCTTATCCATAAGCAATATTTTGCCACTCAACAGATCAGTTTTAACTGTATTATTCAATGCTAAAATGCAATTATCCTCTATTGTTCAGTATGTCATCTAATTAAGTAAATTAGAAAATGCATGTGCTTTTTGAATGTTCTCGATGATCAAATTTGATGCTGTTTGATATGACCTGTATCCAACACTGGACAAAAAGCAGCAGCAGTTACTTTTTTACCTTTTAGAATGTAGTCCGTCAGTAAGCTTGGCACTTTCTCACTGTCCTCTCTCATGGCATGAAGAACTGGATTAGAAAATAAAATGCACACATTAGACATGGAACATATACAGAAAGTCAGTAATATTTATCCCTGCCACACCATTACATACAAAATGCTATTACTATTGTGAAAAAGTATACCACCACAATTTGAACGTTCTTTTACCAAGTATTGTACCACATGCCATGTTTTTTAATGACAATACATGTATGCACATTCAAGACCTAACTACAACCACTAAAATGTCCTTACCAATTTCCTTTGCATTTAATAAACAGTTATCTAGATACTTGTAAAAATGACTTGTAAAAAAGTGACTCTTCCCCACCCCATATTCCCACCATTAAACTAGATTTATAATTGTAATTTGTAGTGAGAAATATTACCCCATTGGGTCCTTATCCAAAAATGATACATAGTGCAGGTAGGTCACAGCTCAAAGCAAAGTGTACTGTGGAGGAGGATTTACAAAACATAAGCTCCTCACACGAATGCTTCATTAGTTTGGGCAGTGTGGGGTCCTAAAATCTGTTGCATAAGAACTGCATTTACAGTGTGGTCACTGTGGAAGGATAAATTGGCTTCACATGAATGAAAATTATCTACAGCAAAATGGTGAATAATGGTAATGTTGTTGTCTTTGGTGTCACAGTTATTTTTAAAGGCTTGGTTATTACCCTTTTAAAGTCACGCATGCGTAGTAAGTGCATGTAACAGGGAGAGATCTGTGCTGACTCTGCTGGCGTGTTCAAGGGCTGCAGGAAGAGGGCGGCAGTCATCCAACAACCGCCTGCGAGTCATGGCAGTGACACGGGGAGGTGGGAAAGTGGGTGTGTAGACTTTCCCCCTCTCTGAATGGCCGAGAGGCGCGTCTTGGGAGATTGTTAGCCCTATAAATTAACGCTCCGTTGTTTCCTCAGGTCTGCCCACTTAGACGCAACGAGAATGCGGAAGCACCGATCCAGGACCGGGAATCAGGCGAAACAAAGAGTTTCATAACGAAACAGAGAGAGCGGGGAACCCTTGGGCAGACCCCGGCGTATTGTGACAGAACAGGCTAGTTAGCCTACAGAGTATGACTGTGATCCGGGTCGTGCGGGTAGTGACGACCGGGATAACGCTGCCGAGTGCAGCACCTTTTATGACTGTTTTATTTTCCATTGTTCTTTTCGCCTTCTGTTTTCATTATTATTTCTTTGAGCACCTGCGAGTGCACTTGCTGTTCACGTACCAGCTGTGGTATTTCCGTGGTGCTGTCTATCATCGTTGATAGGCAGCCCACGGTCAACAGTGCTCTCTGCCGGAAAAAGCAAGAACTGTTTGAAAATAAAACTGGGCACCTGTGTGGTGTTTTCAAGTACACCTGTCTGTCTCCTAGTCAGTGAATTACCCACACCCCTTCCACAGTGCATAATGAACAGTTTTTTGTTTTTTTTTTTAAATGTCCACTTATTCTCTTGGGAGGATATAAATTAAAACAGGGAGTTCAAAACTACTCGCCCCCACCATTTCAGAACGAGAGTCCCCTGACATCCACTAAATCAGCAGTGATTCAAACCATTCTCATTATGCGAACCTCAACTTACAACCAAAACAAATAAATCAGGTTTAATTAAATTCAGATTTACGTTTTCTTATTACACCTCATTCCAAAAGGAGATATCCATACCAGCTCTTGGATACACACGGAGAATGAAATAATAATATTTCCTTAGTCCCAGGAGTATTGAATTAAATCCAAGTGTTGTGGGTTTTTTTTTTTTTTTTAACCAGTGTATTATTAGTTTTTAATTTTCTCCAACTAACGCTAAAAAGATAAGAAACTACAAATGGAACGGAAAAGTAAGTTACCTCATGCCTATTGCTTGCATTGTTTCACTACAGACATACACTGGTGTTTGGTGAAAATACATATGTATATTTACATTTAAAATACATTTTTGTACTAAGTGGTTTATTATTCTACAAAGGGTCAACGGTAAACTGTGTAACACATAGCACCATAAGATGCATACAGTGTCAAGTTTCTCTTGGTTTTACTTACTTTTGGTGAGGATTTGAAGATCTTCCACAGAAAGTGGTCCTCCCTTTTTCTCATAAGGAATGACTGTAGTCAAATACTGTAGGAGAAATAGGGTTTGTTAGTAGGGGTGTAATGATTCATCGAATATCAATGCTTCGCAACCTTTTACAAAACAATCTGATACATGATGCATGGTTTACTAACCATGCCAAATTATGTTTTAATTTGTAATCCACCACATGTATTGATCAGTAAATCAAAACGATTAGTTCCATTATCCAATGCTTAAATTTTAAGTGTGTTTATCTCATGATGCAATTTGTAGCACAGCAGCTTCCAGAATTCGAGTTCAAGAGCAATGGCGTCTATTTGCAGGATGTGTACAAAAAACTGAACGACACGATCAAGTGTAACACACCTTCGTCTTCCAGGAGTCACAGGTAATTTTTCCAGTTATAATATTTAAAAACCTTATCTATAATGTTAGCTGTACATGAAGTACAATAGCTTAGTTTTTTCAAAGTTTATATCAATGAAAATACTATTTTTATTTTTCATACAAGGTATACAAAAATTGTAATGAAGTTCCCAAAACAATATTACTACAAAACACAAAACTTTGTTTGCCAGCACAACAGTCGTTTCAAAATATGAGTTGTACAAGAGTGAGCAAAACTGATTTTTTTTCTTTCTTCTTTCTTTATTTAACTCTGGCAGTTTCATTTCACGGTCTACAGATTTTTAAAACGAGAATAAATTGGGCATTATTTAGATGATTGTTTGACACATATAGCTTAGTGTTTTTCTTTCTTGGGTGTGTGAGGAAACACTTTTCTAAGTCAGGTCAGATAAGCCAAAGACATCTGGTGACATAGCAGGTAATCGTATTTACTTTTTATTACTTTGAATTAACACCTCACTCGGATATCAGCTTTTTAATACACGCCACCGTTGATTAAACGCCGCTCTCAATAAACAAACGTAAAAGTATTTTTTTTCTACAGTGTTCAAAAAATAAAGAAACGCGCAGCTCTGGCTATGTACATGTGACGCCCGCAAAGAGACTGCAACCTCAATCCACTGTGTTATACAAACTAATGTACACACACTTCGTAAGCACATTTTATTTTATGTTACAGTACCGACAGACAACCCAAGATGAACTACTTACAGCACAGCAGTCCTCCCTCCGCCTCGCCCCCCAGCAGAGTTCAGTGCCAACACAGCAGGGGATAAAACAAGGGCTGTCTGTTTACCTCGTCCTCAGCTTGGATGGTGAAAACTTAAACTCAGAGAGCTTTGCCATCACTCTAAGCGTTATCTGAAAGCTGGCCGAAGTTCTCCTCTTGTACGGGGTTTAGTTGTTTAGTTTTTTATTCAATTGGGATTTTACCCAGTCCTGTACAATTTAATGCATGTGCTTACTATCTATATGAAGATTTAGTTCTGGTTTCTCTTACAGTGAAATTACAAACAAGCAGATAATTACTGTGAGAAAAAAAAAAAAAAAAATTGGATATTGGATATATTTTATTTGGAGTTGGATATATTTTATTTTTTAACAGAAATCAAGCGGATATTCCGAGGTAATGTTTTTTGTTGAGAAAAACTGCATCACACTACTGTTCACTCTCCTCTTCTTGTCCCGCCCCATAGCAACCAACACACTCCTGATTTACCGGTACAGTACTCCCCTCACCTCCCAACTCCCACCTAACAGGCTCTCGTTAACTGTCAGTAAATGTACTGCATTCAAGCCCCCAACACACACAAGAGTATAGTGCTGCAGATCGGAGCCTCTCATGCCTCTCAAAACACAAGAAAGAAATGAATACATCTGGTAGACAAGACCACAAAAAACAACACTCAATTCATTTTCTTGAATCAACAAAGGACTGACTTAACAGAATCAGAACATTAACTGGACAGTGACTTGGAATTTATCAAAGTGTTTCTTTGGTTTGAACACTTGAGTTACAATGACTTACAAAACCTTGGAGATTCCTTGTAATGATCTGGCTACACTTGTGTACCTTTGCTTTAATTCAAGGTGTAAAGATAGCTTTCTTACTGTGCTAAACACCTATAGTACTGGTGGATGAAAACGAAGCATTTCTTCTCCTTTATCTTTTCTACTGGACTGAGGGTATGAGTTTGATTTGTTTTACCTTATTGTATAAAATGCTATTTTTATTATTTTTTATTATTCTGAATAGTAAAAGTGTTAAGAGAAAATAGTACTAAAAACAAAAATTAGGCTAATAAAAGAAACACATGGTTTGGCAGTGACTTTTCCAATAGCTAGAAATATATTTTACATAGCAAATGCTCTAGCTTTCTCATCAGTAAAGCACATTTACCTTTTTCTGTGTGAAAAGGCAGTTTGTTGTGTAGCAAGAACAATGGGTTGGGAAAGAGCAGGAGGTTGTTAGATACCTCATTAGACAGTTCTCCCCTGTTCAGCCCTGCTGTACACCGGGACATTCCCTTCTTACGGTTCCACTGTACAACGAGATGAGCTTATTGAGCTTAATGAAACCTAATACTTGAAAGCCATTCTGTGTTTTACAGTCCAAAATCTTCCCTCCTCCTTAAAACACTTAACTTGCATTTGTTTATGTAAAGACAGAAACCGATCTAACTTCTTATCTGCCAGACCACAAGAAAATGCCACCCTCTCCAACTTCGAAAGGGACTTGATTGATTTATTATTCTGGAAAGAGACTTTCTGGAACCAGGAATTTGAAAGGACTGGCATTTTAAAGGTTAATGGGCAACAGCGACATCTAGTGGATAGAACTGACAGTACATTATGGTAATAGTGTCAATGGAAACATAAAAGAAACCTGATATGTCTAAAAAATATATTTGTTGTTGTTTTCTATTAAATCTAATACAATATAAATGTACATAGTTATGAAATACTTTTGTATGTAAAACCATAACACTAGGAGTATTGTAGAAATTGGACAACAGTCATATAGTGTTTTATACAGTTATTTTCCTACAAACACTCAAATATTTAGTATGTACCGAACGCATATTTCATGGTGAAGATGAAACTAAAATCCGTAGTTAATTCCAAGACACGCAGAAAGTGTTATTTTACTATGAGAGTTTGGGTTTTAAACATGCTTTCCTCAATGTTTGTAAGAATGCTAATTCAGGTGTGGTTTTATGGTATGTCATAAATACAAACTGGTTTGAAATCTGCATAACAGAGACCAGTGGAGGTATGTTCGACCTCTTTATCGAATTAACCAATCCCAAGAGGTTGCCAAGAGCCTCTCTGATTGGTTATCGTACATGCAGTTAAGCTTGTATTTGTCCTATTTTCTCAGTGCTCTCTCACTCATCCAGGATATTCTCTCTCGTCCATCCAAAATGTGATCACTTCAAGGAATGTGTGCTCCCTTCAAAGGTACTCCCTGCCAACATCCCATGAAGAAGTAGTTTACATCACAGCCAGAGTGAAGTATCCATTGCTATGGAAACCATCTTCCAAGCAACATGTCTGCCTACCTGAAAGACTGCCTGCCTGCTGGTCGACACCATAAAAGCTGGGCATCTCCAAAAGAAATGCGAGCAAGATCAAGTACTTTGTTCAAGAAACTACCTTTTCTCCACTCAAGTAATTGAGTGCACCTTCCAAGATTCATAACAATTACTCATGGTCTTGTATCTCCACATGATGCATCAACTAAACTGATTGAAGGTATATCAGGGGATGTGGCCGAGCAATCTGTTCCTTTGCTATGGTTACAGTCGGACCTGTAAAAGGAGTACAGATAAAATAACAACTGTGAGCGTTTAGTGTTTTGTTGTTCTAACTGTCATTGCTAGACGACTAACACTAGCCAGGAGCTGTCGCTAAAAGGCCAGCACTAACCCTGACAGCACTGCACTACTGTTTACTAATAAATTGTATTTCACCGTGTATTGCCAGGGATTATTATTGATGGTCTCCAAACGACCTGGATTGTGTAAAAAAAAAAAAATAGCAGAAAAAGGTCTTGCACTTACACAACTAAGTGTTATGGGTTTTAAAAAAAAAAAAATGTTTTGGTTTGTTTGTTTGTTTTTATGATAAATAATATTTTGTTCACTAAATTTTTCTGTGGCAAAAATCTGTGACAAGAAGGTCTTTACATACACATAAAGCGAAGTTTTGTAGAGATTCACCAAACAAACAAAAATATTAAAGGTCCTACTATTTTACATGTTGTAAAACAAAGCCAGCATGTACCCAAACATTACCGAGCTATACATAGTTTTGAAGATTATGAGCCGTATTTATAAAGTCTTGCCATGGCACGTGACCTTTTCTGTCAGAGTCTTCAATGGCATCGATAGTAATACAAGGTAAGTGCCCTGTGCATAATAACACAGAAAATAATAAAAATAATAATAATAAACTTTAAAATACAGTCAAACCCATTTACAACGTACCTGGGATATAACATACACACTGATATAAAGAACCAGTATCATGGAACCGAATAAAATCGTATTAAATCCTGTTTAAATTCTCCTTTTAATAAGTACTCCGATAGTGCATACTTCCTGTTATTACACACACCGCGATGGCATGCAGAGGTCTGTGCTGTGCATATTACGTACTCGTAGGCCTACTTCTTGCTGTTGGAACTTGACCTTGCTCTCTATTACTGTAGTTTGTGCAGTATTATCACGGCCAGCACTAAATGATTGTCAATTTCTCTTAAACTGTACATTATTGGAGAAATCTTAAAAGGAATGAAAGCAGTCAGAATTATGTTGTCAAAGAGCACAAGTTTAAAAAGCAGCAGTCGCTGAGGCAGTCGTCTAAGGTCCTTCAAGTTCAAAAGTTCAAAACCGATTTACCTGAACCCTAGCCCAACAGTGTTAGAGCGTCCAGACTGCCGTAATGAAACCGGGTTAGTTTAACCCAGCTGTTGTTGAAAAAAACACTTTGCTGGATGACTGTATCCCAGAAACCACTGTAATGTATACAGGTTCTTCTTTCTTTTTCTCCCCTTGTAAATGTTGTTGTTTATTTTCGTTGAACACGGGAGCAGAACAGAGGAGCTATGAGAAAGTGCCCAAGTAATCAAAAGGGGAATCATTTTTATGGGTGAAAAATGTCCACGCCATAGTAAATGAATTAGTTCTTTAATTTAATTAAAAGTCTAAATAATGACCTTTAACTTGCTAATAACTCGGTTCTAAAATGGTAGTGTGGCCAGGGCCTAAAATACTTCTTAAAATAGCGTACAGGCAATGATTACTGTACTGCACCTGAACTGGCAGTTTGTATGGTAATGTTTATTGACTTGCATATTATTGGTTTTACTACTTCTATAATTTATTATTGCTGTACTGTATTTTTTTTAGTAATTTGTTTATTTTACTAATTACAGAACAGTATTATTCAGTACATTGGTTACATGTTTTTTGTTATTTTTTATAGCTCATTTAGCTGACCTTTATCCAAGGCAACATAGAATTACTGTATTAAATAATACAGAATGTTGCATACTGTATAATAATGTACAGTACTACTTACATGTTACATTGTTTTATGTTTCTTCTGTAATAAACCTTTATACTACATACACTGTACATGTACATTAATCAATTAGTACTGTACTAGGTTTTGATTGTTGTGCTGATTTGGCAGGTATGTGTATGTATCTGGTTATTACATACCCCGGTTGTAACATATTGTTTTTATGGTCCCAAGGCAGTACGTTGTATCAGAGTTTCACTGTACTTTAAAAAGTAAACAAAAAGGATCAAAAGAGGGAATTTGTAAAGAAATACAATTGAGATTGCAGTAAGTTGTACATATAAATGTATAACAATAAAATAAATTTTGTTGAAAATATCAGTTCAACTATACTACTATTGTCCAGCTGTCTTCTGATGGGTTTCAAATCTGACTACTACAAATACTACTACTACCACCATGAAAACAAATTTAAAAAATAAATAAATACTACTACTGAACTGTACAATTACTACTAATACTAATGATAACAATAAAACTGTTAGATATACAGGGATGTTCCGATCTATAGATTTTACAAGCCCAACCTTTACTTTACAACGGAGACGCTGGAGATCAGGGTGGTAACATTTTATCAAATGGGACAGTCCATCTCTAGTATGACCAATAGGAATGCATGGGCCGGGTCATGTATTTATTTCCAGTCTTTTGGATCGTTTCCGGTGTGGACTGACATTCGGCGACTTCACTCGTGTCGCTCTGTCCAGTGTGGATGCAGCCATGGTCTGTGCGATTAATTGATGTAGTTATACTTTTAAACCAGTACCTGCGTTTGTTTTTGATCTGTTCCTATGTACTGTACTAATGAATAATACAGTCTAATATTGTATCAATGTTACATTTTCACTAGGATTAATGGATCTGAACTTAATGGATATTACTCTATCCTATGTGTATTCATATTGATTATTTCCATTTGTGGGCAATAATTGGAATACAAGTTAAAACAAAATTAGTAGTTGGGATTAATTCCCTAGATAAGCAAATATCCGCTACAGAAGCACCAAAAGTGTGCTTTGTTTAACAAAGCAATTGTTGACAACCTGTCTTTTTGAGAGAACTAAATGGAAGCAGTGCTTCTTAGAGACGTGACAGACATGTGACAAATACCGACGAGCATGAAAAGCCAAAAGCAACAAACACTGAATGGAAAGAGAGGCACCTGTTTCTCCCCGCCTGAGTTTCCAAACGTTTGGCGGAAGCCATTCTGAATGACATTTGAGATTCCCTCCATGCTGAAGCGCTGCAAACAGTGGGAAGCAGTAAAGGAAAGAATATAGAAATGGAGAGAAACAGAAAAAGCATATGAAATTTCAAAGTAGAAAGTGTGAGACATGGACTCACAAAAGTAATTAGGAGTTGGAGACAAGAGACATGCTCTACTCTACATCTACTCTGCAGAACTGAAGCAAAAGCACCACATTTTGTTAGGTACAGTACATGCAAGACATTGTCATTAAACATAAAACACATGCATCCATGACAAGTCACGTTTCTTCTGGAGATAAGGAGAGCACTAGGTTGGTTATCCATGGTTGATGTTACTGTCAGTTTTTCCCCTTCACTCACGGTCCCCATTAAGTCCTTCAGTTTGTCCTTGCAATAAAGATGACTGATTTATTGGAGATGCACTAGATAAAGTATGTATGTACAAGAACAGCACAGATGAGAATAAGGCAGCATTGACATTGGTTAACTGTTAATGAATGTTTCAATTTCCCTCTGCTGTAAGAGTACATACAGTTGTTAATAAGTAGCGTTCCACATTTTCTGTTTTTATCTTAACACATTTTTCCTGGGAATCTTTCAGAGTTTATTTTATAAATATTAAAATAGGGGTACAAAAATCTGTAAAACTGTGTTTTTAATTGAAAAATAAATTCACAATATACACACTTCACATGTGTAATATGATGCTTAGCAGTTCAGGTTTCTGATTAAGTTAAACGTCTTTTGTAAATCTTGCCATGTGTGATGAAGCAGAATCTGTGCAAGTCAAGGCCAAATTTTCCCAAGTTAGCTGGTACTTTGCGAATGTTTGGGCAATCGTTGTACTGCCAGAGTTATTATCTGCAGAAGGTATGAACATGACATCAGCACAAAATATGCCAGGTTTATTCGCCTTTAAATCATAAAAAGAAAAGCAAAATTACAGATATTGGTTGGTCTAAGACATAAAGAGACTTGTCAAAAATCATGCTGGACATTTCCATCAATGAGTTTACCAACTAAAGCATCATCACTTTCTGTCAAATATTAAGATTGTCAGAGTTAGGCAGTGTTTTAGCTGGTGTGATGGATATATAGAGGCTGTCCAGCAAAGCAGAGCTCTGACAAACTCATTAACACAGTCATTCTTTGCGGTCTTTTATTAAAAAAGCACGTGTAAAAGCTGCAGAAATGTATCAATTGTCTCTCAGTTCACTTTCTTGTTTTAGTTTAATGTGTCGCTTACTTTTAATATGTTTTTATTCTGTTAGCGCAAACATCTACCTCAATGCAACAATATTTGTCCCACTTCTGTTATTTGGCTTTTGAATATTCATAAACTGATTTACATCTTTATCCCCATTCCTCATCTACTCAACATATTATATTTGTGTACTTCAATTTAGTTTTTAAATCCAGCTAGTTACTACACCCAGCACTTGCTGCAATAAATCTGATTTTTATTGATCACTGGCCAACAGAATCAGGTGATAATGTGTTTGTGAACCAATCCCGTGAATTATTTGACTGTTGTTTCCTCCTCTGACGTCCAAACGTACCTGCTGTATCCTAGGATACAGTGTAGGGCTGCTTATTCCAATGTCAGAGTCAAAATCAAACAGAACTTTAATCCAGGTATTGTGTATTTCCTAGAAAATAGTACAGGGAAAATACTGAATAGTAGACAAAAAAAAAAAAAAAAAATCTGGTATAAAACCAGTAAAAACTGAGGTCCAGCTAGAAGAAAAAGCCTGTAATGTTTCAGTAAAATTCAGAATAAACCAGAAATGTGGAACGCTATTAATAAGCAATGTGTGTACCAACATCTTTCTAGCCTTTTGTCAGCCTTTCTATCACTGCTATCTCAACCAGAAACCAGTGCATTTTAGCTGAATACATAAAAGCTAAATTAGAACCAAAAACCACTGAAAAACTATATTGTGACTGTGGGTAAAAGTTATCCAGTTTAGGTAGTTTCCTACTTTTTTTTTTTCTTATGGTGTTTTAGGCTTCTACAATATAATGCATTTAAAAAAAAAAAAAAAAAAAACAACATTTCCCCTTTCATACATTGTTATCAAACAGGGATAATCAATTTGCAGTAGAAAAAAAGTACCTTAAAAACCCATGTGGAACAATACCAGCTGTTTACCATAAAACGAAATTAGTTTTTTGTTTGCTGCAGAGTAGCTTAAAGGTGTATGGTCTCCTGCTGCTGCAAGTAGTTCACCGATTGGCAAGAAGGCTTCAAGGACGGAAGTTTTTTTTGAGAGATTAAGCTGAAAAGTACTTCTGGGAATGTAAGCATGCTGGACAGGCATATTTTTAAGTAGGGTTCACAGAAGAGTAAACAAGACAAGACAACAGTAAACAGTCACCCAGCAAATCGTATTTTAGTATGAAACTGAACTGATTGTGGGACATTGCAAATAATAGCTGGCCCAGCAGCCAACCTTCATTTGAATGTAGTGCCAGTGGGCTATGCGATATCAGCTGAGAACCAGGCCAATACTGAGATTGCACTGTAAATGAAGTTTATCCTTGGTCCTTTGGGTATTTAGTCTAATGCAGAATAGGAGCCTTCAGAAACAGAGGCACACGCTTCTATCTGATATTTTCCACAAATCCTGCTGCCCATCAATCTGCAAAAATCTCACATATTATGAAGTCAGTTATGTGTATTTTGTAGTCCTCCAAACACAACAATACAGTATAGGCCAACACTATATCACACCACCCTCAGATGCATGCCCCCTGCATACACTGAATACATTACACCACACCATGTTCTGATGCACATTCCCTAGATTTTGGCTCGTATACGGGGGATATTTATTTTTAAAATTTAGCGTACCCTATTTTACCCCTGTTTCTCTCCCCAATTTGGAATGTCTAATACTTTTTTCCCCCCTCACCACAGCTATTCCCCATACAGGTCAGCTTCCTCTTTTACACCCAGGAACATCAGAGCAGATGTCACCGAGCTATCAGCCTCTGGGTAACAAAGGCCAGTCCTCCAGGCATCTGTCTGAGCTCACTAGGCGCCTGGCCAGCAGGGTCCGCTGTAACGCGATGAGGAGAAACAGTCTCTGACAGTTTTGACTTCCTAACCCACGGGAGTGCCAGAGCTAATGCAACGCTCCCTTCGGAATCTCCAGCGAAGACCGCTGGCTTCGCACAGCCGGGACACAAACCTGCGCTCCCCTGACTGCATGGCTCACCCTGCACACCATGTGGCTGTGCTTTTACCAGATGAGCCACTCGGGGACCCCATACTGGGGACATATAAATAATCAATTTACAAGCAATGCAGACAAGATCTTAACATGCATAACTATACACATGCAAGTCTAAAAAACAGCCCCCCTCT
The DNA here is from genome assembly GCF_017654505.1 of Polyodon spathula. Lineage (NCBI taxonomy): Eukaryota > Metazoa > Chordata > Actinopteri > Acipenseriformes > Polyodontidae > Polyodon > Polyodon spathula. The sequence goes on along the minus strand of NC_054539.1, from coordinate 39,494,667 downwards.
AACTCCACAAGATTTTAATTAGCATGGACTGGTTTTGTTGTTTTTGCTAAAGGCAGCAAGTTTCCATTTTCATACATCGTATCAGCCATAAATCATTGCCCATTGGGAAACACCGTGTGGCAGGTTTGCTCTCAGGAAACAAGAAGCAGAGTTCGAAGGTGCAATGACTCCTTTAAAAATACAGTAGTAGCCTCCTTAAGCCTTACTGTGGTGCAAGATCTGGTCCCCAAGACCTAAAAAACTGCAAGCATAGCTTTCTGGTACAAAAGTTCAAAATAAAAAAGCCAGTGAAGTCTTCTCTGACTTATTTTGTTGCAAAGGGAAGTTAGAATGTTAGAAAAATCAAGGGCTGTTGAAAGAAAAGGAACAAGATGACATTGCATCATTAAGGACATGGCAGATTGTGTAGAGAACAGTAGTAATTAAATGTTCCCCATCTGTTTACGGCTGCATTACATGTTTGAAATGTAAGCAGATTCCAGATTAAATACTTTTACAACCTAACCAGACCTGAAACTAATAAAACTGAAAAATAACAATACTTAACAGTACCATATATACATATTTAACTTGAACGACCCTTGTATTCCGAGATTGTTGTTAGACGTTAACTTGGGATGTGCAACACGCTTTACAACCATCTCACCCCAAAAAGCACCATGTGCTCACAGAGCAGCATTTCTGGCACCAATTGTATATTGTAGCAGTTTGAACCATTTTAGATTTAGTGTGGGATTAGTTTTGTATCTCTGCTTAGGACTAAATTAGTCTGTTTGTCCCAGGGGTGAAAATTATATAAACAGAACACTTAAGCGAGATTGTCCTCTGAAAACAAAAATTAGTCATACAGGAAAAGTGTATGAAAAACATATTTGATTAGTGAAATAATTAATAGAACAGGCAAGATATGCACGATCAGAAACTTCTACTAAAAATACAGTACATCCCCATGCACAACCATTTCTTTATCTTCTTAAAAGAAAATACTGGATCCATAAAACCCTCCATTTCTTTTACTAAGGAACAAGTGCAAATGCAGTTAAACATGCAGTTATTATTATTATTATTATTATTAGATGGTGATCAGGGAAAGTCATTTTAAATGAACCTCATGACGAGGTCAGTACAGTACAGTAGGTGTGACAGGACGTTATGCCAGCCACAATTTTACTAGCTAGGATTCAAGATCAGACATGGTTTTAAACCATGGAATATTTTATATTAACAAGTAGTATTTAAGAGTTGCCTTGCAGCTGCCGAATACAATGAAGCCCTTGAAATCCAAATAAATTTAATTGGAAAAAACAAGTATTAATAAAAATAGTTTTTTCCACACTGGTATTAAAAAAAAAAAAAAAAAAAAAAAAAACTCAAAAGCAATCACATTACTAAATGGAAGCTAGCTTCCTTTGATCTTGAAACTAGCAGTGTTACATCTTGTATCTGAGTAAGGCACTGGAACCCACACAAGCCTGAGCTGCTTTGCCTCAGAGGGGTAGTTCATCCAAACACACTGAAGCTCTTGGTGAGTCAGGCCTTGGCAGGACCGAAGATGTTCTGGCAGAATGGACTGAATCACATAATGAGAATGCATCAAGTTTCCAAATCGCTACAGAGCTGTTGGCCAAGTCTAAAAGAGCCTTCAGTACATATTATTGTCCAGGATTGTAACATTGTCTTTTTGGGCAGTATCCTAAAATGACCTTCTGCATAAACCACAACACCAAGTTTACTGCTGTTCTCACTAAAAACAACCAGAGTGGTTCACAAGTTTTTCTTTGGTAATTGGTAAAAAGAGAAACTACATTCCATCAAACATGTCCTCCACCTAGAGGGTAGAAAAACACCCTAAAAAATACAAAAATTAGAGGACATGTGCCAATAAATATACTGTACAGTTGTAATTACAGTTCTCCCTCGCTTTAAGGCTCTTGATTATAACGTGCCTCAGATATAATGCTCCTACAGCATGTCCCCAGTTCCCAATACTAGTGACTCATGCACTATTTCTACAGTAAATACAGTATCGGTATTGTTCAAACTGTAAACAACTTTTAAGTCTAACTTCTGTTTCTGTCTCCCTTTTGACACAGTATCTGAACTGAAGAAAAGCTGCGCTGATTACATGGTGTTTTATGCATGGTTAATTCAAGAAAAGTTATATTTTTCCTTCACTATATGTGCATTATAGCGAGGTAGTTATTTTATTTTGTATTTTAGTCACATGTGTGTTGTTATGGTGTCCCACAGCGCACCCCACCCCCTCCCCCATTTATAAAGCTTTTCAGTGATAGCGCTCATATTGTGTGTCCCACGAGACACGCGTTATAGCGAGGGAGCACTGTACTCAAAACACGTCAAAAGACCATGACTATACAAACACACAAATATCACCACTAGTTCTGCTGTTGAACAGGAAAATTATCCATTGGGAAGAAACAACTGGTCATAAATCCTACACTTAAAGCTGGTTTGCCTTAAACCCCTGCCAGGGATACATCTAGCCCTGATCCCAGTAATGCATGACTCACAGTTCCAGGCATGTGACTTCTCTCCTGCTTGCCATTCTGCGGGCTCCCGCTCTTCAGTTTCTTCTTCTTCTTGACCATCTCGCGATGCTCTTTCTGTTTGTTCTGCACCTCGATGAGCACCTCGATGAAGCTGTTTTTGACCTCCTTCTCAAACTCCAGCTCATCACGCAGGGCCAGCTGCTGGATCAGCTCCTCAGAGTAGTCCTTGATGGCCGTTTCAATCTCCTCTAGCAGCTCGTTTAGCTCTGCCACAGACATCCGCTTCACACCTGCCAAGAGAAACACAGTCTGAGCTGGGTTTACACGCATCAACAGTTATGGTGGTATAGCTTAGAAAGGTGTAGAGAAGCAGTCACATAAATCACAGAAATACGGTAAAACATTGTTAAAATAACAAAACACAGTTAAAGCAAGGTAAGGAGGAATATAGTACTCTTATCAGTCAGTTGGTAAGACTTAACAACCAAGTGCCTCTACAGCACTTCCTTCACTCCCCAGCCAGAGAAGTGCATTTATCCAAACATCCCTTTTAAAGTATGCATAAAAAGGTATGAAACACAACCTTTCTGATTTACACACCACATGTTTTTGAAAAAACAAGCTCAACCTAAACCTGCTTTGTTATTTGTTGAACATAATTGTTTATTGGATTGTGTACTGCTCACTAATGAGTGTATTTTCAAAGCTTGGTACTTTAATATTTTGAGTAAATGTAGTCAATTGTAACATTTTCTACAGTATAAGTCAATTCTTGTGTTTCAACTTAAATGTTCTATTTTACTCAGAAGTTTTTCGAGTAAATACAAAATACAATGGGATTGCTTTTTTAGTTTAATAACTATTACTTTGCTCAACATAAGTACCAATGTTCAGACAACCATAAATAACTGTAATTCTAGAAAAGCAAAAAACTATTTAAAATAATATGTGAACTGCTTCTACCTGCAGCAATAGTTCCCTGCTAGATTATATTATTGTATTCTTCTCAAAGCAATTTGTCTTTGCATTTGCTTTAAAATAGAGCACATAGCCTTTTCTTTTTTTTTTTCCTTTTTAAAAATTTAGAATCTCCAATTATTTTTACTCCTGATTTTTTCCCAATTTGGAATGCCCAATAATTATTATTTTTCTCCTTCACCGTGGCAATTCCCCACACAACTCAGGGACCCAAAGCTCAGTTGGCGTCCTCCGATGCCACAAGCCAATCTGCGTCTTTTAACACCCGGGAACTCGAGAGCGAACGTCTGCAGGCTACTGGCCTCTGGAGGACAAAGACCAGCCCAGCAAATCTCCGGCCCCAAGCTCCTGGCCTGTAGAGGTCGTCACAGAGCAGTGAGGAGAAATAGTCTAAGCCAGATCCCACCTCCCCAAACCCAGGAGTGCCCCCACATAATAGACAGGGCAGAGTTTGACATTAACCATGGCCCTGTGGCCTGGGGCCAGTAGAGAGCACAGTTTGGCCGATAGTTACGAAGCACCACAGGCCTGATGGGGCCAGTTGCATTTAATTAGTGTGTGTATATATGTATGTATGTGTGTGTGTATGTGTGTATGTATATATATATATATATATATATATATATAGTGCATATGGCTCCCGTTTCATGAATCGAAAAAGCTGAAAATTTATTTACAAACCATTTTTAAAAAACATAACTACGAAATAATCCTAACTTTCCCGCCGCACGTCATATTTGATGTACAGTCAGAATCTGAGACTGCGTATCAAAGTGCTGTGTTGGTACTCGTTCCCACAGCAAATCTTTTACAAATCAGGTTTTCTACAACTAAGCAACCAATAAGCCAAAAGGAAAGCTCTGAAATCAATAAACCATAAAGAATGTAAATTATGAAAAAAAAAAATGAAGACGAACATTTCGAGTGGAGGCTTCATTATGACAGAGAAAAAAAATAAGTAATGTTTTGCCTTGTTTGGCGTAGGTTTCCCAGACTTGCAGATAAAACAGCAGCTTTATTTGTTGTGAATTCAACATTTTGTTTACATCATATCCAGTCTCACAGTAAGATTTCCCGATGGATACCCAGATACGCAATCGAATTGTCTAACTTTTTGATTTGGGATCCGGTATGCTCATGTCAAAAATGCCATTCACAATCTTTCCAGGACTTATTGGTATCACTCAGCAAGATTGGCGCTGACTTGGGAGTTACTACAAAAGCGACAACGCCCTAAGTAGGATTGTTATTTTGTGTTATGAATATTGTTTTATAGGGATGAGAATTTTGAGGGTGCAACCTTTTTGTGTATTCTATTACCCGAACTCTGGTACCTTATGCAACCAAGAGAAAAAGGCAAATGCGTGTGCACAAGCAGACAGCATAACAGGGTAAGCCGGTAAAGTTTAGCCAGGTTCACAAACTGTTCAAACAATGTCCAAGACGAGATTTCTTCGCTCTGTACCCTATTTCCTTAGGCACAAGTTATTTTTTCTTTTGTTTACTGAATTAAAATACAGAGAACTCAAATGAGCAGCAACTTCAGCGCGTATCTCCTCCAATTAAAGCAACAGTAGCATAACATTGCGCAAACCACCAAATAATTTTTTCTGAGGTGTACTCAGAATAAAATATCACCTATCATACAACAACCTAAATATTCTACATCTGTTTAATTCTAACAAATAAAATGTATAACATAATCTTAGTGTAAATATTGTAACTTGGTCAAAATAGAAAATACATTCCAACAATACAATAGTTTAACATTACTATTTACAACTAGCTATCAAGTACTGACATCAGATGAATCGAAGTCAAGTTACTTTGTTTATTCAATAACCTATAAATAATTTAAAAATAAGGAATATTTGCTATAGACATGTTAAGTGGCTGAAGTTCCAGATATTGAAAGGCTTTGTTTAGCCACTTTCTTTTGAGATGTGGGCTCTCTTTGGTTACCGTATACAGTTAGAAACATACTGAAAATAAAAACCATCATGAAAAAAAATATATAAATATATTGGGCCAGATAAAATTGCATCTGGGCCAGTAAAAACACTAGCTCAGTGGCCCAAGGGGCCAGTAGTTAAAAATCTAAACGTACAGCCCTGCAGGATATTTGTCAACATGGGTTTATAACACAAAATGGTTTGGAATACTACAATTCATTTCAAGATTGTCTTTTTAGAAAATGTTATCCAAGGCTAATGTTTTGCCGAAGTATAAACCTCTCTCATTGTGTTCAAGAAGAATAAAAAACAGGATATTATTGTGTTATCTTGTCAACAGTGTTACATGTTTCCCTTTCCTTTTTCTATACTCAGAAGGGAAGGGCATGTTATAAATAAAAAATGTTAATACACCAAAGAATTGTAGCTGTATATATCATTTTACAGGACACCAAACACATTACTGCCTACAATGAATCAGGACTAAAATAGCAACAACAAAAAAGCTCATCAGTTCAATAAATTTGTAGAGGGCACCAAGGCCACTAAACTTAAGTCAAGGCCAAAGTGTAGGATGTTGTGCAATTTTGCTTAGGATTCCTACATACAACCAATTACTAGCCACATTTGTTCAGAAAACGCATTTTATTTTGGCAAACACTGACTCTGTACAGTTTTAATTTTATGAACTGTCATGTGTGGCTACTTGCTTCTGGTGTCAATTGTGTTTTAATTACAAAAGATAAGAAATTTTGTCGACGGCGAGAGGGAGTTCCTAGGGGGCAATGCACAATTGGCTGAGCGGCGCCTGGGTAGGGAGGGATTAGATCGGCAGGGCAATCCATGGTTCAATGCGCACCAGCGATCCCTGTGGCAGATAGGGCGCCTGCGGGTCTGCAGTGGAACCATTCAGATCTGTGCTGTCCTCCAGCACTATAGGTATGGTGACTGCATTTGGCAGACTGAGGTAGCCGTGCACAGAGAGGCTGCGAGATCCCTGACTGGGAAATTATAAACCTCACGTGCAATACGGCTAACTGCATTGCTGTGGACAGCTCCTTGTGCTTAAGGCATTGGCTTTTAGTGCTACATCATGGGAACATTCCGTTCGATTTTAATAGCATATATTCTACAAAGTTTAACAGAAACTAAACTTAGAAATATCGTTTCTGCTGTGTTGCACATACGGATTAACCAAAAAATATTTTACTTTATCATAAGATGGACAAATAATGATAATAAACAGTAATACAATGTAAAAAGTATTTCTTACCGTTGTGGTTTCGTAGTGGTAAAAATAAGGAAATTAAACTAATGGGATAACATTGAATCCTATTGAGGGGTAGATGTACTAAAGTGTTGCGTCTGTCAAATAAGTCAGAAGTCTCGGGTGAAATGTACTAAACAAGCGCAATGCTGTTAGCGACTTTTAAGGGAATGCTTTGCAGCAGCAGTTTTTCTTTGAGGTTAAGCCATAGATGAATTTGTAATTATAGGCGTTTCTGCATAAATTTGCAAAAAGGGAGTGGAGATAGTGCAAATGAGTGTTTCAAATATTATAATAAGATGTACTAAAGGTGCCGACAATTGCATGTTTTAAAACAGTAGCAATTGCTGCTGGCATTTCCCAGTTCGCTTTTTCTCCTGTGTTGACAGTTGTACTCAATGTATTTTTGAGATGAACACCCAAGTACCTAATTTTCACTAGTCAGGCTGTACTTCCAAGCCTTGAAAACAAATTTCTATGACATTTCTGGTTTTCCCAGCATGTTGGGAGCAATAGACTGCACACATGTGCCACTAACCCCTCCAATATAATGAGTCTGAATACCAACCAATATTATAACTGTTTAAAAAACCTGCATATCATCATAATGAACAGCACTACTTGCATTCTCTAATACAGAATACAAAAAATTCGAACCTGTGATATGATTTCTTAATAGGACAATGAACTCCACACAGTGAACACCCGATCTCCAACCAAGAGATCATTGCAATATAGTCCTTTTTGGTGTCAAAGTCTGTATCCTTCCCTATAAAACCCACTCCAAATATGCACTGTTGTCCAAATTTTGAAAAATAAGACAGTAAAAAGGGGGAAAGGAGGGTGGGATATAGGTGTGTGGAGTTCATCATTCTACAAAGAAATCATATTACAGATAATCTTCGTATTCTTCCCTCAGAGTGAACCATACCATGTACACAAGAGGGTAGTAGGTTAAATACTAGTAGAGGATGACACAGATAACACTGAGTGAGCAAAAGTAGGTTCAGAGCAAGACACATCTAAATTATAAATGTTTAATAAAAGTCTTGAAGGAGGCCCAAGTCGCAGCATTGCAGATGTCCTGTAAATAGGGACAGATTTAAGTTTTGCCCAAGTAGTAGCCGATCTTATCCTTACAAAACTGGACATACGATGCATTGATGACCAGGGCTTGAAGTTCACCTACTCTTCTTGCTGATGTTAGAGCTACTTAAAATGCTGTTTTCTATGTAAGAAACTTGTGTTCACAAGTGGTCATGGTTCAAAACGGTAGTCCCATGAGTTTCCCCAAGTACTAGGTTTAGGTTCCACTGCGGAACAATGTGTTTTCTTGGGGGGGTCTTGGATGGCTAATCCCACTAATAAATCTAAAGACTATAGGATGAGAACCTACCGGGTGACCTTCCCAGCCAGGTAAAATGCTGAAGATCGCAGCAATATGAATTTTGCTGGAAGAAAGAGAGAGACCCGAAACAGGTGACTGAGGATAAAAACTCAGGCAGAGAGATCGATGTATGGTGTAGGGATTTTGAAATGCAGCAGAGTACACATTCTCTCCATTTGCCTGTGTAAGCATGGAAAGTGGAAGGTTTTTTTGATGTAAGAAGGATGTTTACCACTTGCTCCGACAGTCCTTCTTTCTTTAACAGTTGCCATTCAACGTCCCGGTAATTAGTTGTAATACTGACGGATTGCTCTGGGACAGCAGACTGCAGCTCACTGGTAGGTGCAGGGGACTGGCCTCACCCATTTCCAGGATTTCTGAAAATCCAAACTTTTTGGGCCAGTAAAGAGCCATCAAGATGAGGCTGGGTTTGTCTCTCCTTACCTTCTTGAGTACTGATGGGATTAGTGGCAAGGGTGGGTATGCATACATTAGGCTTCTTGACCATGCAGAAAAACCATGGCTGCTTCCTGCTGTAAACAGGACCAGAAAAGTGGTTGCAGAGTGTTTTCTGTTGTCGCAAACAGATCTACTTGTGGATGACCTAGTGTGTTGACTAGCCAGCGTAGTACCTCTGGGAAGATCTGCCACATGTGGGGTGTCATCTCTCTGCTGAGTGAATCCACAACGTTGTTTTCGGATCCGGGTAAATAGCTTAAAGTAAATAGACCTTAAAGTAAAACTAATGATTTGTTTTAGGTAGAATGTAAGTATTATTGCTTTCAATTCATGCTTTGAGTTAATGAACACTATAATAATTGCTTGTTGTATGTGATTTATACAAATTGATGTGGGTTTTACAAGGCAATCATCATTCTACGTTTAAGCTAGAATCCAAATTTAGCTGTCTTGATAATAGATCGTCTAAATGTAAAGAGTGTCTATCTCGCAAGAGTGAGATACCTTGCTTGCATAAGTATTCAACCCCTGAGCTGTGGAAGCTCCCAGTTTGCACCCATGAAAGAAATTGCCCTAATGAGGACACAATTACCTTACCATTGGCCTTCACCTGTGAACCATTAAAGTTGCTGTCACTTTTTCTGGATCAAAACCCCGCTGTTGAAGGATCACTGGTAAGGCTGTGAATCTGAAGCAAAATGAAGACCAAAGAGCATTCTACAGAAGTTAGAGATAAAGTAATAGAAATGTATAGATTAGGGAAAGGGTGCAAAATAATATCCAAGTGTTTGGATATCACAGTGAGCACAGTTGGATCAATAATCAGGAAGTGGAAGCTGCATCACACTACCCAGGCACTGCCAAGAAAAGGCCGTCCCTCAAAACTCGCTTAAACAAGAAGGAGACTTGTGAGAGAAGCCACAAAGAGGCCAACAATCACTTTGAAGGAGCTACAGAGTTCAGTGGCTGGGAGAGGAGTAACGGTGCACCAGTCAACCATATCAAGAGCTCTGCATAACACTGGCCTGTATGGGAGGGTAGCAAGAAAGAAGCCGTTACTCATAAAGCACGTCTGGAGTTTGCCAGAAAGCATGAGAGTGACCCAGCTGCGATGTGGGAAAAGGTTTTGTGGTCAGATGAGACCAAGATAGAGCTTTTTGGCCAAAACTCAAAGCGATATGTGTGGCGCAAACCTAACACTGCCCATGCCTCAAGAAGCATCATGCTGTGGGGATGCTTCTCATCAGCAGGGACTGGGCATCTTGTTACTATTGAAGGAAGAATGGATGGAGCAAAATACAGGAAACTACTGCAACAGAATCTGCTTTAGTCCGCTAAAAAATGAAGCTTGGGAGGAAATTCAAGAAGGTGAATGTCCTACAGTGGCCCAGTCAAACTCCAGAGCTCAATCCCATTGAGAATCTGTGGCACTATTTGAAAATTGCGGTCCACAAGCGTCGTCCAACCAACCTGAACAACCTGGAGCAAATCTGCCAAGAATGGGCCAAAATCACTCCGACACTGTGTGCAAAGCTGGTACATACTTACCCCAAAAGACTTAAAGCTGTTATTGAAGAGAAAGGTGGCTCTACCAAATATTAAATGTGTTGGGGTTGAATACTTATGCAAGCAAGATATTTCAGTTTTTTTTCTTAAAAATTTCCCAACATAAAACCAATGTCACCTTACAATAATTGATTTTGAGTTTCAGTGTTTTAAAATAAAATATTGAACAGAACGAAATTTCAATGTACCATTTGTAATTCAGTAATATGAGAGAATTGGTCAGGGGTCTGAATACTTTTGCAAGCCACTGTATGTATATGTGTGTGTGTGTGTGTGTATATATATATATATATATATATATATATTATATATATATATATATATATATATATATATATATATATATATATATATATATATATAGACACTACCACACACACACACACACACACACACAGTAATTCCTCGTTATACGAGCATAATTAGTTCTTTGAAAACTGCTCGTTAGGCGAAATCTCGTATAACAGAAATGAAATCCCCACTGGTTCCCATGTTAATCTTTGATTGGTTCCAGAGTCCAAAAAATGTCCTCTTCAAAACCCCAAATTCCCCTTAATAAAGGGCAGAACAATATTTAAATATGAAATCACTGACATTCTGTATCAATTATTAAAGAAATTTGATCAGTAAAGTTGTTCAGTAAATGACAAATAAACAATCTCTTGCTGTATGCATGAGTCCCCCACAAATAAAGACCGGGGCTGACACAGTTTTCTTTCAGGCGCTTATCATAGTGTTAGAAAACGTACATTATAGTAAATATTAATGATGTTCTAAAAACGGCAACAATAAATAACGCAGTTATGAAAAAGAAAATTAAAAGAGCTCTCTTCTCGTAAGAGCGAAAATATGCTTGTTTAATGGAAAAACAGGTATTAATTTCTGTGTCTCGTATAATTGAAATCTCGTACATAGGTAGCTCGTATAGTGAGGGATTACTGTGTATATCAGTCTCATATACATATATATGAATGCTTGCTTGTTGATGTAACTACATCAGCAGGTTGAAGTAATTAATTTTCTATAGTGTTCAGAGCTGTGGTAGATTGAAGTGAATTTAGATAAACTGCAGGACAGTATAAATTGGAAAACAGTGCTTAGAATGCCAGCCATTCTAAGCGTCAGCCACACGTCCTAGGGCAGTATGAGCTGTGGCAGTCAGAGCAAGGACCTTTTCCAAATCTCTCCCACTAGGACACCTAATGTCTGGATCCCCTGAACAAAGCGTGCTCACTCTTTCTTCTCTCCTAGAATGAACACTGGTAAGTACTTGCTTCAGATATCATTGCTAACGCCCTCTCCCCCTGTACTGCCTGCTACAAACTGTAAATTCTCCTTCCTAGATTGCCGTTCTAACAAATCTCTTCAACGAACTTATAACTGATACTAATCTTGACGACCTCTGTTTAGCAGAAATCTGGCACTCTATAAATAAGCAATATCTACATCTATCCACTCCAAACAGCTACTCACACTTTCACAAGCCATGCCTCACTGGTAGAGGTGGGGGCACTGCTGTTATTGCCAAGTCTGTGCTTGCTGCCTAAACTTTTTCCCCAGCCTTCTCTTCGTTTTTAGCATCTCACTATAAAGCTCCCCTCTCCCATGTCCCTCACCCTTGCTGTTACCATCCATTATAGAATAACTCTAATTTTATTGCTGAGTTCTCACAATTCCTCTCCCTAATCTGCACTTCACCTGACAAATTTCTAGGTGATTTCAACATTCATGTCGACTTGCCGCCTTCCACTCTAGTGACCGACTGTCATTTTCCTGGACTGTCTTGGACTCTCTCAAATCTGTCAACGTTCCCACTCACACCCGTGGACACACCCTGGATTTCCTTCCATCCAAAAATCTGTTGAATCATATAATACTCTCAGAATGCATCTCTTCTTCCCCTCTGACTGGTACTCTTCCCGTCTTCGGTCGATAATGCTGTGTCCCTCTAATGCCAACCTAACTCAGATCAGACACAGTTGCCCCGCTTACAACCAGAACAGTGAACAAACATCACAAACGTCCATGGTATACCCTCAAACTTTGACTGCTTAAGTGCAAGTCTGAGTGCAAATGGAGGTCATCTGGACTAACAGTTCAGAGAGAGATTTGGACCAATCACTTCAGTAGCTACAGTCATGTGCTCACTGCTGCCAGGGACATGGTAAACCAAATATTCTCTTCAAAACCATTGATCAAATCTTGCATCCAGCCATCGATAAATATAAATCATTCATCCTCCTCTCTTACCTGCCTTGACTTATCTGCTTTCTTTTGGAATAAAATCGACACCATTTATTCTACGCTCCACTGCCACCTTCACTACCCTCCGATTGCCCCTGTTGCTGTCTCTTCCTTCTCTCCATTATTGATGTCTCCAGCCTACTGTTGAAATCAACTACTGCCACATGCCCCTTGGACCCCTGTCCAACAAATCTTGTCCACCTCTGCGCTTCTGAACTTGCTCCTTCTTTATGCACACTCTCAACATGTCCCTGGTTTCAGGTCTGGTTCCTGCTGCCTTCAAGACTACCAGAGTAATGCCAGTACTCAAAAAGCCCTCCCTTGACCCGGCTGTCTTATCTAACTTGTGTCCATTATCCAGTCTTCCTTTTCGCTCCAAAACTCTTGAAAGGGCTGTAGCCAGCCAGCTGATGAAACATCTCACAGATAACAATTTGTTTGAATCTCTGCAGTCTGGCTTCCGACCGCATCACAGTACGGAAACTGCTCTGCTCCAGACCGTAAATGATCTTCTGCTTAATGTTGATGCTACTGCTCCCTCTGTCCTTGTCCTTTGACCTAACTGCTGCTTTTGATACCATAGATCACAGAATTTTCTTGATCGCCTTCAGAAGTATGCTGGGATCTCTGGAACCTGTCTCTCCTGGCTGTCCTCTTACCTATCTAGACGGATGCAGTCTCTTTTCTATGAAGGAATGCAGTGATGACGCTAACCTGGTCACTTGCGTTGTGTCTCAAGGGTCTGTTCTTGGGCCTCTTCTCTTCAACATCTATATGCTTCCCTTGGGTCACCTCATCCGACAACACAGCCTCATGTTTCACTGACACCCAGATCTACCAAAAACTAGACTCTGGACGTCCCTTTGCCATGGCTCAGCTCTCTGCTTCCATACAAGACATCGAGGCCTGTGTGTCTGCCAATTTTCTTCAGCTCAACACTAACAAATCTGAACAACTTCTAGTAGGATCGAAAACTCAACTCAAGAATCTCAATATTGCTGCCTTGGAAACTATCTGCTGCTGCCTTCCCCCACTGTATGAAGTCTTGGTGTACTTCTGGATAGTAACCTCTCCTCTGATGCCCAAATCTCCTCTGCAGTCAAATTCTCCTTCTACCACCTCTGAAATATCTCAAAGATCCACCCCTACCGTTCCCTCCCAGATGCAGAGATGCTCTGTCATGCATTCATCTCCTCTCAACTCGACTACTGCAACTTTCTCTATGGTGGTCTTCCGTCACGCGCCATAACCGATTGCAGCTGGTTCAAAATGCCGCTGCTAGAATCCTTACCAGAAGTAAAAAACACGATCACATTACACCCGTCTTGCCCAGTTGCACTGGCTACCTGTAAAGTTCAGGATTACTTTCAAAATTCTCCTGATTGGCTACAAGTTCCTTCATCACAAAGCTCCAGAGTATCTCTGTCCTTGCATGCAAGCTGATGCCCTCTGACTCAGGATTGCTTGTTATACCGAAGCAAAAGTGGACCACACTTTGACAGCGCTGTTTTTAGCTTCATGTCCCCGACTCTCTGGAACTCTCTCCCAGCCTTAGTGTGTGTAGCTCCCACAGTCGCTCACTTCAAATCAACTCTCAGACCTTCTTGTTCTCTCTTGCTTTCAATTCTCTTTAAGCGTGATATCTGTTATTAGCTGTTGTCTAAATTGCTACTTCAGGTTTTTCACTCCATCTTATTCATATGACTCTGCATGACACACGCATCCACAATGTTTAGAACTCACATCCTAGCCTTGTATTTAATGTATTTGCATTGGGGTTTTTCACTGTTTGTATTTAATGTACTATGCCCTGTATAAAATGTATTATGCATTGTTCCTCATTATCTTGTAAAGCGCTTTGTGATTGTGGTGCAATATGAAAGGCGCTACATAAAATAATGATTGATTTTTATTGTGCACCTTCCAGCACCAAGCCACGAGAAAGACACACTGTATCTCTAATGAAGGGCAAACAGAGGGAGAGGTGCTGTTAGGTTAGACTGAGCTCAATATGACTGCACTTCCAGCAATTTTCAAATTACATGTGTTCACTGGCAGTGTCACTGTGTGATTTTTTCCACCCCATGCCAACTCAAAAATGTTTAAAAAGAAAAGAGAAGGGATGTCTAAAGTGGCAGCAAAGTGTTCTAAGATTTAGCTAATGTTCAGGTAAGCAATGGGTCCCTGTCAATAATAACACTGTGTAACACATTTTGTTTTTTTTTTGTTCCTGGGTAGTAAGTGTTATTTCCTAATTGCCTATGCCTCAAAAGTATAGAAAATGGCTATTATTCCCCACAAACTTTGCTTTTGTGACCAGGACAGTGATATTTTGAAATTTACCTATTTTCCAGAACATTCAAGATAGATTCAGTGCTGAGTAAACTTGGAGTAACTTCTAGAACTTTCCAGCAATATAAATAGTAATATAAATACAGGGGCCTTAAGCCCACCAGTTCAGTTTAGTTCCAGCTGCCTAAGTGGATACATATCTGCATTTTTCTGAGATGGCATCAAGAGGCTGCAATGGTGGCATTCCTGATGGGTCTCCAAGGCGGTTTTACCAAGTTTCCCTGCTATCTTTGCCTTTGGGACAGCAGTGACACCAAGGTGCACTACCACAGGCGGGACTGGCCAAAGCGGACCGAGTTCTCTGTGGGGAGGAACAACGTCAAGTGGGAGCCACTGGTGGACCCCCGGAAGGTGCTGATGCCACCACTGCACATCAAATTGGGCCTTATGAAACAATTTGTCAGAGCTCTAGATGAGGAGTCGGCAGCTTTCAAGTACCTTCAAGACTTCTTCCCTAAGCTGTCTGAGGCAAAGGTCAAAGCCGGTGTCTTCGTCGGACCACAGATAAAGAAGATCCTGGAGTGCAATGAATTCCCCAAAAAGCTCACTAGTAAGGAGAAAGCAGCTTGGAGCAGCTTTGTCGCAGTGGTTCGGGGCTTCCTGGGCAATCACAAGGCCGAAAACTATGTGGAGCTGGTTGAGACTCTGGTGAAGAACTACGGCACAATGGGCTGTAGGCTGTCCCTCAAAGTCCATATCCTTGATGCTCATCTTGATAAATTCAAGGAGAACATGGGAGCATACTCGGAGGAGCAAGGCGAGCGCTTCCACCAGGATATACTGGACTTTGAACACTGCTACCAAGGACAGTATAACGAGAACATGATGGGAGACTACATTTGAGGGCTGAGTCATGCAAGTGATTTACAGTATAATCGTAAATCTCAAAAAACTACTCACTTCTAAATCTTTTGTAGTCATTTTTGTATTACTTTAGTATAAATACATGTTAATTTGGATTCGTATGTTGTTTTTTTCTGACTTTATGTGAACGAAAAGACCGTTTTCTCATTGGAAATAGGTAAATTTCAAAATATCACTGTCCTGGTCACAAAAGCAAAGTTTGTGGGGAATAATAGCCATTTTCTATACTTTTGAGGCATAAGCAATTAGGAATTAACACTTACTACCCAGGAACAAAAATTGTGTTACATAGTGTAATAATAATAATAATAATAATATGATCTTACAGTTGTCAAGTAGGCCTACAGTATTACAGAAAGGACAAGATTAGACTGAACTGTGACAGAACGGGCTTAAAATTGCAATAATTTTAAATGCAACGGTGCTACACACACACACTCAAACTTCTTTCACGTCTTCAGTGTATATAAATTGCTAATTTATACAGACATTTCAATGACCATTGCTTTTTGGAATTGTGTTATTCCCCCAGAACTAAAAATAAACACACAATAAAGTATACAATTATTAGTTTTGCTTCAATATGTACACCAAAAAAAAAAAAAAGCAGCAAGCAGCAGCTCCCTGCGTTACGAATCAAGTAGGAGATATAACATAACAGTAATAATAAACACAATCTTGAGAAGTGCATCGATTTTTGTTTTCATTTAGTTTGGTGTAATACATTCTCACTACCTTACATAGCTTTGCTTT
The DNA here is from genome assembly GCF_017654505.1 of Polyodon spathula. Taxonomy (NCBI): domain Eukaryota; kingdom Metazoa; phylum Chordata; class Actinopteri; order Acipenseriformes; family Polyodontidae; genus Polyodon; species Polyodon spathula. The sequence goes on along the minus strand of NC_054539.1, from coordinate 39,478,335 downwards.
TTTAACTAATAAAGCGTGTGCTTTCACGAAAGTGGTAGAATGTGTAGTATGTTTAAAAACAGCAGTTTTTTTTTTTTCCCTGAATTGAATGTCCAGCAATGCATCACAACAAAACTGTAAATCCTTTGCCACTGTACATTTCAAGAACTGTGAAGCTATATAAAGTCTCTCAAATGTAAACACTGAACATTATGTACATCCAGCTGTTCATCATCGTGATGTAGAGTACTCTCCATTGCATGACGAAGTTTCTATTTCAACTTTTTTTTTTTAAAGCCGTATTGTTTGTACAGGGTTTGTAACAGCAGTTAGCTGTTAACTACAGTAGCGCAGACACTGCAGACCAGACAACTCATTTGACCACTATCTTTATTAAACTCCAGCCACTGGTAAATCTTCAGCCAGTTTGCCTGAAAATCTATCTTTAACTTTTCCTTCACTGATATTACTTATTTGTGCTGTTGTATCACTAAACCTCTAGTTAAATCTATGTAAAAAGTCACCATGGTGTGGTCAAATCATTTTGACGACTAAAAAACTTTTTTTTTTAGTGGGAAACATAAAAGTTTTCATTATGAAAGTTTTAGTTTTTAATTTTTTTTTTTTTTTTTTTTTTTAAAATTTTATTTTTTTTACAATGGAAAAGTGACCTATATGTTATTTTGTAACAATTACTGCATGAATCATCCAAAAAAAATGGGTTTGTATTTGTTTGAAGTAAAATTTCATCAACATAATAGGCTCTCTGTATTTCTTTTTTGTTGTTTTATGAATGAGTATGAAAATTGCCTTCATGCCCTTGGGTTGGATTTATGTTTTCCCTTTTTGCCCCCTAGAACTGCCTTGGTGCCCCTGAATCTTCACACCCAATGAAGCCAACATTGCCTTGCCCTTCACGACCTTAACTTCATGCCCTGCTAAAGGGTTAATGAGCAAAGGCAGACATGGTAGCCTTCTGGAGAGAATCTACTGCAGGTAAATACATCCTTGGGGCCTACAAGCTATTCCGTCGTTCTTCAAGAAGCAACACTGTTCAATTATAAATATTCACCAAAAAAATAAATTAAATAAACTCTGCAAAGATAATTTTGTAGTTGTACCTGCTGGTGTTTTAAAAGTTATTTATTTATTTAGTTTATCCACATATATTAACATGGAAAGATAAGTTTGATTCAGGTCGAGCCCTCTAAATATTATACTTGAGGTAACTTCTATTTCCTCTTTACCTGTATACCATGTTGCTCTTTAAATACTTGAAACACTTTAAGAGGCTGAAAAGGTACAATGGTGCTAAAACTTTCCTTTTCTGGACCTGAACTTACCAATGTTTTTATTCATTTCTTACGGCTATTTGTTATATTACAGTTTTACCTTAGTTTGGTATGTTTTAATTCAGACAATTCTAATCCCTCACATATGTTTCTAGTAAATAGTTTTATATTTAAGTTGCTTTGCAGCATTTAATGCAAGAATAAAAAAAATGGTTTCAAATATGCTTATATTATCATCCTCTAAACTGTGTCTCATTTTTCAAAACACTGTTCATGTTGTCCTCCCAAGGAGTCATGAATAATTTGGAAAATGCTGGTAAGTGTCACGCAATTATAACCCATCACCTTCCATTTCAGATGCAATGTTTCAGTTTTTACTAATTTTTACTTTTGTGTGTGAAATCAGCAATGAACCCTTATTATAATAACAAAAACCAAGGCCCTTTTTAAAATGGTTTATTTTTTATTTTGAAAGGCCCTTAAACATCCCGTTTACTCACGTTCTTCAGCACTGTTGTTCGTGCTGGACCTCTTGAGTGTCTGTATCTCTTGAGAGAGCAATGACAGTCTGTCAGACTGTGAGGGCGTCTCGTCGTCTTCTGGGTCTGGAGACTCCTGCATCATTTCCTCAATTTCTTCAATTACCTTGCCAAATAATAAAATACAGGTTCACAGTTACACATTTGTACTGTGCTGCTTTTTAAATCACAGCTGAAAAAGCAAAACCAAAAATAACAAAAATCTTCAGCTAGGTGAAAGTTTGCATTCATCACCTATCTCTTACATAGGACTGACTTCAATTGCGCACCCCCCCCCCCCCCCCCCCCCCCCCCCCCTCCCATGAACTGAATCTATATCCCTGTGCAATCTTATTTGTGAGACAGTAGCACACAGTTTCCTATTTCTTACATTCGCAGTACAACTGTAACATTATTTTACTGTTGTATGGTGAAAAAAATGCTCTATCCAGTCAGAAGTCTAGACCCTTTTCACACAGACAAGTTATTACAGCTCAAAGCCAGCACTGAAGTGCCATGTAGGCTGTGTGAATTGCCTATACTGGCACAGAGCCGACATTTTAGGACGGCTCTGAACCACCTTGTAAGGAAGTTCAGAGATTACACAGACCCATTTTAACTGACTTTGTGAATATCTTAGCTGGCACTGAAGCGCTACAGTGGCCGTGGATTAAAAGGCAACATCCCACGTGACTGTATACAAGATGTACATAGAGATTCAGTATGTTTTTATTGCAGGCAGCATTCGTGGTATAAACCATAACATATGGTATTTTTGTCATAGGCGGATGCAGGGATAACAAATACTATATGTCATGACATCTCTTGTTTACATCACGAATGCTGACGTCAATAAAAAAAAAAATTAAAAACACACCTCTATATACAGTTGCACTAGTTGGTTTATGAAATTATATATATTTTGTTGCCTTATAGCCTGGAACTCAAATGCATTTTATATATTTATATATATATATATATATATATATATATATATATATATATATATATATATATATATATATATATATTTTTTTTTTTTTTTTCGTTCATTCATTTATCTACACATCCTACCCCACAACTTCCAAGTGAAAAAAATATTCTAGAAATTTGTAGAAAATTAATTAAAAATAAAAACTGAAAGTTTGGTTGGATAAGTGTCCATCCCACTTGTAATGGCAATCCTAAATTAGCTCAGGTCGCATCAATCGCATTCAAAATCACACACCAAGTTAAGTGATTAAATTGCAGTGATTCACCTGACTTCTGGATAAATTCAGCAGTTCCTGTAGGTTCCTTCTGATGGGTAGTGCATTTCAAAGCAAAGACTCAACCATGAGCACCAAGGCGCTTTCAAAAGAACTCTGAGACAAAGTTGTTGAAAGGCACAAATAAGGGGATGGGTATAAAAATATATCAAAAGGCCTTGAATATCTCTTGGAGCATGATCAAGACGATTATTAAGAGGTGGAAGGTGTATGGCACCACCAAGACCCTGCCTAGATCAGGCCATCCCTCCAAATTGGATGACCGAGCAAGAAGGAGATTGATCAGAGAGGCGACCAAGAGGACAATGGCAAATTTGCAAGAGCTACAGGCTTTTATAGCCAAGATTAGTCAAAGTGTGCATATGACAACAATATCCCAAGCACTGAACAAATCTGACCTGTATAGTAGGGTGGCAAGGAGGAAGCCATTACTCAAAAAACCCCACCTTAAATCCCCTTTTGAAGTATGCAAAAAAAACACTCCAGAGATTCTGTACCCACGTGGCAAAAAGTTTTGTGGTCTGACTAAACTAAAATGGAACTTTTTGGCCTAAATGCAAAGCGTTATGTTTGGTGCAAACCCAAAACTGCGCATCACCCAAAGAACCATCCATACTGTGAAGCATGGTGGTGGCAGCATCACGTTATGGGGATGTTTCTCATCGACAGGGACTGGGGCTCTTGTCAGGACAGAAGGAAAAATTAATGGAGCAAAGTACAGAGAAGTCCTTGAGAAAAACCTGCTGCCCTCTGCAAGAAAGCTGAAACTGGGACGGAAGTTCACCTTTCAGCAATGCAACGACCCAAAGCACACAGCCAAAGCTACACTGGAGTGGCTAAGGAACAAAAAGATAAATGTCCTTGAGTGGCCCAGTCAGAGCACTGACCTAAATTCAATCGAAAATTTGTGGCATGACTTGAAGAATGCCGTCTATCAATGCTCCCCAAGGAATTGAGAGCTGAACAGTTTTAGAAAGAACAGTCAAATATTGCCAAATCTAGGTCTGCAAAGTTTGTAGAGACACACCCAACAGACTCACAGCTGTAACTGCCGTCAAAGGTGCTTCCACCAAGTATTGCCTCAGGGGGGTGGAGACTTATCTAATTATGATCTTTCAGTTTTGTATTTTTAATATTTTTTTCTTCTCAATAAAAACTTTTTTCCCCTTGTGGAGTATGGTATGTAGCTAAGTGGAAAAAGTCCTCATTTAAATGCATGAAACTCTGAGGCACTGACCCAACAAAACGTGAAAAAAGTTCAAGGGGGTGTAGACTTTGTATAGGCACTGTGTGTGTGTGCCATATATATATATATATATATATATATATATATATATATATATATATATATATTGTAAACGATCCTCGCACTCACGGAGTTCGTTGCCCCTTTTAAAGTAGACCCAGGACACAGAAACGGAATTGCTTTAGCGCTGACGCGCACTTTTAATAAACATAAAACAAAACAGAAATAAACACCTAACTCCGTTTTGGAGCTCTCACTATACACCAGCCGATCCCTGACTCACACACAGGACGGCTAAGCCGTTTACCTGACAAACACCAAAACACAAACGGGCTTCTCTCAACACTCTCTTCAATACGACTGGACACACACGCAGTCGGGCTCTTCACTCAGCCCTTCACCTTCAATACGACTGGACACACACGCAGTCGGGCTCTTCACTCAGCAGCCCCGATCAGTCTGGCTGCCTCCCCAAATACCCTGCACCTGTCTCTAATTTATAATTACGATCAGGTGCCGAGGATTAACTAAATCATTAAAACAATTACACAATTAAACCCCATAACACCCAAATGTGCATTCTCACAAGGTTTTTAGCAGGGAAGGATTTTAACCCCCTCCCTGGTACCGGTAATATAGTGATTATGATATATATATATATATATATATAGATATACTACGATATATAAACCTGATGGGGATTTAAAACTACCAGTAGTATACCAGTGTTTTTTTAATTACTAGTGTATGTATTTGCAGTGCAGTATGTCACAATTAGGAAGAACAAAAAAAGATCTGGTTATTCAATTTTCATAAGATGATCATAAAAATAACTAATGTGAATGTAGCCATGTCAGTGGTATACATACATATTTTTGCTCCCTGCTGTTGCCTGAACAGCTGGAATTTTTATTTTTAATTTTATTTTTTTTAAATACCTTACTGCCTTCTTTACAATGTAATGTCTATAGTGTTCCTGAAGCTCCTGCAATCTTACCAGGTTGTTATATTGTATAACTGAAAATTAAAAGCAAACAAAAACGTAGCTAAATCCACTTCATCAGCTGAAGACAAAGTAATTTTTTTGTGACTTTTGTTGAAGTGGTTTCCACTGCCATAAGAACAAGCTGTTGAATGTTTGAAACATTCTCACGACCCCTTGGTTGTGTGAAAGGGTTAGGATGGTATTATACTGGCATAGATGCTGAACTGTGCGAATGGGTCTTTTAAGAATTTGAGACGTCTGAGATGGCTCAGTCCTGGCATTTGTGTGCGAAAGTGGCTTCAGAGTTCTAATGCCTTCACACCTGACAATCCTAAAAACTGGTACAGTATATCATGGTCAAACAACTCCTTTGCAAGTCCTTCTTGGCCACATCTCTCCATCGTAACTACAAGTCTTCCCAGTAATGTGCACTTCCTAGGGAAGCAATATAAACTTACCTTTAACCCCTTCAAAACCCTTTCTTGACATTTACCAACCAGCAGCTTCTGTTAATGACCGAAGTATTTTATACTCAATGACATACTTTGTCCCAAAGACATTGTTGAAGTACCAGTATAATAAATTACTGAAAGGAAGGCTTCTTTAAGTTTTACATAATACATTTTTTCAGCATGTTCTTGGCTCCTGCTCTTTGAAAAAAAGTTATAAAAATCTACTGTACCACAAGAGCCAGGACACATTTGTATCGCACTCCAGAAAACCACTTTTATACCTGTGTGTGAAGCAGTCATCTGGCTCATGTTTGTGGTATGTCTTGTGTGTGGTTGGCCTGTTTCGGTATTGGTAAAGCTTGTTAAAACGTCGAATTTCCCAAACATATCAGTACGAATAAAACAAAATTTATATAGGATAAAAGGTATATAAAACCACTCACTATTTTTTATTTTCTTACCAAAAATAATAATTTAGTTGATGCACATCAAGAATATGAACTGAAAGGCGGGACCGAGTAAGGCGCAGACTTACCGATCTACAGATCACGGTGTCAGTTGAGTCACCAGGGAGAATTCGAGATCTACATCAAAGTGACAGTCAGTAGTGATTAGGCAATGCACCCTTTAATCGTCCAATTCCAGAAATTCCATTCGAAACGATATAAGCATATACTGTGAAAGTTCCACTTTCAATGATCAAACAAAACTTTTACTCCGTGTTCTCCCTTTGTGAGAATTGTCTCCGTATAACATGTAAACTCCTTCGGACGGAGCCTTTTTTAAAGTAGTTTTTTAGGTCGTACAATAACAGTCGGCCCAGTGTCAAGCGTAGACAGGGTGAGTCGTCACGTACGTGGTGATTCATCGTAGTCTTAGGGTGATCAGTTGGTCAAGTCAACATCTCAGTCTTTGTTCAGAGTCGTAATTAAAGTCTAAACGTATACTTCCACGCAGTAGCAGCATATTTTCTTAACCCATGTCACCAGTCTTTGCATTATTGAACCATATGCATGTCTCAATTATAAATAATCTCTACTTTCTATTATTCTTATCTTGCTTTCCTAATATCACATATTTTAGTGTGTAGAGTTTTTTTTTTTTTTTTTTTTTTTTTGTCATTTTCAAACATCTGGGTCACTGTAAAAAAGTTAGCGATTTATATGGCGGTGTGGTGGGGGGGGGGGGGGGGGGGGGGGTAGTAGACAAAACAAGATTTTTGCTTCAGTAAAAATCTATTCCTACTTAATTAATACGGCTGAAGCAAGACAGGGGTGGACCTCAGACTTTGATTAAAAAGTTTAAGTTAGTTCTGTTAGTTCTATCTCTAGTTTTGTTCTGTGCATATTATCTTTATTATAAAACGTATAGCTCCACTGTGACCAAAAGTTATTTCAATTAGAATGTTGGTAGCCATGGCTTTGTTGCATGTTGAATAAATAAGATGTGTCTCAACGGCATAAAGTCAGTTTTCTGTTTTTTTTTTTTTTTTTTTTTTTTTTTTTTTTTTAAATGGAAAAATAAAAAAAAGATTGAAAAAACCTGGAAAATTCTTACTTAATTAAACAAAACAAGTGCTATATTACATGTATGGAATGAAAATGTATCTTGCAACAAAGCCGGAATATGGAATGGTAATGTAAGCCTATAAAAAATGTACATTAATATGAGTTTTTGTTTCAATATGGTCTATGTTCATAAATCATTTTCAACCAAAGTCAAAAATATGCACTTGAACTACCTAGGACTGTTAAATTAGAACGTGAAAAAATGTATCTGACACTTACAACTTATTTGTTATTTTCTAGCAAGGGGAAAAAAAGGTCAAAGCTTTATAAATATGGCCCTAGAGTATGTTTTCTCCAGATCTCTTGGAAAGCCTGCGAGTCAGGGACATTTTGTATTGTACAGAAAAAGGCCTTTTTTTTTGTTTTGTTATGGTACCATTGATTCAGGCAAGTTGCTTCTATATTTAACCATTCTATATGACTTGTTTTCATCAGGCAGACATTCAGGTTCTACTTAAACAATTACAACTGCAAATTAAATGGTTTAATTGTTTTTCCTCAAGTTAGTTTATTGCAAAAAGAGTAAATATAGCTTTTGTAAATTGTCAACAAAAATCAAGCTGAAATAAAACAGCCTGCTTTTATCTACTTGTTTCCAGCACACAGATTTCCAGCAACATTTCGTATGCCTGCATTGACTCTCCATAGAATTTTTTTGCCTAAATCTCTATATACCACATTGCTTTGCACGCAGTGAGACGGAAGTCTCCATTGAAAATCAGCAGCGTCGAGTATCTTGTTAAATAGAATATCTATCTTTTGAAAACGCCCTTCTAAATATTATTGGCTGAAGCAGTTTTAAGGGAGGCTGGATTTTCATTGCTTAAAATATTAGTGTGCGCTCCCATTGGCTAGAAAGGTTGCAGTGTTTTCAGCACAGTGCGAGATTGACAGTTGGAAATTTGTCTTGTTGGGAAGTTTGTCTGGCTAATAAGAAATTTGCAGGTCCGAACAGCCTTTAGAATTAATGAATTGATAAATTAATGAATTATTAGATGAATTAACAAATATGTTTATGAATTACTGTATGAATTGACAAGTTTCTGGACGAATTGCTGGACAAATTGACCAATTCACGAATTGACAAACAAATTGGCAAACTAACGGCTGGATATTTTTGGCACAAATGGCGCTCCATATTAAAGTCTGTTGAGGGCTGTACAGCAAGGCTTGGCTAGTAAATGGTAATGTCTGATCAATACATGTTTGTGGTTGTCTGACCTAAGGAGTGTACGGTGAAGAGGTGTAGAGCCCATTACCCAAGTTATTTTTACCTTGACAGATTGACATCACCACTCTTAAGTGTAACAATAACTAAAATTAAACTAATAACTACAACTATATGTAACTATAATAAAAAAAAATAGCTATAAACTAAAAAAATAAAAAACAAAAACGTAACACACTGCATGTGCCAAACTATTTTTCTACATAAAACCATTGTGTACTTCCAATAGCCTGCAGAATATCCTAACAAATCATTTTTTAATTAAAATATTCTTTGCTTTTTTCATTATTTTTAATACTGGCTTTAAAATAACTAAAAAAAAACCTTTTCTGGATGAGTTTCAGTTCATTTTTCTGACTTTACATAACTAAAAAAAAAATAAAAGGCTTGCTTAGTCGTGCTTCAATTAATTTGAATGTTGCTGCTAATTGCGCAATTATTAAAGTAACTGTCAAGTGCTGTAGAAGGAGGCATTAAAGAGAAGGAAGTGTGGAGTGTTCCTCTGACAAGACGTTTCTCCAGCGCTTTCGATTTTCAAGCGTGGGTACCCAGTTGGGAGGTCTCGGATCTGTGACCGCTGATGGACATAGGCAGTATTTGTATTAAGTAGGACTGGGACAATGCATCGAATCGTTGGAATAAAATAGCCAACGATTGTTGGGAAAAAAAAATGCATCTATCAGTTCATTAATAGGGCTGTTTTTTATTAGGACCGCCACAATTTAAATCTACTCTTATTCCTTGCCTTGCCTTGCCTTTCCTTTGGTACAACAACAAAATTCCCCCACCCACTACGCAGCACGTACGTTTTCAGAGTAATAAGCGTGAGAATGTCGTCAGACGTTCAGTAGTTTTTTTTTGGTTTTTTTTTTGTTTTTTTTTTACAAAAAGAACAAAATGGAAAGGTATAATACAGTGTTTGTGGAGTTTTAATGAGTTTCTGTGGCATACCACCAACCTGTGGGATCATTTAGTAAGACAGCACCCAACAAAATACAACAGCGGGAACACAAGTAAAAAAAACCTTCAGTGACGGCTTATTTTGGAAAGAAAGTTGATCAAAAAAGCGTGAGAGTAACTGAAATAACAGACCTGAACGTGGATGTTATCACCTAATATATCAGACCTGTTGGTATAGTACAGGGAGCTGTGTTTACAAATCTGACTGTGACTCTTGCTCTGGGCTATGAAATGCGCAGTCGATAGACAATCTCCAAATTCATTACCCTGGATCACAAATGTGCAAAGGAAAAGCTTTGACAGGATTTAAGTCAGGTGTGAAATTCAATGTCCATCACTACCAATGTATGAACAAGCATGGCACAAGAAGTGTTTAACAGTTACCTGCCATTACATTAAGCAAAACTGGGAACTTAAGTCAAAAGTATTGCGACACAAAAATTATACAAGACACACACAGTTGTGAATTTAGTCGACTACACAAGTAATAGCTTGTTTCATGACAACGCGGCCAACGTGTGTAGAGCAATGTCTTTGCTTTCTGCAAGTGAGCGTGCTGTGTTACTTTTTGGTAGTGTGCCAAGTGTAATGCAAAAGAGTGGCCGAGGACAGTGTAAATTATCAGTCTATTTACAGTTATTTAAGGGGGGGGGGGGGGGGGGCGGGACTGAATTTGTAATTGTAATGACGTATAAAAGGAATTGTAACCTGTGGATCAGTGAGCTTACCTTGTGATGTACCACCACCTGTGTAACCTCCCGGGCTCATGATAAAGTTCTACCTACTACAAAGACAACGGACTGGTGTGAATTCCTTCCTCCGACATCAATAATGACAATCCTTTAAACACCACTGCCACTGGCTCAGATACACAATGAATTACTGTAGCAGTTATGACAAGTACTGTGAGGTACTATTACCTAAATAACTGATAATCTCTACTGAATGGCTGGGATAAACATACCTGTTCTGCAGTGAAAAGCGGCTCATCGTTTATACAGGAGACAATGATGGAATGCATGTCCAGCTGTTCCCTCAACTCCTCATCATCCGACAAGTCAAGATTTACACTGTCAATTTTCTGTAAAGAAAATTTAAATGGTATAAGGGAAACGTTTGAGTCATCACTAGGTTATCCTTATCATAATACACAGGAACTTCCATAAATTGGAATCAGAGTCTTTGGGTTTAGTATAAAGGCTGTAAAAATCTACATTTAACTGAACAAATCATTTTTTTTAACATTAGATTATTTTTAGTCTTCTGTAATATTGAATGTATAAGTTAATGTACAGTTAACAATGGCTGGGTTTACTTGCATGTGAAAACCGACAGTTATGACTTTGTGACATCACGCAAATGCATTGTGAAACAGCAAAAGGACAACCTTTTGGCAGTGTGACTAAGGGCAGTGTCAATCGCTTTCTCAAGATAAAAAAATAAATAAACCTGTAAAAACCCTCGAGGTTCACAAGGTCACAGCAGTCAAGACCCAGTTCCTTTGACTTAATTGCATGTAATCTCCAGCAGAAAGGCTGTATAAAACACACACACACACACACACAATGTACATTTACAGAATACTTCAACACTAGAAACACCGCGGTTATACCCATACCTACAACAGCAGACGACAGTCATTATCACAGTACATTTTTAACATCATGAATATTAAAATGAAAGACAAACTATCGGATACAACCCAAAAGTTTTATTGAAGCACATCCTTTCAAACATCTGCACAGCCAACACGCCATAATTTAATGAACAATTAAACATAAAAGGGTTCATTTTCTAACTTACCACATATAAAGCACTAATTCAAAAAATGGAAAACTATAATGGAAACTATAATCAAAAGGAACTAGTGTGTAAATAGGTTTATGTACATGCAAAACTGTAAAAACAAAAGGTAGTTTTTAATCTAAAACTAAAGTAACATATGGATTTCTCTTGCATGTGTGTCACTCGCAGCACAGAATCCAGGTTGAGCTGCTGCAGCCTGCAGCTTTGCAGTTTTCTGATCAAAGTGTTTCTGCTGAAGCAATATTGGCTAGCTTCAAGACAAAATCTCTCCTACTGATATCTGATTTCTTGTACAAAACAAAGGAATTGACGGCTGCTAGGCCCTGTAGAGATAACAGGTGTGTGTGTGTGTATATATATAAATGATTTCCATGATCTGAGAGTAGATGTTAAACTTCATACTGCTTTGCAGCAAACTAATGTGATCCATTTGCGCTGTTTATCATCTGATGATGTAGATATCCTTCTGTGTGGTGTTGATTGCTGAAGTGTAATGCTGGCTCCAGGGATCAGCTCAGTTTGCCTCCCCAGTGCATCACCACACACAACGGCTGCGATGCTGGCTCCGGGGATCAACCCAGTGCGGTCTCCCCAGCACATCAGCATGACAACCATCTGGATTGAGCTAAGTAGGGTACATCTTTGGGGTCTTCAAGTGGGCACATATATATATATATAAACAATATTGTAGGTTATATTCAAAATAAAAACATGTATTGTCAAAGGCGGTTCTAGTATTAATGAAATTTAACTTTTAGATGTTCCACAAAACACACAAATATAAATTCTATGCAGTAAAACTTGTACTTGGTAGAAATTATATTTTATATAATTTTGTGTGTGTGTGTTGGAAAGGTAACCAGGCAAACAAGTAGCTAAATGCACAGCCTAATTTAAAATGTGCCCGACAACACGTGAATTCATTTCTCTTAAATGTTTTTATCTTCACCACAATGCATGAAGCTCTCCTCCTGATATTCAGTCGTTCTTTTCCTACTTAGTAAGCTGATATGGATATTTAAATATCCTCTCCCCTAAATGACTACAAATTCAGTAATCTGCATTGGTATAGCAGATTTTTTTCCTCCCCCTAAATCAGAACTGCTTAGTAATGCATTTCCTGAAAAGTACGTATGGAAGGATGTGGGTATTCACCGATACGGGAGACAGAAATGTGTATTTGCAAACACTGCACAGGTGCCCAGTTTTATTTATTTCTTTTTCTTTTTCAATTATTTATTTTAGCCCGCAGAGGGCGCCGGTTTGTCCATGGCCAGCAATGGTAAGACGGATCCACAGGAATACCAAATTTTGTTAAACAGTTCATTCCTGTCTCAAAAGAATAATGAAAACAAATGGTGAAAAGGGAGAATAAAACTACAAAATAAAAGGTGCTGCACTCTGTAGCATTAACCCGACCGTCGCTATCCGCAAGTGCTGGGTCTCTATCTTACACTCACCAGTTCCCTCAATCTGCGTATACTGTTCGGCATTCTGCCCAAGTTTTCCCCACTACTAAAATTTACTTTTCTTTTTAATTGATTTGTTGTGACGCTCGTTCTTCTCCAACCGTGCTCGGTCCGGCAACAGAGCTTCCACCAGCTGGCTCATTCCGTCATAGACAGGCAGGTTGAGGGAACAACAGAGCGTTATCTTATAGGGTCATCAATCCCAAGGCCTGCCTCTCAGCCACTTAGAGAGGGAAAGCCAACACACCCTCTTCCAACTCTCCGTGTCACTGCCATGACTGACAGGCGGATCTCCGAGGCCAGTGTCCTCTTCTTGCAGTACCACGCGTGCGCCAAACAGTCAGCAAACATGTCATGAGGAAAACTGTCATGTAAAACATCACCAATGTCTCTTACAGTATAAGAAAGAATATTGTACACTTAAGTACACGTATGGCCAAATTAGGATGTACTGGAATGTTCAGAAAGCTGGCATTTGGATTTGCTGAGTGCCTTAATTTTTGCTTTGAAGACAGAGGCTTTGATTGGTGTTGCAGTTGTCACTCACAGACCCACATTCCCAGATTTTTCTTCATCCCAACAAATGTTCTATTTGTATTTTCAATTTCAGAAGGACAATGAAAACATACAATACATGCAAGTAATTCATTTTGTGATATTCCAACATGAGCGATTTAAAATGTATATTTGTATTTAGGCACGAGGATTGCATAGCACTTCACGTGCAGGTAAAACGTAATAATATGTGAGCACATATTATTCCACTTCATTAATTCACTTGCAGTTGTAACGAGACGCCAATTGAATGATTGATTAGCAATAGAGTGTCGGTACAGCTGCATAAAAGCAGAATGTTTTCACTCACTCAGGGTTGTGTGTTCGTGAGTGGAGAACGAGTGTGGAGTGCAGAGTTAAAATAAAGAAACAATTTGCTGTTGTGCTGGAAGGCCAGCACGGTATTTATTTGTTTAACATTCATCTACTCGCTTTGTCTGTTAGTACTTTTTTGTTTCCCGCTTTATTTTGGCCGCGAGTGCCGTGTCTTGCTTTGGTGTGCTGTTTTTGTTAAAATATTTTATTTTGTTTATTAAATGCTGAGCGCAACCAAGCACTCTGCTTCACCTAACTCCACGTCTATCTGTCCTATGTGTTACTGTTCCAGGCCTGACGTCACCACTCAGCCAGCCTTGTGACAAATGATTTCATGTCTTCCCCTCTTTTATAGGAGTGTGTTGAGGGCTTGGACGTTACTAAAGACTGAATATGTGGACCCACTGGATCCTTTTTGGGTTCTGGAGCAGCCTTTGGTGTTTAATCCACACCTAATACTTCTTTTAATAGTTCAGAATCTTTTAACGATTCTCTCATAAGGGCTAAAATTGTAAAGATTTGTGATCTGACAGACACAGAGCAGGGTGTCTGGAAAAGCCCTGAATGTGTAGCCGATGCTCTAGCCATGCGGTCTGTGCGTGTGGCAGGTCTGTATCTGTCACAGCTGCATGAAGCTCTGTCTCTGGAGTGGCGAGAGGCATTGGGGAATGTTCTTCAATTTCGAATGTCGAATGCCTCAGCAAACTCTGTTTCCTTCTTTGCTAATCTCCCCTACGATAAGTCATTTTGGTGAAGAGAATGGCAAGATTTTAAAAGTGAAGGATTTGTGTAAACTTCAGTTTAACTTATTAGAGGGGAAAAAAAGTCTATGAAATTTGTGTTAAAGTTAAACAGCAGAAACTACTTGAAGTACTTCCAGATACCCATTGGAAGGAACGGCTGGGAGCAGGAGAGGAGGATAAGCCAGCCTGGAGGACTTTATATAAACCCCCCCTTAATAAAAGATCAGGGGATTTGCAAATCCAGAGGAGACTGATCATTTCCCCTTCTGCAAGACGAGAGAGACTGTCTTCCACTGTAAAAGTGTAAAAGACTGGAGCCTTTGTTCAACTTTTTAAAATCAATTTTTTCAAATTTGAACTTACCTTTTACAAAGACTGTTTTTATTTTTTATGTCAAATTTACAAGAAACTGAAAGCATTTGATTCAACTGGCAAATTTCATTTTAGGGCAGGCAAAATTAGCCATCCTAAAAAGTAGAAAAAGCCAAATCAAAAATTTTTATCAGGACCTGGTAAAATTGTGTAGGAAATTGGTGGTTACTTGCATAACTTTTGAATTCAAGTTTTGTAAGATGATGTATGAGGTACAGAACGATTCAGAAGAACTCTGTATAAATATTTAAATGACTGTTTGTTTTTTGTATTTTCTCACAAAATAATGTAATGCAAATGTTCAGTTTTTGACTTTTTTCTACACAATAAATGCTTTTTTATAATCTATCTACAGTACTGTGAAAAAGTATTTGCCCCCTGTCTGATTTTCTATATTTTTGCATATTTTTGACACTGAATTTTATCAGATCTTCAATCAAAATCTAATATTAGGTAAAGGGGACCCTGAGTGAACAAATAACACAAAATTGATACTTATTTATTTAAGAAAGTTATGCAACACCCAATGCCCCTGTGTGAAAAAGTAATCGACCCCGCCCGACTCAATAAGTGGTTACGCCACCTTTAGCAGCAATAACTGCAACCAAACGCTTCCTGTAGTTATTGATCAGTCTCTCACAGAGCCGTGGCCCACTTCTTCAACTCTGTGACATTTGTGGGTTTGAGCATAAACTGCTCGTTTCAGGTCCTGCCACAACATCTCAATGAGGTTAAGGTCTGGACTTAAGAACATAAGAAAGTTTACAAACGAGAGGAGGCCATTCGGCCCATCTTGCTCGTTTGGTTGTTAGTAGCTTACTGATCCCAAAATCTCATTAAGCAGCTTCTTGAAGGATCCCAGGGTGTCAGACAACATTACTGGGGAGTTGATTCCAGACCCTCACAATTCTCTGTGTAAAAAAGTGCCTCCTATTTTCTGTTTCTATTGACTGTCTCCCAGGACCCTGTTACCATATAGGTAATTTTCCATTTTGGATCTTATTATAGTTTCCATAAGTTTGCATATAATAGAAGTCAGGCTTACTGGTCTGTAGTTACCTGGTTCAGTTTTGTTTCCCTTTTTGTGGATCGGTATTACGTTTGCAATTTTCCAGTCTGTCGGTACCACCCCTGTGTCAAGAGACTGCTGCATGATCTTGGTTAGCGGTTTGTAAATTACTTCTTTCATTTCTTTGAGTACTACTGGGAGGATCTCATCCGGCCCAGGGGATTTGTTTATTTTAAGAGCTCCTACTCCCTTTAACACTTGTGCCTCAGTTATGCTAAAGTTATTTAAAACTGGATAGGAACTGGATGACATGACACTTTGACTAGGCCATTCCAAAACTTTAAATTTCTTGTTCTTCAACCATTCTGATGTAGACTTGCTTATGTGGTTCAGATCATTGTCTTGCTGCATGAACCTGCTGCGCTTCAGCTTCAGCTCACGGACGGATGGCCTGACATTCTCCTGTTGAATTCTCTGATACAGAGCAGAATTCATGGTTCCTTCAATGATGGCAAGTCGACCAGGTCCTGATGCAGCAAAGTCTCCCCAAATCATGACACTGCCACCACCATGCTTGACCGTTGGTATGAGGTTCTTACTGTGGAATGCAGTATTTGGTTTTCGCCAGACATAACGGAGCCCATGTTGGCCAAAAAGTTCCACTGTTGACTCATCTGTCCATAGAACATTGTTCCAGAACTCTTGAGAATCATCCAGGTGCTTTTTGGCAAACTAGAGACGAGAATTCGTGTTAGTGAGCAGTGGTTTCCGCTTTGCTACTCTGCCATGAATCGCATTTTCGCCCAGTGTCTTTCTGCTGGTGGAGTCATGAACACCGACGTTAGCCGAGGTGAGAGAGGCCTGCAGATTCCTAGATATTGTTCTAGGGTTCTTTGTGACTTCCTAGACTATTTTACACCTTGCTCTTGGAGAGATTTTGGCAGGACGGCCACTCCTGGGAAGATTCACTACTGTCCCAAACTTTCTCCATTTGGACAATATGGCTCTGACTGTGGTTTGGTGAAGCCCCAGAACCGTAGAAATGGCTTTGTAACCCTTTCCAGACTGACAGGCATCAACAACTTTTTCCCGGAGGTCTTCAGGAATTTCTTTTCATCATGGCATGATGTGCCTCTAGAACCTGTGTGTTAACAACTTCACTCAGATGGTAAGGGCAAAAGTTAGTCAGATTTATATTGGGCACGGCTGGCCCAAATCAGGCCTGATTGTTAACCAAGTATTCAAACAGCTGACCCTAATTATCCCTTCAATTGTGTTGAGTTAACTAGGGGGGGGGCAATAACTTTTTCACACCTGAAGATTGCATGTTTGATTACCTTGCACACCAAACAAATGAAAGAAACACCAGACTTTGGTGTAATTTTTTCTCTCAGATTCTCTCTGTATACTACCACAACCCACAAAAAGATCTGACCAAATTCAATGTGAAAAATGTGCAAAAATGCAGAAAATCACACAGGGGGCAAATAGTTTTTCACAGCACTGCATGTGTGTGTATATATATATACATATATTATATATATATATATATATATACACAGACACACAACATACCTACGTACACACAGACACTAATATATATATATATATATATATATATATATATATATATATATATATATATATATATATATATATATATATATATATAACAGTTCAAGGGAAGTCGGCCAGCTAGAAAGAGGGTGGGACTCAGTTGCATTAACCTGGAAGGGAAATTACATGGCAGCCGCAGATTAGAGGGGTGGTTTAACCCAAGGGGTCATATGTGACGACATAAAAGGGAATGGAGAAACGCACTTGGTTCCTTCACTTTGGTTTTGTTTGTTTGTTTGTAATTTGTCTTGTTTATAAATTACCAGATGGCTACCATGATTACAGAGCTGTCGCCAAATGCCGGAACAGCACTGCACTACGGTCACTAATAAACTGTATAACCCACCACGAGCCTACTGCACACACCCAGGACTGGTGACTGTGTTGGTATTATTGTGGGGCAGATATTTGTGTGCTCACTGTTTGGGACTGCAACCCATTGTTATTTACAATGTCCTATTATTTGGTCACCAGACCTAGATATAATAAAATCCTTTTCCAACTAGATTATAACTCTCTTGTCTGTTTAATCGCGCACTGCATCACTCCTGCACCTGTATCCACTTAACCACTTTGCCACCATGTTAAATGAACATTTCATCTACCTTTTTCAGTTGGGGTTTCCAATTTGGTGGTGAAGACCCCATGCCGCTAGAAACACACAGTAAAGAAACAAACTAACATTTGTAAGCATAAAAATATTGCACAGAAATAAAGATTCATGCAGAGGTAGAAAAGCCCTGCACATATAAAATGGGGCCAAGCAAGCTAAAACCCTGTGCAGAAGGTGACCATCTCCTGATTTAATTAATTGATTAAATTTGTTGCTAATCGGAAGATGGTCACCAATATAAAAACCTACAGCTCTCCCTGTTCAGGAGGGGTGTTCAAAGAGGAGGAACGTGTGTGAGAGCAGAGGATTACAAGTAAAAGGAAACAGTTAATTGGATTTTGTGTTCCAGATTTGGTTTTATTTCAACTTTTTATTTTTGCTCTGTAAGCAAACGTTTTGTTCAAATATTATATTTATTTTTGTTAAAATAAACACAGCGCTACAGTGCGCTTTGCACCCAAGTACTGCCTGTGTGTTTTCAGTTCCTGCTCTGCCCTGACGTCACCACTTAGCCATCCCTGTCACAGGCTCCTATAAATGTTTCCTCTGATTTGCAAGCTGTTGCCTTGAGGACTCACCTGCAACTGAACCTGCAGTCTTCACTGGCTATAATAAAAAAGGCTTGGACAAACCAAGAGACTGGATTGGCTAAGACCAAATTTTAAAATCCCAACCAAACTACAATGTTTGGACATAATTTCCATTTCACTCTCCAAGGCAGACTTTGAGACAGTCCATGTATTATTAGTGCTTTTCATTTTTATCTTTGAATACATTTCCTGGGCTTATCCACCCCCCCCCCCCCCTCCATATATTAAAACCAGGGTTGAAAACACAAAGGAAAAAATGTTTAAAAACAAAAAACAAAAAATAAATAAATAAAACACAACACAGTCTTCTGTAAAAGCGGAGGTCTCTTTAAAATAAAACCCTGTGAATACATTAGGGAGCGGGGGGTGGGGTCGGGAGAGACTGCTAAAACAAATGATGCAGAACGAACAATGTTACTGTATACTGTAGGTGTGATTTATTACATATTATTGGTTCAGTGTTATTGCCTATTATGCAATGCTATGTTTGAGTCTGGCTTAGCCCAGGTAGTCTTTGTACAATGCATAGTCCACACAGATTGTAATTCAACAGTAACAATCTGACCATAGTACCATCCTGAATACTATGCAAAAACTTGGTACCTTAACACCAATTATTTTACTGGAGGCCACAGTTAATGCTATTAAAAATTAGAACGTACCCCTTTCTCCATCAGGTTCAATGTCGGTAGGTGGAGGGATCGGGTATGAGAAGTTTTCCAATCCACGGGCATCACATTGCCGTAATTATCCGTCAGGGTATTCCAAATCCTGAACACCGAAGAAAAATAAATAGATAGTCAGCTGTGTCATATCAAAATCTGTAAATCCTGACCTAACAAACAATGACTGCAAAGCACATTTTCATTATAGCAGCTTGCATCTTTTCCACTGTACAACCGAGCCGCGCTGGGGCCGTACCGAGTTTGGGTTGTTTTAACACTGCAGAGCCGAGCCGTGCTACTGACGTCACACTCAAAGAAAGACATGAGCTTCACCTAATCAGAGGGCTCAACTAAAATTCAGTAGAATTTGGCTAATTTAGTTTGGGTAGACATCAACTGAGAAGACTAGCATTTTACAGTAAAATGGATGTCAAATGTTTTCTTTTTCTTGAACTCAGATCTGAAATTATTCAAGTACAGGGCCTGTAGGACCTGCTCCAGCTCTGACTGTGATACACCAACGTTGGTCAATGTTGGAATTTCTAAGGCTCAAAAATACCTAAACATTCCTGTTACTGCATGCTAAAGCAGCCTCTGTGCAGTCACTACTATGCTATGCTGTAATAAAACCACAACTCTGGGGGATATAAATGTAAATCGGGCCACTTGACAATCAATGTCAGATGTTGGAAGAAATAATCCAGTTTGGGTTGGCAGGATGTACTGTAGTATCCAAATATTGTTTTTAGTATTTTAGCATTACCACAAATGACTATAAGGTCACAATTTAAATGTACAAACATTAAGTTAAACAAAATAAATAAAAAATGAAATGTGGGATTGCTGTTCATCAATGCGACAGTCAGAAGGGACAGTAGACATTTTAAAATTGCTCTTCAGCAATTTAAGGGGCAAAGTGAATTAAGGAAAGCACAGGAAGAGAGTACTTAAGCCACTCATACAGTACTTGTTTTGACCATAAAAATAAAGTAAAAGCCTAGCAAATGTAACACAACAAACAGTGTTCAAGGTACAAAAGGTACAGATGTCAATGCAGCAATGAAGAAAAACACTTAAAATATGTACAAAGCTGCCATTACAAATTACTGAAAAGTGGGCAGACATTGATGTGTTCAGTAAAGGTCCTTTCACAGCAAGTGCATCGCATCAAAGCATCGTTGATACTATATATCTCATTGAGGCTTTTATAATGCTGCTCGCTTCTAGTTTAAAATCTAACCCGAAAAGTGAGAAGTTTTTTGTTTGGCACCATTGTCACCAAGTATTTAAGTGCCAGCTTTGCCAAACTTTCATGTGCACCAACATGCTTCGACAACCATTCCAGGGGACATATTTTGTTGTAATTCTTATTGCCAGTGACCATTTGCAGGACCCTGAAGGTTTCTTTGTCCTGTCAGATCAGGAACAAAATTACTGTCAGCCCTAAGGCCCTTGCCAGTGCAACAGGCCAAAATACTGTTTGAACCCCTACTATGACAACTATTTTCAGCTTGGGACAACAATCCCAAATGCTCATTAAAATGTCACAACACTGCTGAATAGTATAAATGTTACACACATACGTCTGAATCCTTCAAAGTGTTAATTATACAAGGCAATTTACAATCAGCAGGTTTAACACAGTGAACTTGTCGATTTCCAAGTCAAAAAGGCATACACTTTTCTACTGATTTTATTTTTATATATATATATATATATATATATATATATATATATATATATATATATATATATATATATAAATGTTTAGTTTCTATACATCTGCACCCTTTTGTGCACTTACTTGAAGAAAAACTCTGTTGGCTACAGTTTGTTTATATTCCCCCAAGATAGTTACAGTATAGCTACAGGCCCAAAAGCTTCTTACCTCCTGAAACTGCCTTGTTAATCTGTCACTCTGAACTATCTATGGAAACAGAAGATCGAGAGTGACACCGAAATTCTTGGTAGATGAGGATGTAGACAGGATGCTGGATTCAAGAGGAATAATAGAGATCAGTGGTGGCAGAGGAAGAGGAAGAGGAAAATCTGGACATCATCTGCGTAGAAATGATACGAGAAGCCATGGGAGGAGATGAGTGGACCCAGTGAGTGGGTGTAGAGAAAACAGGTGGCGGCGGATGTACAGCTCGCTCAAGGATTTTAGAGAGGAAAGGAAGAAAGGATGGTAGTTCTGGAGGAATGAGGGATCAAGGGACATGTTTTTTTTTATTAATTTTTTTAAGATGGGGTGATGCAGGCCTGTTTGAAGGCAGAGGGGAAACAGCCAGGGAGCAGAGAGGTGTTGAGAAGAGAGGAAATGAAAGCGAGTAGAGCACGGGCAGCAGCCTGAAAGTGGTGAGTGGGGAGGGAGTCCACAGCACACGTGGTGGGCTTATGGCTCCGGAGCAGGGAACAAAGATCAGTCAGAGAGGGACAAGAACGAGAAGGTGACTTAGACTGGCAGTTGTCATGATATCTGCTCAAGTATACATTTGATAAATTACAAGAATAATAATAATAATAATAATAATAATTTACAGACAATAAATCGATAGCTGAACATGTCCAACCCTAGTATTTTGATAGTTATATCATTCTGCCAGAAGAGAATTTAGCAAAACACTGGTAAATCAACAGCATATGAGATGTATACACATTTTTAAGTCAACATTCACTGAGGGGTGGATTTACTAAATGGTCTTATTTAGAGGTCACACATTCCTAAAACCTGCATTTTAGAAGTCTGTTTTCAAGATTGACTTTGATTTAGAGAAAGCCAAATAAATGCAAAACATGCTAAACTATTACAATTCATCCCACAACGACAAAATGCCAGCAGGGTGCAATTTACACCCCAGAATAGTACCTCACACAGCCGACAAACTGCAAGTTGATTGGTAAAACACAAGAGGCATGTCGCTGTATAGAAGTGGCGTTCGCGGGTTCCCAGCGTTTATGATCTTTAGCTACAGCTACTGCATAGATGCCGGCACGCTTCGATACAGGAAGTGTCAGCATTCTTACTGAATATTTAAGACTTTCGTTATACAAGACACTGTTGAAATATATTTATGACGCACTCGGACCACCGAGTGTTTTGGAAGCACTTGTCCTTCCATATTTTTGACTGTCCAAGGCAAAATGACTAGCCTCAAAAACCAAACCCTGTGCACCAATACAACCACACCCTTTTGCTGTATATCACAACACAGTCCCACATTCTGTATTTGACAGAAGATTTATAGTAGATGTTACTATTAAATATAAATATATTTTGACAAAAATAAACTGATTCTATGCCCTGTTAGACACTGTGCCACAGAAAGTGACTAAGAAGAAGAAAGTAAATGTTAGTGTCATGTACATGACTCATTTTTACAAGAATATCCTCCAGTGTCAGAATGTTGTAGCTTTGTTTTGACAGAACATTATCAGATACATAAGGAAAGGAAAACATTTCTGCCATCAGTGCAGCACATGCAAAATAACTTTATGTACAGCTGTGGCCAAAAGTTTTGCATCACCCTATGAAACCAACAAATTTAGCTTCATAAAGGGTCGAATGAAATCTGCTGAATAATGTTAACATATTGAATTGCATACTACTTTGTCAGTTTTTCGTTAAGTATATGGAAAACAACAAAATTGAAAAATGTCACATTTCAAAATCTAACATTAAATACTGTACTACTCCTGTATGGCTTCCATTAGACTTTTGCAATATCATTTTGTAGTTTATTTGATTAAACAATGTTAAATTAAAATGCAAATATTATTTTGTTTTTTAATTGTCTCAATCCTAAAATTCTACGCAATGCAAAACTTTTGACCATAGCTGTATACTTTAGGGTAATTCCATAATAATATCAACAAGAAAAATCTCAAACACTGTTTACTGCAATATGTGTACAAAAAGTCTGTGTAGATGGGGTAACACCATATCTATACCAATAAGTTATGTTGCTGTTTATATCTGTCTTGATGACAGAAGAATAACTCCATTTACCTTCGATAATAGGACCTGTTAAGATGCAGGTGGGGTACCGTTGACTGCAACACAGGAAGAAGGAAGTTCTATGGCAATAAGTGAAAATAAAAGTATGAAAATCAAGGTCGGCCTAATTGTGAAAATAGTGCACGGCTTATTTTTGTATGCAGACATATGGAAAAATCACCTATTTTACTCAGATAAAAACATCAGTTCCATCATTATTTAGTATATCATTTGAATAAACCCCACTGTGTCCACATTTTTTGTAAAAGGAACTTCCTTCTTCAATCTTTTTTTGGGATAATTTTCATTTAGTTAGGACAACTACTGTATGTACAACAGCACTGTTGGAATATAAAAGCATTGGAAAAAAAATAAATAAATAAAAGAGAAGCATGGCTGCTTGGTTACAGTGGCTTACCAAAATACCCAACAGACTTCCAAGCTCCATGACATGAATGATTTAAAACCCATACTTTGAAAGCAGACAGAATAAACGTTAAAGTCTGTCATTTTAAACGTGGACAGGAAAGTTAGGGCATGGTCTCTCGTTAAAATGAAAAGCCATCAAAACAGTGCTCATAACAAGGTCACTGCTACAGTACCTACCGGGAACGGTGGCTTTGTGTGGTATGTACATTTGGAATCTGAATGCTACAGTAAAAAAAAAAAAAACACAAGTGGGCATATAGTTTGGAAACAGTAAGGTTCAGTCTACTGTAACATTGAGCTCAGTTGGAGAAAAGCAGTCAGAAAACTGCCCATGCCCGTTTAATATATTTACATCCCAGAAAATAATGTTTCCGTATGACTGTAGCAGGGCGGTAGGAAAGCCCTACTGTTTGAATATTGTTTGTTTATTTTTAGAACGGGGTTTCCCACCCCGCCCCTGTGTTATTTTGCATTTGTTTTATGATTCATTTATTGTATTTATGACATTTGTATTTGTATTTATGGTTATTATTTTTGTATTTATTTAGTGTATTCAAATATGATGGCGTAGCCGCGTTTGTTTTGTTTTTATTTAGATGTGTTCTGGCAGAGATGAGATTGGCAGCCCGTCCTCTGCCAGTTGCTAATTTTAAATTTTGTTATTTTCTATTTTTATTTTCTGTGCTCTGTGAGCAGTGTTTGTTTTGTTAAAATATTTTATTTATTTTTGTGTTTAATAAACGGCGCGCGCTACATCTTTCTGAACTGCAGTTACCTGACCTGTGTGTGCTTAATCATTCTGGCCTGACGTCACCGCTCAGCCATTTCCTGTCACAATGACCAAGAAAAAAAAAAAAAAAAAAAAAAAACCACAAGCAATAAACTCAATACTCAAAACCATCAATAATACTGGGTCTGCAACTAGTTGAATATGAGGAACATTACCAGTTTTAATATTATATTTAGAATTCAATTGTTAAAAAATGAGGAATACTAAGGTCCACAGGGAATCTGACTAGCCCGTGTCAAAATGGTCCCCTGTGAAAACCTTGCAAATGTACTGCTAAAGTCAGTCGGTCCCTAAAATGTCTTTATATAAAATGGAAGCTTTTCAGATCTTGTAATGTTGAGATGTAACACAATCTCACAAGGCCATGCCATTTCCTAAAGGCAATCATGTTCTGAATGTCACCTCTACTTGTAACTCCTAGTGACATGTCCTTAAACACAGTAAATTTTCTTTTCAGAAACATTTCCTTAGATATTAGATGACAGTCTCTGAATCAGCCATTTATTAAGACTTATCGTAATTTGACATCATCTAAAATATTATATATATATATATATATATATATATATATATATATATATATATATATATATATATATATATATATATATATATATATATATACACACACACACACAGTGTAATAATAAACCATTTTTGTTAAACATAATTGTCAAATTGTCATCCTTTGGGATGTGCTGTATCATGGATGCATCATCTTAATCCAATTCAAATGACAGAGACTGAAAATAGTGCAGTGTAGCAGTGGAAAAGACCTACAGTAAGTACAGCTCACCTGATTGACTGATAGAATTTCACAACTGGTGGTGACAAAAACAATCTACACTGTTACATATCACCATCGAGGGGAATATGCACTTTTAAAGTATATCCACTTTAATTACTGTAAAATTGTTTTGATTACTAGAATATGGATGGGTTCTTCACATTACTGTACATTAGCGAATGTCACAATGCACAAAAAGGTTTTATTTAAAATGTCAGTAATAAATAGTAGTTCCACCATTGCAGTGAAACTGCCCTACAGCACAAGAGGAAACAGTTTAGTTCAGTCTATCTGCTGTCCACCAAGCAAACAATAAAAAGATCTTCAGCACCAGTAAAAGGAGACCAGTGATGATGTTGCTAGCGGTACAGTAGTCCATAAAACATAAGAAAATGGATTTTAAAGCTTCGATTAGCACTCTTTTTGCAAGCTTCCCCCCTTTGAAGCCCCTAACACTTGTGAACTAAACATGCATTATCTTATTGCAGCAAG
Source organism: Polyodon spathula (assembly GCF_017654505.1). Classification (NCBI taxonomy): domain Eukaryota; kingdom Metazoa; phylum Chordata; class Actinopteri; order Acipenseriformes; family Polyodontidae; genus Polyodon; species Polyodon spathula. The sequence goes on along the minus strand of NC_054539.1, from coordinate 39,452,590 downwards.
GTGTAATGGATGTAATCAGCATAGCCAAACAAATAAGATCATCTACATATTTTATTTTTGTAACATCATCACAACTTTACTACCCTATAGATCTGTCTAAGTCCAACTGTAATGGTATGAAGCTTAAGTTTTGGGGGAGAACAGTGGAAAAGCTTTGATTTGTTACTTCATTCCCCTAGAAAAAATACTGTAAGTATTCGCATCAAACTTCTGGATGACTGTCAATCTTTTAAAATCAAGGGAAAGAGCTACCACATGATACTAAAGTGAAGTAGACAGTAGAGAAATGGATAATGAGGCATTAACTGAAAACATTTCTTTATTTTAAACCACTTTAATGTCACAGGAAGCCCGATTATGGATGTTCAGTGCCCTGCGGCTCACCCTATTACAGCACATAGGCCTACATTAATCCTATAAGGAGGTTAATCATGCAATAACACTCAGTCTTCTGAAAACCAATGCAAGCTTTTAAAACAACATTTTTTATCCTAACCTGTGTGTTCAGTTTCAAGTAAAATAAATAAATAAGTAAATAAATAAAAAATAGACCTCAGCACAATACTGTGGATGTTAGTAGTGCATTATTTTACAATTTTAAAACCCATTAATTTACGCTGGGACTGAACCTCGGTACTTGGTACTTTAACAATATTTTTATTAGTACATTAAATGCCAGTTACAGGGATGATGTGTTTAAAATTAGGTTTTTTCCAGAAATTAAGGAAATAATTATTTTTATAAAAAGCTTATTGATTATTTAAGAAAGTATACTTAAAAACTGAGGAGTGACCATTAAAATCACCCCAACCTTCCTGCTGAGGTGATACAATTGAAGATAGTTAAATGAACTTGACTTTAAATGGCTACAGAATTTTTTTCTTTGTATTTTTTTTTCTGTTAAAAAAAAATGTAATTCAGTGTTTCTGTTTTAAATCAAAATTGTTTGATAAACTGATAATATGTGCAAAACCTTTACTGAGAATTGAATTGCAATGGCAAAAATTATGATGTGACCGACAACAAAACATTCTGCAATGATACCGTATACTGACATTTTCCAGTGGGATATCAGGCTCAGCACACACCGCAACTAAATCTTCAGCAAATTCCCATCTGCAGATTTCATGTTAACTGCAATTGTGGTTTGTACTGCTCTTACTCGATGCAATTGTTCAGAAGGATTTTTGGTATTAAATTATCTTTGCAGGTATCCTTTCGTTTCCAGTCAATTGAATGTTGACACCATAGCACCCGAGTCATTAGGAAACTGACTTACCATACTCTGTTTTTCATTTCCAAGTTTTTTAGCTAGGAATTGTTCAGACAGTGTTCGGACAGTCATTTGTTTTGTGAGTACAATCTGCAATCACGTGTGATATCTGCTTTGAAATAGGCAAGTGTAATCTGCGTTGAAATAGGTAAGTAGATTGTAGTTTATTTTTTAGAATCGTTGCTTGCTTAGGTAAGCAGCCTGCACTTAAATTGAAATAAATAAATAAATAAAAACTAAAGGAATTAAGTTATCCAAACTGTATTTGAGGCGTGTTGAATTATAAGGTTGATACAAATTTAGTGTGAAGTATACGGCCCCAAGCTCAAAAACTCTCGAAAGGGCTGTAGCCAGTCAGCTGATGAAACGCCTCACGGACAAGTCTGGTTTCCGGCTGCATCACAGTATTGAAACTGCTTTGGATTGTGAATGACCTCCTGCTCAATGCTGATGCTGGTGCTCCCTCTGTGCTTGTTCTCCTTAACCACCTTCAGAAGTATGCTGGGATCTCTGGAACCTGTCCCCCTCCTGGATGTCCTCTTAGCTATCCGGACACATGCAGTCTGTTTTCTATGCTGGACACAGTGGTGTTGCAAACCCAGTCACTTGTGGTGTCTCCCAAGGATCTGTTCTTGGGCCCATTATCTTCAATATCTACATTCTTCCCTTGTGTCACCTCATTCGCCTCACGTTTCACTCCTATGCTGACGACACCCAGCTCTACTTAAAACTCAACCCTGGTAGCGCCTCTGCCATGGTCCGGCTCTCTGCTTGCATTCAAAACAGAGGCCTGGATGTTTGCCAGTTTTCTTCAGCTGAACAATACCAAATCTGAACTCCTAATAGGATCTAACACTCCCTGCCCTGAACCTGCTGCTTTCTGCCTTGGTGTTCTTCTTGACAGCAACCTCTCCTTTGATGCCCACATCTCCTCCATGACCAAATCTTCCTTCTACCATCTTCAAAACATCTCCAAAGTCCGTCCCTACCTTTCCCTCCCAGACTAATTTTCAAAACTCTCCTGCTCACCAACAATGCCCTTCATCACACAGGTCTGGAGTACCTCCTCAACCTGCTGACCCGCTATGTTCCTGCCCGCAAGCTGAGGTCCTCCGAATCTGGCCTGTTTGTTATCCCCATGCAAAAGTGCACCACACTTGGGAGAATGCTCGTTTAGCTTAATGGCTCAGACTTTGGAACTCTCATCCTGCTTTGGTGCATGATGCTCCCATCGTCGCTCGCTTTAAATCAACTCTTATGCATTTTCAACTATTATGCATTTTTTACAAATTATATATCATGTATTATGCATTTCTCTGTATTTAAAGTATTATGGATTTTCTTCTTCCTGCATCTTGTAAAGCGCTTTGTGATGGTGGTCCACTATGAAAGGCACTATATAAAATAAAGATTAATTGGATTTAAAGCCAAAAAGAGTGATACAGTGATGTTTATTCCCCCCACATTTCTATCCAACCTACTTATCCCAGATAAAGAGATTCTGGGGGCGTTAAGTAAAACAATGTTACTGCTCTCTACCACGAAACGGGAGAGTATTGTTAGCTAATGCAGCTAAAGTCAGATGGACAAAATATAAAAAACAAGATGTGTGTGAACGAAAAATGAAATTAATTTTAAATAAACAAACGGCTTAAAATGTTATAAAACAAATTTACAAATAAATAAATAAATAAATAAATAGCTAGCTCTTCCAAACCACAGAAACTCCCAGTGGTCGCAAGTAACTAAAAACACAATACATTTACAGATATAATAATGATCTCGATACAAACCAAGCTTGCAAGTATGTTATGAATATTGAACTAGGAATGAAATGACACACCATTGGTTGTTATAGTATATTTTAACCATGTGGGATGTCAGCAGCCAATCTGGAAGCAGCATGTTTCTAAGCCATAGTACTGTATAAAGCATAATAGGTTAAACAACAGTTTGCTCCTTTAGTTGATTCTTCAATGCAAATACATTTTATTAGAAACCAAAAGCGGAAATTCACAAATTTTAGGTTTTTCAACCTTGAATGAAGATAATGTATCCATAAACACCTGACACACTAAATGTGTGCAACTATAAAAATGGCAATAAAAGTATATCAAATCTGTAGCTTTACAGTACATGTACTGGATGTCCTTTGAGCATCAAGCAAAACAAGCATGCTCAAAATTAAATTATTCATTTCCAGTGCTTGCCACCTGTTATTTATATGTAAGGGTACATTATTTCAAGAATTTGATTAGTACCCACATTATAACATTTATAAACCCAATAATTCTTCTGTTGTTCTTTTTGAAACAAAATGATAACATTCAAAGCATCAAGTCATTCCATGCTCATTTTATCAAAATACTACAACTCTTGGATAAAACCTACTTAAAACTATACAAACAAGCACTACTACCTTCAAATTGAATGCAGTCTTATTTTACGGCCTGGGTGAAGCTGGCTTCCTGGGAAGTCCCAAGTGTGTTTGTTCTGCTTTAACAACTTACTGTCCCCTGATTATACTGCGCACCCAGACAATCCTGATAATTAGAAGAAACAATCTGAACTTGGACAGTAAACAATGTTTCAGTAGCAGCTACACTTCTACCATCATTTGCATTTGGACAGTAAGTTTCATTGTATCTCTCCACTGCAGACAGCTTAATCTTATTTTAAATCCAGACAGACATTTTACTTTTTAGATTTTTTCTCCTGTTTGCTACGTTTTGCCATGGATGGTCTTCTTCCTTCCTACAAATCACGGTGCTGACGAAGACTGAAAACATACTTTAGTACTTATCCACAGGTGCCAGGCAGAACATATTTCAACATTCTGCACAATAATTTCTGGTCACTACAGACATATGCCATGGATTCCTCAAGAGGAACATCAACACAATATGGCTCACCACACAAAAGAGAAATACTGTCTGCTAGAAAAACACTACTGTACAACAGCAGGGACAAGGGAGAAAAAAGACAACTGCTTTTTAGGAGAATGAAACACTTAGAACTGAAATAATGCTTCAATTCAGAGCTACTAGACTGCTACATAACACTCGTAGTACTGTATTTCTGATGCTTTGAAGGACTTTGACAAGATATTTGAGGAATCATGAATCTACCAATACAATATTACATTGGTAACTATATTAAGAACCAGAAACCATAATTTGGAAAGGAAAGTACATATTTTGGGACATTTACAATTGACCTGAATACAGCAACCACACTTTAAATAGGCACATCACTCTGTTACCCATCCAAGGTTATTGTGTTCTGAATAAAGAGGCAGTAAAGTGAAAGTAAAGAGATTCACGCAGGCTTCCTTTGTTAATGTAGAGTGAGCTCTGCACGGAGATGGTAGGAATGGTACGTGTTTGTATTATGAAAGTAGCTTGGGTGAAGAATTGTGCCAAAGTTGAGAGTGGGTGGGCACAGAGAAGGGCACCGTTGCTTTTGTTTGCTTTCTTCTTTTTGTTGTGCTTTTCAGTTTAATTACGTTCACATTCATTTTCACAATTTTCTCTTCCGAAAGACTCATGTATTTAGTATTCACGTAAACGTTTCAGCCCGTGAAGTGCTTAAAACAGAAACCTGCCCCAACATGACGACAATGCAGCTGCCAGTCAATGCAGGTTCCATGCTTTTTTTCACGCATCTGGAGAGAGGATGTATCGTTAACCCAGACTTTTATAAATGCAACTGCAATACAGCCTTTTACGTTTTGGTAGGGGTATTCAAATTGCAATTAAGCTTGCACATTTAACTACATTGATGATTTTATTTAAACTAAACAGCTGATTGTTTTGCCTACAGTTTACAGTGCAGTGTGCCCAGTGTGAAATACTTTCAGTTTATCAGTGTTTCTGTAACCCAATACTTTTAAAATGGCTCTTTTTTTAACAGAGGCATATTCTAGGTACAGTGGCTTGCGAAAGTATTGACCCCCCTTGGCATTTTTCCTATTTTGTTGCCTTACAACCTGGAATTAAAATTGATTTTTATTTGGATTTCATGTAATGGACATACACAAAATAGTCCAAATTGGTGAAGTGAAATGAAAAATAACTTGTTTAAAAAAATTCTAAAAAATAAATAACGGAAAAGTGGTGCGTGCATATGTATTCACCCCCTTTGCTATTAAGCCTCTAAAGATCTGGTGCAACCAGTTGCCTTCAGAAGTCACATAATTAGTTAAATAAAGTCCACCTGTGTGCAATCTAAGTGTCACATGATCTCAGTATATATACACCTGTTCTGAAAGGCCCCAGAGTCTGCAACACCACTAAGCAAGTGGCATCACCAAGCAAGCGGCACCATGAAGACCAAGGAGCTCTCCAAACAGGTCAGGAACAAAGTTATGGAGAAGTACAGATCAGGGTTGGGTTATAAAAAAATATCCGAAACTTTGAACATCCCACAGAGCACCATTAAAGCCATTATTAAAAAATGGAAAGAATATGGCACCACAACAAACCTGGCAAGAGAGGGCCACCCACCAAAACTCACGGACCAGGCAAGGAGGGCATTAATCAGAGAGGCAACAAAGAGACCAAAGATAACCCTGAAGGAGCTGCAAAGCTCCACAGCGGAGATTGGAGTATCTGTCCATAGGACCACTTTAAGCCGTACACTCCACAGAGCTGGGCTTTATGGAAGAGTGGCCAGAAAAAAGCCATTGCTTAAAGAAAAAAATAAGCAAACATGTTTGGTGTTCGCCAAAGGCATGTGGGAGACTCCCCAAACATATGGAAGAAGGTACTCTGGTCAGATGAGACTACAACTGAGCTTTTTGGCCATCAAGGAAAACACTATGTCTGTCGCAAACCCAACACCTCTCATCACCCCGAGAACACCATCCCCACAGTGAAGCATGGTGGTGGCAGCATCATGCTGTGGGGATGTTTTTCATCGGCAGGGACTGGGAAACTGGTCAGAATTGAAGGAATGATGGATGGTGCTAAATACAGGGAAATTCTTGAGGGAAACCTGTTTCAGTCTTCCAGAGATTTGAGACTGGGACGGAGGTTCACCTTCCAGCAGGACAATGACCCTAAGCATACTGCTAAAGCAACACTCGAGTGGTTTAAGGGGAAACATTTAAATGTCTTGGAATGGCCTAGTCAAAGCCCAGACCTCAATCCAATTGAGAATCTGTGGTATGACTTAAAGATTGCTGTACACCAGCGGAACCCATCCAACTTGAAGGAGCTGGAGCAGTTTTGCCTTGAAGAATAGGCAAAAATCCCAGTGGCTAGATGTGCCAAGCTTATAGATACATACCCCAAGAGACTTGCAGCTGTAATTGCTGCAAAAGGTGGCTCTACAAAGTATTGACTTTGGGGGGGTGAATACTTATGCACACTCAAGTTTTCTGTTTTTTTGTCTTATTTCTTGTTTGTTTCACAATAAAAAATATTTTGCATCTTCAAAGTGGTAGGCATGTTGTGTAAATCAAATGATACAAACCCCCAAAAAATCCATTTTAATTCCAGGTTGTAAGGCAACAAAATAGGAAAAATGTCAAGGGGGGGTCAATACTTTTGCAAGCCACTGTATAGTTTAAATCGACCCTGCACTAACTTAAGTGCTAGTAAACATTAGTTGGTATCTCTTATTTGACAATGTAGTACTTTTTTATTCTTATTATTTTTTAAAGGTCAAGTGTTTATAATGTTACTAACATTGATTTTATAACTTTCATATTACAGCTGATTTAAGGAACAGCGTCATGGAAAAAGACATGTTCAATAATTTAACACAAGTGAACAACCCTTTTTAATCTGTGAAACATTTTGTAATGTGCATTCCTATGCTAAACACTTCACCTTTCAAGATTTATTTTTGTAATATTTAGCAAAAATCAAGTAGAAGTTATTTATGTTAAACTGGAGCATTGATGTGCAAGTACGGAGGTGTGCAATGGTTTTAAAAGGTGAAGAGAAAAAAATGCTGAAGTGTCAAAAACAAGTGCTGTGCAAGGATTTAACATGAGGTGGCTGGGCTCCACAGTGCCCTTCTCAGTGCCCGCCCATTTTTAATAATCTGAACACATTTTTCAGATTTATTTAGCCTAGTTTGAAACACTGCTCTGTGTTTGTACAATACAAGCCCTTGTTAGCCTATTCTGAATTATTGTAAGTATTTAATGTTCTTTCCATTGCAGAAAATATTTGTTTGTTCATATTAAAACTAACATCCTTAAAATGCACAGAATTGCTTCATAAATATAGCAAATGTTTTGTCGAGGTGTCTGCTATTGACAGTCTCTGTCATTAAAAGTGCTGTTCAGCTGCTGTTGCTTTCCTGGACCACAGTAAGAATGCTGCATGAAATGTAAATGAAGGTAGCATTAGAGTGGGGGTAAATGTGCAGGAGAGCAGCGTGAAGATTGAATATTGCACGTACTGCAATTAAATGCAAGGACTGAGGTCACAGTAAAACCAGCTATGTAGTAATACCTGAGCCTACTTAAGTTAACATTAACATTCTTGGGGCCTATTATTTATGAAACGGAAATTGAATAACTGAAAATTGTATGTTGAGGATAGAACAAATTTAATTCAGCCTAGATTTAACAATACGCTTCAGCAGGAATTACTGTACATAAATTGTTGTGGAGTGAATAAACTTTTTTTTAACCTTAGAATTCTGCCATATGTCTTATGCACAGAATAGCATCTATACAGAGAATACAAATTTTGACCGATCCTTAACACTGATTGGTTGATTTCTTATACCTGATTAAATGATTAAATCTTTACAATGTTAGTCTAAACCCAGCTTCAAATACACTCACATTAAAAGACTCCCAGATAAACATAATGTGAGGCAAGGTTGTTGTACAGAATTTCTGGTACCAACAAAAGGACAGGTATACACTACCACTGGTCATCCACGTTTGTTTTACTTTTATGTAAGCCACGCAAACTGGGACATGAGAAAATTGCCTCAAGACATACAAAAAAATGACCTTCAGTGTTTTCAACATGTTGCAATCTTGCTGTGGGGCTTTTTGGCAAAAAGTCTCAGACAATTGAAGAATCCCAAAAAACTAATAAAAGGCAATTTAATTACAAATAAGTAGGTGCTTAATCAAAATGACACGACATTCAAATATGTGGTGAGCATCTGCTGATCTTGACTACTAGTGACTTTTTGTCCAACAGCTTGTAAACATATAGGGCGTATGAATTTGGTAGCATCAGCATTAGGCTAATGTTCCAAAAAGAACAGCATGCAGTAGTGTATCTTTTTTGGTCGTTGTTCCAGTGCTAAGAAATTCTCTCCAAAATACCATGCCTGATCGAGATTTTTCAAGTTGTATACTCTGCTAATTCCAATCATTTGCATTCAGTATTCTTGATTTATTTTAATCGGCGCTACACATTTGGTCTTGGAGTGAGGTAAGAAAACCATGCCGTTCAAGTGAAATGAGTCAAAAAACAAACAAATGTGCCCAATAACAGCCCAGTCGTGCCCTGGGCACAGGATTTTTGTACGATTTTGTAGCACAAGATTCCATAACCCTGAAAATATTTGTGGCTGAAATAGTTTAGTAGTACTGTAGTTGTAGAAGCGGTGGATTTGCAAATTCATACAACCTCCCCTCCTATATTGGAGAATAAGAAATAAACAGTCACAATTTCTATCCAGTCTGTGCTCTATAGACTGCCCACAATAGTTTCTATTGTCTAGCCCCAAAAGAGCATGTCATGGGCAGAAACGTGTGCGTATAAACTTGTCATATTGGCCAATGGTAAAATATTCGGTAAACTGCATGATTTTTTAGACCTCTTGCAGCCACTCTAATCCACTATTGAGTTGGTAACTGGCATAAATGCTATGCAGCTTACATTCAGCCCACTTTGTTGCGGTTGTCATGGTTTGGGCTTGCATTCCGATTCCTCCTCCTGCTTCCTGTTATGTTTCCTTCTTTTAGACAACTCTTTCTACAGCCACAATGACTCTGTGCTGGTAGCCACATTGTGAGATCATCCAGTCTTTTGGTCCGAGTCTGATTCCCATAGACACACAGACGGAAATGTCAGAAAAAGGCTCTTTCAGCCCAAGTAGAACGGAGCGGTTACAGGTCAATGCATTAGTCTCACATCTAGAGGCTTGGATTAGAATCTGAATAAAGAAGCTTTCAAGTAAAACTGCTTGTTTGAAGACTAGTGTGATAATTTATTATAATTGGTGGTCCTTTAGAGACTACAGTAAATTACTTTAAGGGGAAATTATTATGGGAATAGGTGCAGTGGTCTCTAATTATATGAATAATAGTACAGCAAGTATAGGATGGCATGTCTAACCCCAAACAATGCATATAATAGCACTACATGTATTTCAAACCTGTATACTGTTTTAGTACTGGAATTGGGGCTGGTATCTGTTCTAGAAATGTACAGTAACTACAGCTGCCCAATTCACTTGAGACAGATTGCTCAGTAAAATAGAGATTGTGGTTGAATGGGAGATGATTATCTACTGTATTTAGGGATATTTTGTCAGTAGGGAGTGTGACTAAGGGGGTAAAAAGGGGCTATATTTGTATTGGTCTGTTTTTACAGCTCTTTCAAGTAGAAGTGTAAAAAGTCTGATTGCATGTTCTGTAATGGTCCCTGAATACTGTAAATATCCCTAGATGTTGGTGGAAGTTTCAGGCTGTGTGGGAATAACAGACTGATACAGTAGACAAAGGCCTATTTAAATGTGTCATCTAGCTGCAGTACTACTACAGGGTAATGCAAAATTTTACTGTAGGCATAACACTGTAAAATGCACTTACACAGCTAAGGCAGCACATAATGATGGTTCTGCAGGTATGTTTTCCACTCCTTCAGACCAAGAATGCAAATTACCAGCAGCTAAGGAAATAAGGGCTCTGGGATTTGGGAATGCTGCGATTTGCATATAATTTGTGATTCAAACCGTGCCCTGGATAAGCTTCTGACGTCATGTTTTTAAAAGATGCACAGCACACACACACACACACACACACACACACGGCACTCCCCTTTGGAAACTCCTGCAAGTAAAGAGAACATTAATTCTGTAAGCTAGTCAGTACTGTTGTTTGTTACAATGTACAGTGGTTAATAAACGTAAAACACAATGAAAAGACAATCTTCCCCTTTGGAGTACCAATTTATTTTTTGTTTGTGCAAATCCAATGACATGACCACATTTGTGGTCCCAGGGCCTGAAGGGCATACAGTATACTGGGGTCAGGGGAAAATTTTTTTTTTAATGTTTACCGCTAAATGTTTTATTCTATAGCCTATGAATTTCACTGTTACAGTCACTATAGGCAAGACAACAGACAAGCTTATAATAGCTGCTTAGTTGGCTGGTGCTTCCATTTTGGTAACGTATTGAATTGCAGTACCTGCTGGTGCACAATTAAATCATCATCAAACTTGCGATGGTCCACACTAACCAAATCTGTTATACAGGATAAATGTGGCTGCTAAAGAACATGCAACAGGACAGACAAAAAACTGTGGTGACTGAAAACTTTATTTAGGCAGCCAAAAACCTGACTGCCTAAAAACACATTGATTTATTGGAGTTCCCAAAAAACTTTCAGTTACGGGTAATCTATTCACTTTTATTTATTTACTTATCTTTTTGCTGCGTCCATCCCTTTATTATTTTTTTCTGTATTTTGTGTTTTTGGGACATTTATTAATGGCACGTGTGCAGCACACAGCCTTGTGCATTTACATTTTTGTTTTAATTTGTTTTCCGTTGTTCTTGTTCTAAATTTCTTGAACACAACTGTTCATTTTAAAAAGGTACATTTTTTACACAACAGTACTCACACAGGTTTGGTCACCATCACTCCTGTTGCATGAAACTGGGGTTACTGTATTTCATTTTCTTCTGGTGTTAATAAAGCACCTCTGGACTTCCAGACATGTGTATTCAATCACACTGTTACCATCCTTCTCGCACTTCAGTTTGAAACATGTGCTATGCTGTTTTCTCAGTTTTGTTTTTTTACAGACAGACGTCGTGCCGCATTCATAAATACAGACACATGTTTTTAAAGGGAGAGGCAACATTTTGGGGTTACAGGCGGCAATGGCGCCTAACCCCAAAAAGCCAGTTGCCAAGAAATCAACATAAATTGAAGTATATTCAATTTATTGAGCTAGCAGTGCCGAAGTTTGCGGTGGAATATCCCAGACATAACCGGATGAAGAGTGCACATACTGATGGAGGAATTGCTGTTTCAGTGGAATATCTAAATAGTTAATGACTCTTAGCTCTTTGCAAAGACATTTTTTTCGTACCCTGAAGTGCAGACAAAACGCGAGGAAAGGCAGACCCCAGAACCTACCTGACCTTGCCGGCAGGCAAGCTTCGAGCGCCTGTATTGTTGAAGACACGGAACAGCTGGAGGAAGCAGAACAAATCCGTTAAACATTCAACGAGTAGTGTTATAATCCTCTTAAGAACTCGAGAATAAGCAAACCTTAAAGTAAAATTAATGTTTTGTTTTAAGTGGAATGTAAAAAAAGTATCACTGCTTTCAATTCATGCTTTGAGTTAATGAACACTGTAGTATTTGTTTGTATGTGATTTATACAACTTGATGTGAGTTTCATAAGGCAATTATTTTGATTTTAGAAGCTAGAATCAAAATTTGGCTGTCTTGATAATAGATAATTCTTGATAGGTGGTCTGGACACAAAGAGTGTCTTTATGTCGCAAGAGTGAGAATTGCCTTCTGAACCGAAACACACTATACACATATATTATTTTTATATATATATATATATATATATATATATATATATACACACACACACACACACACACACACACACACACACGAGACTGATTTAACAATGCTTTGATTATCAAATATTAACAAAAGTGAATATTTGTGTTACTAACGATACCCCTGTTAAGACTAACCTTCGTCTTAAATAGCTGTCAGGAATGCAGCTGTAACCTTAAGGGAATCTCCCACATATTGTGTTGAATTGCTAATCAACCAGCAGGAGTGGGGGTGTTGTTGTTTGAACCTTATTTTCTGTACTGTTTAGTTTAGTTAATTCTTCCTTTCTGTATTATCTTAGTTTAGTTGTTGCACCTTTAATGTTTCCTTTATATTTAGTTTTATCTCTAATAAGACTTATTTTGTATTCACTAGAAATGTGGTCTAGTCTGATTATTTCAATAAGGGTCAGGTTCTACATGATTTGAATTCAAAACAAGGTATTCAATTATTACAATTTAAACTAGTCAAAATACCTTGCACAATGCACCAATGAGTAGGCAACATTCACAACAACTAAAGATATTTCATGTTGTTAACACCAAGTAAAGTTACAGTACAACTGTAGGCTCTTTAGAAAAGTATGGTGCAGCATTGACAATTATTTAAGGAACATGTTTTACCTATTCCAGCCATTTTAACTTAAAGGGATTCTGGGAATACACATGCATTTTGGTTAGAGATCCTATGAAATCTTCAGAACGTGTGTACAATAATATTTTGGCTCTGACTGTAGCTTAACTGGTCATAAAACATGTTCTACCACTTGTCACATGAACCCAACTAGAAACAAGCGTACAATCTTATGGGACCTTCTGGAAATTCCCTTTTTTAATGAATGAATTATGAATGTATGTCTGAATGGGGAAACAGAACAATAGCATGCTGTGAATTTGTCAGATGGAATCAACACATGTCTACATTTGGCTCTGGGATTTATGTTGTAAATATTTATTTTTTTGTACATAAAATGAGTGTCTATCAATAACAAACTTTACATTAGGCTAAAAAACTAAAAACAAATACAATTAAATTTTTAAAACCCATCCACCCTTAGCAGATTTGAATCTTTAGAGATCTCAAGTCAATCCACAAGATGCATGCCTACTGGTGTAGCCTAATCTTTGCTTCTACAGTACTATACTGCAATAAATCTTTTTATCCTTGCATATTATAGTGATCTTTAAAATACTGCATATAAATTTCCTAAACCCAGTCAAACTGGACAGTAAAATTAATGATATGAATCAAAACAACTGAAGCCTGACTAAATAAATAAATAAATAAATAAATAAATAAATAAAAGGAGCACAAGACTCTTTATTGACACTCCTAATTATTTTTCCTCCAGTTTTGAACAAACTACTGTACAGGACTTCCCTGGGCTCTTATTATCATTCATACCCTACCTACTGCTACAGGCTAGGGCATATGCTGCCACACCTGAGAGAACACACAGGGCATGCAATGACTGCCTGCATATCTCCTTATGGTAATGGTAGATCCATCATTTCCATAGGTGAGACAGATTGATGCAGACTGAAAGGTGACCAGCTCTGCAACAGTTATTGTTCTTTTATAGAGTAGACACAATATCCTACAACAATGAAATTCATGTGAAAGTTTATCATGATGTTGCCAAGGATATGCATCACACACCACTGTATATAGCACATATACACCCCCCCATCACAGCTGTATGGCAATCTACAGACAATTTAGAGACAGGTTTATCCACATACAGTATGCTAAGGTTATGATTTTTGTAACCAAGTGTTATCACAATTAGAAAACCCAATAGGGTTATATCATCACCTTGACTACAGTATATTTCCATCGCCAGGAATATGCATAGCCAGTATGGGATAATACTGTAGGTCAGTGGTATTCAATTACATTCTCTGACGAGCCTGGTAGCGCAATGTCCAAATCTTCGGGGGCGACAAGGACCTCATGATGTGCATATCGAAGGGGGGGTTGTTTAAAACGGTTATCAAAATCTGACTATCCAATAACACTTTACATAAAAGAACATTACAACACCACACTTGCACCAATCAATCAATATTGTGTTTGCAGCAGATTCTCTCATTAAGTAGGACAATCTACTGTATGTATTACTGACTTGAAAGCATATGATCTGACAGTTAAAATTTCCTTTCAGAACACCAATGTATTTCTAATAACCACTGTTTCCCTTTAGCTCCTTTCTGTATGCTACATTGCAACACATCTGTCATTTAAGACAATTCCAGTAAAATGCCAATAAATAAATAAATTAATTAATTAATAAAAGCAACACTTCCAAAGGTGGTGTGGGGAAAATGCAAGACCATTGCTTAATGGATTACTGCATCAAATTCCTGCTGGGGAGTTTGGAGTAAAATCATAACTTCAAATATCAATCAACTCAAGCCAAATTGACAAATGTTTCTGTAAGGCCTGTAAAGTCCTCAGTTCCTTGTTAACTGAAACAACGTGTGCATTCTTGGATATCGAAGCACCTACCAACCTAGTGCTTCTCTACTGATTGTGATCAAAACCGACTCACAACAAGGACATGCAGTTTTAATATATTACTGTACATGTAAGACATTCCATTTGCATTAAACAAGTTATGTGAAGTAGAGAGCATTTACAGCAGTGTATGTGCTACACGTACTTGAATGGAAAAGGAGGCATAACTTGGAGTGTGGACAGTTATCAGAGAACCTTGCATTTATCAGACACCTACTGGGAGGCTGATGGGGTCGTGGGAGAAGGCACACTGCACAAGGATGGCTATTTACACAGTGCATGTGTGTGCAATCTGCCAACACAGAACATACTAGTTTGACAGCACAATGTATATAGTCCAACTGTAATGGTGAGGGCATCCCTCCCATTAAACATCTCTATATTCTGTTGCTCACTCAGTATGACAGTGGAAAACTCTTGATTGATCCAAGTTATTGGTGCTGCCCTCTCAAGTGGACATGACACAGCACATTTCACGCTCATGACAGTTTCATAACAATGGATTTTATACACCTCCATTATACTGGTGGCAAGATCGTGCATCTGCTGCAATGGTGGCCTGTTTTTGAAGTGCTCCCCTCCACATGTTGCTATGAATGCAAGTGTCGACCCAACACTCCCTTCTACCCTGCAAGACTGTTATGCCACGTAACATCTGCAATTCTACACATCAGTCTGTTATGCTAGGACATCTCATAGAGCCGTATTACAGCACTGTTTGTAGTCCTCCCATTGTGCACCTGTATCTCACAATCGGCCATACAGATCCACTTCCCCTCATGTTGCCCTACATTCTTATAGGTGCTTGTAAACTATTTTTGGAGCCTGCAAGCTCCTATTTTTTTTTTTTTTACATGGTTGCCTGAAAAATAAAATGGTTGCCTGTTATTCACTAAATTTACACAAAAAACATATTTATTATTCAAAATAACCATATAAAATGAATAACTAATAAACCTTGATAAGTAACAAAACAAAAATGTGCCTCTCCAAGCATGTTTTCTTCTTAATACACACAATACTTGGCATCTAAATGCAGTATTTTTCCAGATAAGAAAACTTTTTTCTTATTTTGAAAGGCGGCAGTACCAAAACGCCTTTTATTTTTATGGACACATTCTGTGGCATACAAGTAACACTTCAGTATAATATAGTTTGACAAACATTTCCATAACTATTGGGCCATTGCTTTCATTTAAAAAAAACAAAAGAAAAAAAAAAGAAATATGTTTACTAGTCTAAAGTAGTACAAGTACGTGTCGCAACAAAGCTTAATATCGAATGCAGCTGATGTCTGATCTTTTATATTTTTTTATAACTGCAAAATGAATCACAATATTGCATGTTTTTACTGAAGAACAAGTTTTCTGAATAACCACGTGTAGCTGGATAGATCACAATTACACTAACTGTCGGATGGATTATTATTTTTTATGTACACATATGTTTTACATTTGACCCATCAACACCAGCGATTGTTACAAAGAAAATAAGTGTGTTGTCATAAAAGAAAACAGAATCTTAAAGAACAAATGGGACTACAGGAAATACTATACATATTATATAGAAAAATGTCCAAATTAAGACAGAAAAGAAAGTAATATATACCTGTGTTAATTCTACCAAGACTGATATTGAATATAACCATTGCAAAACAGTAATACTGTATATTGAAACGAAAATCAGATAAAAAAAAAAAGAAACCCATGGGAGGAAAAAAGCAAATGTACTGTGTACATAATGAAACCAAAATTACTGTTATTATTGAACACCCTTCCCTCTCCGCTTTACGGAAGACGGCCCTGTCTGTAATGCAGCAGTTCCCTCACTGACCACAATAAGAATGAGGTGGGAACACAGCGTGAGAGTAGAGTGAAATGTGCAGGAGAGTAGCGTGACGTGAAAGCTGCAGGAAAGTAACATGGTGGTGTGAGCTTGCGTGAATCACGTTACAATCACGCTGCGTGTACTGTGTACATTAGGGCTGCTCCGATTAACAGATTCATCGGACCGATTAATGAGTTGATCGCAGATTTTTATTTTTTTTTTTTTTTTTTACATTGTGCAGAATGTTTTGTATAAAGTAAAATCAACCATTTTCTCCACGGCAGTAACAAACAGGGTCCCCTTTAAATTGTCATATGGCGCACTTCAAAGCTTTGTCTTTGCCAATTGTCATCCTGGTCCAGTAATTAATATTAAACCCAAAATTATCTAACTAAATTCCACATACTAACCAATTTTTAAACCCAGTTAATTTTGTAAACTGCAGTTTCTCCAACAGCCAAATAAAATTATAAAATGGCATGGATAAATTAAGTGTTGTGATTGGCTGAATAAGCTCACAAGACCTATGGCATCATAGACCAACTTACCTTCCTGATCTATTAATATTAGGATGCCTTAATAGTAACAATAATCTAAACAGTGTTTCTACAAGTAAAAATGTCAACATGCAACTGAAATAGCATTTAAATCACTCAATCTGTTTTGTTTCTCTCCCATCTCTGTCATTAAGAATTACAGAAAAATTGGCAAATATGCTGTGGTATCAGAGAACAGAACAAAGAAAACGCTGAGGCAAGCAGTAGCAGTAACACTATTCAAAAGCCACCTGAGAAATCACCACGCAAGTCTTACTCAGCATGTAATACTGTATATGTAGCAGCTGCATCTACTTATTAAACTAAATTGCGCCTTATACAATTGACTAGCGAGAATGCAATATTTCAACTTGACAACAGATACATCTCACCACTATCCTCCGATTTCAGAAACAAAACTAGAATCTCTCCTGCTCTCTACTGACACAACCGTTGGGCTTTTAAACAAGGTCGGGTACGGCACCGAATTCTACTGTGCTTGCCGCGAACGGGAAGGACTGCGGCACTGCACAAACTGACACGGAAGTCGTTTAGTCCACATATCATCTAATGCTGGTTTACATCAATCTAGGTAAATTATTCCCGTTACCGGCATTGGTGTGAAAACAGCCTCAGAAATTCTTGGTCAGTTTCTCTTGAAAACCGCAAAGCCTGAATAGGATCATTTCTTACAAAAAAAAAAAAAAAAAAAAAAAACACAAAACAAAAAACCCAACACTCAGAAGCCCCTCCCTCGAGTGACAATGCAGTGCAGTGTTTGGCTGTTCCTTGAATCCTCCCTCAGAAGTGGGAAATCAGTCTGCTTTCAATTCACAAAATGTCATTGCAAGACAATTCTTACCACACTTCCTGAGTGGTTGAAGGCACACAGCCTGCGGCCTCGTGCCTCACAGCGCACCCAGGGCGGTGTGCGGAAAGAATGGTCTTACCGCACACCCTGTCGTGGGTTATTTCTTATTCAGTGGATTGGAAAAGCAACATTTCACAGATAAATGCTTGCAAAAGGTACACTTGTTACAAGCATTTACTTAAAATATGTCTCCACAATTTATCATTTACACTCTGCCATATTTACAATTTCAAACTTAAACACTGGTAACCTAAGTTCCCTTTAAAACTTTCATTTAGTCAGCCACTGTGGCTAAAGTAACTTAACTTTTTTTAGCCACACCAAATAATATTAAAAGAAAATCATAAAACTGTTTTACTGTACACAATCCAATAAACACATTGACTATAACTGTCCAACACCCCACTCACCACATGTATCCCTAAACACAAATAAAGAAAAGGCACATACAACAAAAATACAGCCTGCATAAATATACACATTTTAGTAAAAATGGAGGAAGAAATGTTTTTGATAACTTTTTTTCATGGCCATGGTCACTGCCAGTAAACAGTGCTATTAGTGTATGTTAATATAAATGCCTCCCTAACCAACAGCAGCTCTAGTTACACAAGCTTATAATATTAAGTAGGATTGTACAGCCACGAATGTGTTTAAAAAAAACAGCTTTATTACTGTGTTATTTCACCTGGGACTGCTGACGGTAATATTGCACCGATTAAGACATGAAAACTTAAATCATAGTGAGATGAATCCTTTTTAAAATAATGAATGTGCTTATTCTTTTATTACTTGTTCCCCTATTCGAATCTTCTTGGAACCATTCCTGTTACTATCTCCAAACTGTATTTAAGAATATTTTAAAGAGATAGCAAACAGCGACTGTTGCTATTATGGTCATATTTGTTTCTAATTAGAACCTCTGTCCTACCAAACACTATGTTGGTACATATGTTACGAAATCAAACTAAATGGCTTTCATTGGGTGAAATGAAATTAAACAAAACAGTCTGTACTGATTAATCTACACGTTCAAAGTAATCACCCAGGCATAGTCTTGCACAAGTACATTTTTCAAAGTCTTCGCCACTGTGACGAACTTTCGCTTGTGGTGATGTGGCGAATGGCTAATAGGTAACCATACACATGAACAATCATATACAAGTATCAAGTATTTTTTCATGACAAAAGTATTGGCACCCCTGCTTTAGTATTTCATGTGTCCTACTTTTGCTTTTATTGTGGCTTTCAGACATTTATGATAATTCTTAGCCAGTATGAAATCTGGGCCCATTCTGTCTTGCATATTTCTAACAGACTGGATACACAATGCTTGGCTACAGCTTTTTTCAGATCAGTCCAAGGCCTTTCTATTGGATTGAGATCTGGTGGTTACGATGGCCATTCTAGAACTTTTATCTTTGTTTTCTTCAAGAATTCCAGAGTAGACTTAGCCATATGCTTTGGGTCACTGTCATGTTGGAAGAGCAGATGGTATCGTTTTACTTTAAGAATGTGTTGGTACATGGATGCATTTATGTGATCTTTAAATCACATGAATGTCTCCAGTCCCTGAACTGCTAAACACCCCCATATCGTGATCAAACCACCTCCACGTTTAACTGCAGGTGCAAGATTTTCTTCATTGAAGGCCTTCCCCTTTTCCATTTTTTCTCCAAACATACTATGGTCCATTTTTGGGGTAAAGTTACATTTAAGACTCACTGGAGTAGAGAAATTTGTTGAAAAATGCTTCAGATTCCTGTTAATATTTATTGGCTTATTTAATATGGTTTGTTTTATGAATTATCTTTAAAAGTGGTTTTCAGTGAGGTCTACATGTATACAACTGAGTACTGTGTCCTTTGCACAGTTCTTTCATGCACTACTCTGTCTGATGTTTCTAAATCTTTCTTTAAGTCCTTGACATTTTATTTTGGATTTTTTTTTTAGCTGCTCGGATTCCCCTACCTGCTGTACCTTTAATTTTCTTTGGATTTCCACTTCTTTCAAGCATTTCAGTTGAATTTGTTCTGTTGTACTTCATGGGTATTTGGTATTACATATTTATTTTATACTGTCTGTAGCCATTTCCTTTGTTGTAATTTGCTGAGAGTGTGAATTCAACTCCTTTGTCTTTACCATAATCACAGCTGCCAGATTATTTTTGCAATGCCCCACCAAATTGTGGATTTAACCAGCCAAAAAGTAGCCAAATTGGCTGTTTTTGGCTAGTTTAAAAAAGACACAGTACTTACATTTAAGACTTAACAAATGCTACATATTATTTTAAATACAAAAACAGGTACGCAATGTTAAACATTTTTTTATATTACTAATCTGCTTTGCTGTTTATTTAAAAACTTAACTAATAGCATAATCACTGCTATTTGTTATTGATGAAACCAGGCACCAAAAATAAATTCAGACTGAGTGAAATAAATTATTCAGAACTGTTTGCATATACAGTAGGTCTGTATCCTTTTAAGTCAAAACATTTGTAGTTTAGTACATATTAGCTGCATTTAACTTTCATTCCCAAAAGTAATTGAGTCACAGCATATCCCATCTACCTCAAGAGAAAAGCAAATCCTCAGCAAATTTTCTAAAGTGCACAGACTGAGAGAATTGTGTAGCTCCGACTTCAGGAAAGTAACAGTGCTGAACATCCTTTCAGTTTCAGCATTGGATACTGGCAGGATCAGAAGTTTGCACACAGTTATTCCCTGCACTATCCTGGTAGTTGTACATGTAACACCAATATTTTGGGTCATCATCTTTAACATTTTCTGGATGGATAGCGCAGAAATCTGGTTGCATTTATTTTCAAGTGTCCCAATCATTCTAGGGGTGATGTATTCTGTGAATGCTGAGCACATATCATTGAATGGATATTTGACCATAGAAGCAGCAAGCATAGGTTTCTTAGCTGCTGTATGTTACCTGGCAAAAGTTCGAGGATTTATTCAGTAGCATTGTTCAATAACATACAAGGAAAAATGTGCACCTCTCCTTTAATTCTGCTAACAGATCGACAGCCACAGGGTGTTCTGCCAAAGCTAATGTAAAGGAGACCCTAAGCTGGCAAGCATCAGTGTGCATGACATGCGAATTCCAGTCACTGTCAAGTATGTCACTTTCATGTGACATAAAACCAGGGTTCACAATTTTCTGAATTAAATCTGACCAACTGTTCTAATTCTTGAAAGATCTTTGCTGAGTTGACATCTTTGGCTTGGCACTTCTGACTCATGCAGTAGAAAGACTCCAATACTGGATGCAGGAATGTGAAATACAATTATTGATGTCATCGCTGTACATTTGATAAAGCAGACTAGCTGTGTAGCAGCAATCTTTGTCCAGGGACAACTGGAAATGGAGCTTTAGTTTATCCCATTGATCCAACATACGGTCAACAGCTTTAAAACGACTCAACCAGCATGTGTTGGAAACAGCCGGGATCTTTAGGGGGTTTTCTTCAACATTAATGGCTTTGTAAAGCCCTTTATAGGCTTCCTGCCATTTACTAGAATGGACAAGCACATTGAAGGTTTCGAAGAGTTGAAAATCAATGTTTCGAGGAAGCACAGCAAGCAAGGTGTAATGAATGGCAAACACACTTAATCTGTATGAGACTGGGTACATCTTTCTTTGACAAAGAAAGGAGAGAATGGTTCTTATCGACTAGAACACTAGCTCCATCACTGGCAATCCCAACAAGATATCCAGTCCAACAGATTCCAGATACTGGGTCATTACATGATGTAATCCACTTGCAGATGCATACAGGCAGCATTGTCAAAAAACGTATTGTTATGTTGTTAGACTCTGTAGAGTGGTACCTTATAACACACACAGAAGTTTCTGGCTGCTCACATCAGTGGTTTCATTTACTAACAGACAGAAGGGATTCTGGCTGATACCTTTCAGGAGTTTTTCTTGGAATATAGGTCCCAAAACATCTTTAAATTAGCTCTGTGCAGTTAGTACGCCACAGTCTCATTTGCGACACTATTTCTGAATCCAAGAAGCAGTTTTTACACATTGGCAGCAGGTGGTCAATGAGTGACATCAGTGAGTGAACAGCAGTATAAGTTGCAAGTCTCAGTTCTCCTTCTTTCACTCTTTTTCAGAACACCACTGGAATGCCCTCTGGTTTTTATATATCTGTCCAAAGTTGACATGTTGGGAATCGGAGCATTTTTGGTGGATCTCAGGACAAATCAGAACAAACATTAACATATAAGCATACAACAGTTTTTGTTTCGGCTGATGGGGAGAGACTCCTGTGTTGTCCAGCTGTAGCACAGATGAAAATATCCCAACAGTTTCTGCATATCAAACTAAAATAATTAGGGGTGGGCATCGATAGAAAAATTGTATATTGATATTGTGCACGTATTTCGATATCAATTATATTGGTCTTCCAAAAAGACAGAAAAATATAGTAACACAAATGCAATATAAAACATTTCTACATATAGACGTTAACAGATATTTACATGAGAAAAGCAGTAACTTGGACAACACATCTGGAAACCACTGTCTGCCTTGAAATTTCTGCCTGGGAGAGACCTTTGCTGATGCAGTATAACTACCTTGTGTCTTGTTGCTGTGCTCAGTCTTGCCATGGTGTATGACTTTTGACAGTAAACTGTCTTCAGCAACCTCACCTTGTTAGCTGAGTTTGGCTATTCCTCACCCAGTTTTATTCCTCCTACACAGTTGTTTCTGTTTCAGTTAATGATTGTGTTTCAACCTACATATTGAATTAATGATCATTAGCACCTGTTTGGTATAATCGTTTAATCATACACCTGACTATGCCTACAAAATCCCTGACTCTGCAAGTGTACCTAGAAGAACTGATGCTGTTTTGAAGGCAAAGGGTGGTTACACCAAATATGGATTTGATTTAGATTTTTCACTCACTTTGCATTTATTTAATTGATAAATATAAACTAGTAACATGTCTATTTTTGAAAGCATTCTTACTTTACAACATTTTCTCACACCTGACAAACTTTTGCACAGTACTGTACATATCAAATCATTTTAACCGATTTTTTTTTTTTTTTTTTTTTTTTTTTTTTTTTTAAGTTTGTTTAGGTGTGTATCCCTTTAAAAAAAAGACAGTCCTTTTTTAATTAGTTGATGCGCGCACTTTTTGTAAACCGGATATAGTTTCCGGTAAGGGACTGGCTGGTGAAAGGAAACAGGTTAAAAACACGAGAGGTACAGGTTGTGGATTTGTTGTTTTTCTTGAGTTATAGCTACAGAATGTTTGAAATACATTTTTAATCAGGTTTTTAGAAAAAGAAAAACTGAATAAAATAGTTAAATAACACTTTGTGAGGCGTTTACCTATGAGTCTAACAATGATTGGTATGTACAGGGTTTGTTGTATCTTAATAAAAAATATATTTGATTATACTGTGTTTGTATTTTTAGCAGTAGAAGCAGTAAAAAGTAAGTCTCAGAGCATACGTGATTTTTTTCTTTTTATCCCACGAAATCGCGATATGGAAATATCGATATTGGTGCCCACCCCTAAAAAAAATTATATTTTGATAAAAAAAACACTCCGTCTGATCTAAACTCAAAGCTCAACCGTAACGTACTCTGGGAATGTAGTTTACGGGTGTTAATCACACATTAAAAGCTACAAATCCCATACCACCATAAAACTATAACAGGCAAGTAGTACATTCTGAGGAAGAAGCTACCAGGCAGTTAATCACTTAAGTTGGGAAAAAGAGTTATTATAATTATGTTAATGCAAAGTATTGAACTGCACAGGTGTTATGAAATGAAAGAAAGGGAAAAAAAGGATTTGTAGATATTCAAATATATTTTTTTATGTGCCCCCAAATATTTCAGTGCGCGCCTACATTTAATTTTAACCTAAAAAAAAAAAAAAAAAGTTAGCAAAGAGCCCTGCCTACACCAGGTTTCAAGACTGATGGAAAATGACGATAAATTTCTGCTTTATAACTTAACGTTAGTTTACCTACCGTAAACCTGTTTCCCTGAAAGAGAAGATGGCCACCAACGTCATTATGGGATACACTCCTGCTTATTGGTAGGTGTCACTGAGCTCTTATATCAAAGCTGCCGATACGCCCCCTTCCCCCAGTGACGTCCCCGGTCCCGCCTCCCTAGGGTACTTAACCATCACGTAGGGGAGGATCAGTCTCTTTCACGATGAAACCGTGATGTCAACCGAAGCGACCTCACAGTTGGTGGCCATCTTCTCTTTCAGGTAACCAGGTTTACGGTAGGTAAACTAGCGTTTCCTTTCAATTCGAAGATGGCCACCAAACATTGTTATGGGAAATGTGTACCTGAGCCATCGCAAGGGCGAAGAGAACGGAAGCATATGAGGGGCGCAAAGTTCTGCCTGACCAAGGTCAGCGGCGTCAGCGTGCAACCTCGAGAACCCTAGTGCCCACAGAGGGCAATGAGGAATCTACCATATTCAGGTGGTAGAACCTGGCAAATGTATGCGGGGTAGCCCAGCTAGCCACATCACAAATTTCAGCCATGGAGGCACCTCGGAAGAGGGCCCATGACGTACCCACACCTCTTGTGAAATGTAGGCTATTATATTTGTGCTTAAAAACACTGTGAAATTAATCCACTGTAAACTTATCTATTTGCTAGACAAAATATCTGTCTGATGTTTGGAGATATGGAGTGACCAAGCAAGTGAATGGGAGAAATGTATACTTTCAGTACAGTTTAGGCAAAGTGCAAAAGATTTGTGAAACCAAAAAAAAGCCTACGGTAACGTTATAAAGTGTGTGAAATGTATCTTTTCTATGGCAAAAAATGCTAAAATACAGAGCAAAAATAATTCAGTATGTGTTAAGCACCAATTGCCTCTTGGCCATTTCGCCAGTACTCCTATAACTACATGATACAAATTTATATATTATGTGTGTGTGTGTGTGTATATGTGTGTGTATATATATATATATATATATATATATATATATATATATATATATATATATATATATATATATATAATATATATATATATATATATATATATACACACACACACACACACACACACACACACACACACACACAGTGTATGTGATTTTATACAGCATTACCTACAATACGTGTTGCACTAAGAACAAACCACCAGAATCTGAAAAGGAAATTATGGAATACACACATTTTCAATTGTTCTGTATAACAGAGACCATCATTTAACCTAGAAAAATAAATACAGTACCTGAAGCAGATATACGCATTTATCATATCAACAACATCGACGTGTGTTTTTAAAAAAAAAAAAAAAAAAAAAAAAAAAAAAAAAAAAAAAGGAAGAATCGTTTTGAAAACTGTCCAAAATATTTACTTGGGGGCGAAGAATGAAAAAATGTCAAAGAACAAAAATGCCATGTTTTATATGGAAATTGTTAAAATAAAGGGGCAGCCGGAAGGTAAGAATTTACCAGTTTCTTTTAGTGCAGCAGTTTTCAAACTGGAAAATTCTGAAAAATGGTGGACAATGCATTTTATTTAGTACCACTTGCCAATCTATTGCAAACTTTTGTCTAGTAATCAGCACTAACACCAGACTGACTTGCTGTGAAAGAGCATTCAGTGCACACATGGCTAATTTACATATTAAATAGTTAGGTTTGAAATAAGCCCCATTTAAATGTCATATAAACAGTAGGGCGGTTACTGCAGTCTGTCTTTGGGATAAAGAAATACATATTTTTAAAAAACTAAAAGCCTAGTCTTAACTCCATTTTCTTTCCTGTGTGTGTTCGTGCCTGCAAAATAGACATTTATTTTTTTCATTAACCCGATTAAAGTTTATTGTAAAACAAGTACTATTGGTTCATTTCAAAATATAAAATGCATGGCCAATCTGAAACCGAAGTATTGCCATGCGGTCTAATTTTACATACCATTACTTCTGGTGTGAGAGTAAGAGTTTTTAGCTTTCAATCCAGTGAATAAATATGGATTTTTGCTGTGGATAGTGACCTTTTCTTTGCCTGCTTTTCTGTAATTGTATTATCAATAAAAATTTGCTATCAAGGAAGCATGAAGGCTTTTGATTTTAATTAATGAGTAATTACAATAGAATTATGTTGATGGTTCCAACAGCTAGAAACCTGTTTCAGGGACTATTTTTTATCTAAAATATAATCATGTTTTTATTTTTTTTCCGTTATAATACAGTAACTTTTAGAATTGTATCCATCACACACTCCAAGGCTTGTGCATTGCTGTATCATGTTATTATACAGACCTTTTTCTGTTTTCATTTTATTATGACTCTCTCAGATGGTGATATGTAGTGGACTACATTTTTTGGAAAGGGGTAGCTTAAAAAGATTGAAAACCCCTGTTCTGAAGTGATTTGGTACAATGAATATCCTTTCCCCAGCATCACTGTGACAGATTTCCCAATATTTTCCCCAAAAGTGACAGTGCGTTTTGTAGACACCTTGGTTGTATCTACAGCTTTCGTTTTATTTTTTGTTCTTCAGAAACAAAAAGGTCAGTAAACTCTGTTGGCATATTTCAAACAAACAAAAATAAGAAATGGTGGTTCTGAATCAAACATATTGACCCCCTCACTGCAGAAAATGTCCCCCTAAAAATTTGAGAGGGCCACCGTCACACTCAGTCTGCAAGTCCTGGAGTAAACACTGCACATGCATCATAATAATCTCAGTTACTTATGTCTGTATCACTACTTCAAATTTAGCACAGAGAGCAGAACAAGAGGGCATAAATGGCAACTGAGTAAAACTAAGTTTTGAACAGAAGGTGGGAAGCACTTTTTTGGCCTGTTTCTATTGCCTGACATACCTGGCTAGAGCTGTCCAAGGCAACACTACTAGGTGTTTCCATGGCTCACCCAAGCAGATGAGCATGGCTGTCTGAGCAGGGTTTATATTTCATACTCAAAAGAATTTCATCATCATGTAGCCAGGAGCTGTTCAAACTCTTTGTATTGGCCACGATGAAACATGTGGAACTTGATATATACAAACTAAGCTATGTTAACCACAGAGAAAAAAAAAAAAAGAAATTTTTTCCTACATGCCAGTAGTTGCATACGTTATTAAGACATTTCTTTACAATGTATTAGTTCTACATTTAGCATTGTGAAGTCTTCATTTCAAAAAATGAACACACCAAACCAAGAGAAAAATCACATGTAATGCCATAAAGAAAATAGCAGTGTGACTATCAATGTCTGTACCAAGTTCATAGCAATTAAATGATCAGCTCACTTCTAAGTCGTGTTAAATGTGTATGTACAATTATGTTTCAATGGTCATGACACAAAAATACTGTATTCTTGATAGTAACTAGAATATCGTATTATATTAGTTTATGTAGCACTTCTAACAAATACTTACAAACTTTGAATATTTTGACTGATTATATAAAGATTAGTATGATGAAACTTGTTCTGGCATTTAAATAATAATGGATGTTATATAACAATGAATACCGATTTCTTTATATTTGGACTGGACTCCATTCAACTAATTATGTGACTTCTAAAGACAACTGGTTGCACCAGAGCTTATTTAGGTGTGACATAGCAAAGGGAGTGAAAACTTATGCAATCAAATATTTTCTGTTTTATATTTGTAATTAATTTAGAACAATTTGTAGATTGTATTTTTCACTTTGACATTATGGACTTTGTGTTGATTTGTGGCAAAAACTCCTAATTAAATCCATTTTGATTCCATGTTGTGACACAATAAAATGTGGAGAAGTCCAAGGAGGGTGAATACTTTTGAGAGCCACTGTGTGTATGTATGTATGTATGTATGTGTGTATATACAGTGCCTTGCAAAAGTATTCAGACCCCTGACCAATTCTCTCATATTACTGAATTACAAATGGTACATTGAAATTTCGTTCTGTCCGATATTTTATTTTAAAACACTGAAACACAGAATCAATTATTGTAAGGTGACATTGGTTTTATGTTGGGAAATATTTTTAAGAAAAATAAAAACTGAAATAATATCTTGCTTGCATGAGTATTCAACCCCCACACATTAATATTTGGTAGAGCCACCTTTCGCTGCAATAACAGCTTTAAGTCTGTTGGGGTAAGTATGTACCTGCTTTGCACACAGTGTCAGAGTGATTTTGGCCCATTCTTCTTGGCAGATTTGCTCCAGGTTGTTCAGGTTGGTTGGACGACGCTTGTGGACCGCAATTTTCAAATAGTGCCACAGATTCTCAATGGGATTGAGATCAGGACTTTGACTGGGCCACTGTAGGACATTCACCTTTTTGTTCTTGAGCCACTCCAATGTTGTTTTGGCCTTGTGCTTGGGATCATTGTCCTGCTGAAAGGTGAATTTCTTCCCGCTTCAGTTTAAGTGGACTGAAGCAGACTCTCCTGCAGTATTTTTCTGTATTTTGCTCCATCCATTCTTCCTTCAATTGTAACAAGATGCCCAGTCCCTGCTGATGAGAAGCATCCCCACAGCATGATGCTTCCACCACCATACTTCACTGTAGGGATGGTGTGTCTTGAGGCATGGGCAGTGTTAGGTTTGCGCCACACATAGCGCTTTGAGTTTTGGCCAAAAAGCTCTATCTTGGTCTCATCTGACCATAAAACCTTTTCCCACATCGCAGCTGGGTCACTCTCATGCTTTCTGGCAAACTCCAGTCATGCTTTCAGATGGTACTTTTTGAGCAACGGCTTCTTTCTTGCCACCCTCCCATACAGGCCAGTGTTATGCAGAGCTCTTGATATGGTTGACTGGTGCACCGTTACTCCACTCCCAGCCACTGAACTCTGTAGCGCCGTCAAAGTGATTGTTGGCCTCTCTGTGGCTTCTCTCACAAGTCTCCTTCTTGTTTAAGCGCTGAGTTTTGAGGGACTGCCTTTTCTTACCAGTGCCTAGGTGGTGTAATGCAGCTTCCACTTCCTGATTAATGATCCAACTGTGCTCACTGGGATATCCAAACACTTGGATATTATTTTGTACCCTTTCCCTAATCTATACATTTGTATTACTTTACCTCTAACTTCTGTAGACTTCTTTCAGATTCACAGCCGTACCAATGATCCTTCAACAGTGGGGTTTTGATCCAGAAAAAGTGACAGCAACTTTAATGGTTCACAGGTTGAGGCCAATGGTAAGGTAATTCTGTCCTCATTTGTGTCCATTCATGGGTGCAAAATGGGAGCTTCCACAGCACACGGGTTGAATACTTATGCCAGCAAGATATTTCAGTTTTTTATTTTTCTTAAAAATATTTCCCAACATAAAACCAATGTCACCTTACAATAATTGATTCCGAGTTTCAGTGTTTAAAAATAAAATATCAAACAGAACGAAATTTCAATGTACCATTTGTAATAAGGTAATATGAGATTATATATATATATAAATTACACACTAGTGTACTTTATACTGTACCTTTTCTTTGACCTTACTTTTCTCAACAATGAAGGTCTAAAAAGCCCCATTATTATGCACTGTGAACGTCAATAAGGTAGCTGTTTAACAGAATCAATAACACTTGTCTTTTTGTCAGTCACCTTTGACTACATGTTTTAAACGTTATGTACAAATCCAGGTTGGCGATTTTTTTTTAAATGTATTTGTTAAATCGGATTTGATTTTATTTAAAAAAAAAATTTAGTGCATTAGTTGTAGCTCTGCTGTACCTCCAAACTACAATTAAAAACGTTGGAAATGGTGCTTTGTGAATAATTACACTCCAAACTAAATTACTCAATTTTAAATTAATATTTTGTGGCATCTCTAAATGTGAACTATAGTATGTTAACTACAAGAATTTAACGATGGAGTATGCCAGAAAAAAATAAATCCTCACTCATCCCAGTCATTCTTTTCTTTTACTTTTCCTTCTTTGATTTCCTCTTTCTGTGTCAATCCAAAACACACACAGTTGTTACTTCGGATTAATTTGCTTTTATAGTCTGTTCAATTGTTAAACTTCCTGATTGGACCACTAAATAAACCTTCGCTCCATTTATGCGCCACGGAATCGGGGGATGCGCCATTCTCGCTGTTACCAGAATACAGCCTTAAGAGTTTTAGTTTATACTAGACAGTAAGAGTTTAAGATGTTTGTGTTAATAAAAGGTTTTTAAAAACATAATTTTCTAACTTGAGAAACAATACATCGGTGGTAAATTTAAAAATGATTTTTTTTTTTTTTTTTTTTTAATCAAGTGATTTACATCAGTGAATTAAATCTACTTGATTTAAAACAGCAAACCGGTGTACATGCTCACATAAATTAGTGTTATTAATATGAAAGCCATATATATCCACTGTACATACCTTTTAGTCGTAATGGTCCAAGCAGCCACTGAAGGGTACTGTATTCAAATACAGGCCTCCAATAATACTGAGCAAACTACATGCAGAATAAACTTATGCAAAAAAAAAAAAAAAAAAAAAAAAAAAACAAAAAAAAAAAAACAAAAAAAAAAAAAAAAAAAACACCACTTTACTAGTGCCCATTCCAGAACGGCAAAGGTTAATTTTACTTTCTATTTAACGACATTAAGTGTTTAATTAACAGGCAGAAACAGAATAAAACACTAAACTCGGAAGGTTAAAAATACTAACAACCCTTGTGACTTATTCTGTACAATCGCCACGTTGCACAGATCGATATAACTTGATGACCTACCAGTGTGCACAATAAACAAGACCATTTTCTTAATGTAAAATATAAGTATGATTACACATCTAACTACACAGCAAAGTCTATACCAGAATGTACCCAAATTGCAAACATGCATTGCAGCGTCTAACTCTAAAACAGCGTGGTTTAAACACATTTACAAATAACAATTTGACTGTAACAAAAGCATACGGAATAATAAGCAGATGTATTTTTATACTGGACATTACACCTCGAGCCGTACACAAACTGCATCCTTAGCAATAACTACAGACAACAAGCTGGTTATGTCAACATTGGACACCGACTTTTGCAGTGTGTAAAAACAGACGAACAAACCAGAGCTGTCATACAGTCAGCAAACATACAAAACATTTGTAAAGATGTTGTCTTTATACTCACTCGTCGTCCTTCATGATGTTTTCCTCTGTAATTGGTTTAATTGGGGCTATGTTTTCGGTCTTAGTGTTGTAGTTTCGAAAACACACAGTCAATTTTTCATCGAAGTCGTTGACTAAGTCCTCCATGGACTTGAAGCTGCCGATCTCCCCGGCAAAGCTGTTGTCGAGCTCGGGAAAATCCTCCAGGAGGCCTGGGGCTTCTCCTACGTTAGAATTTACTTGGTCGAGTCGGTTTTGGGGACCAGAGACCGGCTTGAATTCGTAGAAGTCCTGCCAGTCCTCATCGAACTGAGCTAACGGAGCCGCCATAACTGCAGCAGGAAGACAGGACAATCTCCTATTACCTGCCTTGCCAGCAGCTCAGACTGATTTAAGAACAAGGGGGCGGTTAGGAGCAGGACGTAGTAAGCACTTACGTCAAGACAGCCAACCATGGCTTTACTGCACCGCGCTACAGTGCAGCACGTTTTCTCTGTAGGTTTTTAATTGACTTCTTTTCTGGAATGGGTTCTCAGAGCTTTTGACTTTGAGCTGAATTTCCTCATTATTTGCCTGTTCAACACAACTTCTGTGTTTCATACAGATATATATATATATATATATATATATATATATATATATATATATATATATATATATATATATATATATATATAAAACATAAAGAGGGCAAGTGGTAATGGGTTAATTCACAAACCTTTCCTAAATCTCCAGAGGTCTTTGTTTACTTTAAATACAACATTAGGCCAATTGCGACGAACATGTACATTTATTAGTACGAAGCTGCGTGCTAAGTTGTGGAATAGCTAATACGGTACTATCTCAGGATCATCCTAGCACAGCTCTGTACTAACTTAGTACCAATTGCAATGAAAAAAGATAGTGTACAAAGTTGGGCATTAGCTGATCCCCAGCTTTAGTACGGAGCTCAAGCAGGGTTAAGCTCTTTGCAGTGTACTAGTACCAAACAGGAACGAAAAGGGGGCGGGGTTGGGGCCCACTCAACGAAATCTGAGTGATGGTTCCAGCTATTATGTTGTTATATTTCCACCTATTAGTGTTATATTTAGTTACAACATTTTTTTTTTTTTTTTTTTTTTTAAGAACCCTAACATCTTAATTAGCCTTTTTTTAATTTACATTTTTTGAACTTAAGAAAAATATGTACAGAAATGTATTTACACACGAAAGTAAATACTAAGGCTGAATTGCGGTGACACCAGGAGAGCGCCTGTATTGGCGAAGGGGACAACTGGGACGGGGCCTTCGAGGTGGTAAAAGAGGGCTCTGCATCGTCACAGGTGTGGCAGTTGGACAAGAGTAGAAAGAAACAATACGACAAAAATAAACAAACATTAAAAGATCATTAATTGGATGGGAAAACAACCTGGAGTTTACAAGTGGTAACGGACAAGAGGGAACATAAGAACATAAGAAAGTTTACAAACGAGAGGAGGCCATTCGGCCCATCTTGCTCGTTTGGTTGTTAGTAGCTTATTGATCCCAAAATCTCATCAGGCAGCTTCTTGAAGGATCCCAGGGTGTCAGCTTCAACAACATTAGTTGATTCCAGACCCTCACGATTCTCTGTGTAAAAAAGTGCCTCCTATTTTCTGTTCTGAATGCCTCTTTGTCTAATCCCCATTTGTGACACCTGGTCCTTGTTTCTTTTTTCAGGTTGAAAAAGTCCCTTGGGTCAACATTGTCAATACCTTTTAGAATTTTGAATGCTTGAATTAGGTCGCCGCGTAGTCTTCTTTGTTCAAGACTGAACAGATTCAATTCTTTTAGCCTGTCTGCATATGACATGCATTTTAAACCCGGAATAATTCTGTTCACTCTTCTTTTCACTCTTTCTAGAGCAGCAATATCTTTTTTATAGCGAGGTGACCAGAACTGAACAAAATATTCAAGATGAGGTCTTACTAATGCATTGTACAGTTTTAACATTACTTCCCTTGATTTAAATTCAACACTTTTCACAATGTATCCGAGCATCTTGTTGGCCTTTTTTATAGCTTCCCCACATTGTCTAGATGAAGACATTTCTGAGTCAACAAAAACTCCTAGGTCTTTGTCATAGATTCCTTCTCCAATTTCAGTATCTCCCATATGATATTTATAATGCACATTTTTATTTCCTGCGTGCAGTGCAGTAAGAATAAGGATGGGACCCGACTGGCGGAGAAGAGTGAGAGGGGCAGCAAGACCACTGCTGGAGTAGACGAGAAAGAGAGAGAGAGAGAGAGAGAGGCAAAGAGGGGAGACACTAGAGGCTAGAGAGTAATCAGAATAGACTAAGAGCAATTGGCCTCAGTCTTGTGTGTGTGTGTGTGTTTGTTCTCCAACCTCCATTACCTGACCACTTTCCTGTTGCCTTATTCTAAATAAATATGGGTATCAACCCACCCAAAAAATTGATTATTGTCCCTTAGCTTGATTCCACCATCTTGCTAGGACTGAAAACTCTACATTGGTCAGGAGTGGACGCAGATACCCCGGCACAGACTCGTTGGACTGTAGTGAGCAAGTCCGGGCAGACTTGAGGCTGGCAGGGGAGTGTGTAGCATGCATGGGGGAAGGCAGCAGCAGGACTGGTAGGTGATGTGACACGAAGACATAAGCCAGATATATGCTCCTTGCAAGGGACCTGACTGTTCTATACAGCTGTAGTGGTACTATGCTTTAGTACGAGAGGTCCTGGGTTCACGTCCGTCTTCCGCCTGTGTGTAAGATTGCCTCACCCTATGTGATGCACCTGCCTGTGTTAACCGAGATTGCTACAATATGTTCCTATTTTCTAAACCGAATTCACATGTATTATATAATTTTTCTAAAACGCCACCAAAATTAATGATGCTGAGTTAGAGGACAAACAAAACTTATATTAGTCTCATGGCCTGATTAGCCTATACGCAAATTACACTGTAGAGTAGGACCCCCAGCAAAATTGTGGCCCACACAAGGTCGACGTTTTGAACAGTGTGGGTGAGTTCACAGAGATAATTCTGCACAGAATCCATTGGCTAAATTGATCAGATTCTGCGCAGACTGAACCCACCCTGTATCTCTGCAGCCTGGATCCTCCAGCCATGCAGCTCCAGCCCTGCAGTCATGCGTGCACAGCTTTTAATAGACATCATCATTATACTGCCAAAGGCAAGTTCATTGCTCATTCACCTGAACACTCCAATCACATGATCACATCGCATGGTTTCTTACCTGATATATAGACATAATAAATTAAGTGTGAAGAACTGTCTGAAAAGTACTCAGTAACATTCTCTTTTACCTATACCATTGTTTTGTTTGTAATTAATTTATCAACAAATGTAAAATAACTGTTTTCTAAAATGATCATGTTCAGCACCTCTCATCTAGTCTATTATCTAGTGCTTTTTGTCATGCTTCTAAAGTTTCTTTACGAGGGACACTTGGGTACAAGGATTTTACATCCATGCAAAATAAAATTGTATTCTCTGGAAGGTTGTGCTTTAGTGATTCAAGTCTTTTT
Source organism: Polyodon spathula (assembly GCF_017654505.1). Lineage (NCBI taxonomy): Eukaryota > Metazoa > Chordata > Actinopteri > Acipenseriformes > Polyodontidae > Polyodon > Polyodon spathula. Next base: position 39,418,163 of record NC_054539.1, on the reverse strand, counting down.
AAAAATTGTGTTGTATCCCTAACATAGCTAAAATAATTTCTCAACGTGTGACCTAAGTTGTTTTTCTGCTATTTCAGCTATTATGTGTGTTGGATTATCAATCGTGTTGACTATCATTCGCTAGGGTGATTTTCTTGCTAGGCCTGTTCTTGCATTATATATCATGTATTTTTTTAATTCTTTTGATATAATGCCTTTATTGTACAGTCTCTCATGCTTAACCTCTTTTACAGATTGTATTGTATCTTATTAGCTTTGTAACTTCTTCATATATATCTGTATTATTTAATTCACATTCTACAGATTTCATACAGTCATCTGTGTTCTTTATCACTATTCCCGAACCTTTATCTGCTGGTTGCTAGGCCTATCATCTTATATTATATATATATATATATATATTTATATATATATATATATATATATATAATCCTATATATATACAACACACACACACACAAAAATGTCCAAAAGTAGTACTGCAATTGTGCCAAAATAAGATAGTACCAATAGGACCATAACTACTTGCAGTAGCCTAGATTACGTTTTTGTAAGGGATATACCGAAACAGTCCTAAACTAAAAGTACCAATGCTCTGGATAATTAAATGTATGTTTTTTTTTTTTTCATGTATTTATTAAAAACCAAAAATACATCCTTAATACAGTCTGAAAATAAACACATTCAGACATGTTTATAAATACAAAAGTACACATGCTATATGTTCTATATGCTCATAGCAACATCAAAATACGAAATAGGCGCAATCAGCCGCAACTACATGCGATCAATGGAATGCAATCACATAATCGGAATGCATGTGATCGGATTGCACCTAAATTGCACAGTGTGTCATGGCCAGAGTATGAGCATTTATACAAATTCCAACACACGACTCTCAAACAAGCCCAATCCCACTTATTATAAGCAGATTTGGCAACTTTGCTGTTTATTACAATACTGTTTCACAAGCTATTCTGCATATAGGGCAGCGTTGCCAGATACTACTCATAAAATCCCCCTATTGGTGAACCAATTTCCCCCCATTTACACAACAATACCCGTATTGGAAAGGGGGAGTTCCAAAGATAGTATTTAAGGCACCACACCCCCACCCAGATTAAAAAATAATTCAGGAGTTGCTGTAATTAACTAAAATATTATGCAGCACTAAATATGTACTCTAGACAGTCCTTGCTGCTAGAAATGTTATAAATGTGGCTTGTGAATTTCTGTAGCATATGTGTGGTTGGCTGAAAGCTCCTGCAATCTTGTGCTCCACTGCAAGACATATTTAACAATGACTTCACTGCCTGACAACCTTGAGAAAGCACAGACAAGGCTTAACAACGTTAATGACTTGTACATTATGTGTACTTTGTCAATGTTTTTAGGTTATTGAATAAACTGAAAGTATTTATGAGGCATTATTAAATTTAACTAAACCATAAATGTAGTGTGCATATATGTGTGTGTGTGTGTGTGTGTGTGTGTGTATATATATATATATAATATATATATATATATATATATATATATATATATATATATAAGACGCATATAGGGCAACGTTTGCCAGGTACTATTTCAGGGGGATGACCCCTACTGGTAAAGGGGGGTAAATTAGTTTTAATAAAATATAGTATTTATATATATATATATATATATATATATATATATACTATATATATATATTATATAAATATATATAATATCTAAGATATATACTACATATAGATACATACACATCATACCTGGATCGTCCTGTCCCCCCGACTAAACTGCTGTATGTTTGTTTTTTGATTTGTTAAAAAATAAAGTTTATTTGGGGTTTTCTATTATATCACAATGCTTCTTGTAATAATGATATAAATGCTACATATCGTAGTACAGTATTTCTCCTGAAAATATTTTCTCTATATCAAGAGCCATACAAAATCTACATGTTACCTATCTACTATATTCAATACCATGGATGGAGGAGTCAAGTGTAAGGCAGTACTTATGGTAAAAGGCATGTACTATTGCCTATTGCAGTAGGTCATCACTGTCAGAAGGCATGATTAATATTTTCAAAACATCCGGAGAACACTATGGGAAAGTACTAAGTAACTTACTACAGAGGATATAAAATCCCCCATTTTTAGTTGAAAAATATTTCCTCTCATGGCTTTGATTACCCCTCCAAACAGGGGTCCCCCCCACAATCTGGCAACCCTGATATAGGGTCCCCTCGTCCTTTAACCCAGTCCTGATGCTACATGTGTTTGTAATGTTTGCATGGCATAACATTTTAGTTAGCAATGGCAGTATCCTTGATTTTGTCATGTATAGTCAAACTGATTTCACCACCTTTTATTCTACTTTTCTCTCTCTCTCTCTCTCTCCTCTCTCTCCCTCTCTCTCTCTATCTCTCTATATATATATATATATATATATAATATATATATATATATATATATAAATGTCAAAACTAAATATGAAACCATACCTGTGCAGCTAGGTTTAGTGAAGGCATGATCTTTTTTTTTTTTAATTTAACAAGCAAATTACATCTGTAAACATTTCCTCATATTGCCTTCCACAGCATAACCTTAATCTTTGTCTGAAAAAGAGATCATGTTCACTGCTAAAAACCTAGAACACATTCATGTCCATTTACCAGAACCAGTTTCAAGTATCTTCCTTCTCTACTTGTGCATCAGAAACTGTTATCAGAATCTCCTGGTATGGCTTGGATGAAAGCAGAGTAAAAACACTTGCATATAGGATAGGTTTTGTTTTGGAATGCTTGAAAACCTCTCTATAGAAATTGGAGACTGATTCATTTATCATATCCATGCACCCACATGGAAACTGAGGACAGTACAGTACCTGGCTAGAGAAGGATAACAAATGCTGGGTAACTCTTGAGAACAACATTCAATGTCCAAATCTCACTTCAGCTTCTACAAGTTACTGGTTTTAAATCCAACATTTCTAAAGGACTGAGACAAAAAGTGTTATTTATAGAGTGAATTCTGTTCCAGATATTGATTATTCAGAATTATGTAATATAAAAATATTACCTACAGCATCTTTATGTGTGAAACAGACTAACCTTTCCATTACATTTTTTTTCAAGATGTATTTTTGGGGGTTCACAAACATTAAGGGGTAACTACTATTTTTATTATTATTTGGTATGTGTTTATAATATTTTTTTTTGGGGGGGGGGGGGGGGGTCAAATGTTGTCCCCTTTATAACTTTTGACCCGATCAGCTGAAAAATGTGGGTTTTTATGCCACGATCAACCCTCAGAGTTTGGTGTAAAATCGGAGATGGTGTTAAATCCAGTGTTTTTTCGATTATGACTCAGGTATGGTTCATTATTTATTAATTATGACCAATAAAAAACCTGGTATATCATTGATCAATATCCTCATTTAGAATGTGTATATATTCCAAGTTACTTTTTAAAATCAGGTTGGAATTGGACGACACAATAAAATTAAAAAAAGAGATTCTGAGCTGGGATTTGAACTCAGGCTGGTTTCTCAAAATTTGTAATCTGGTAAGAGTGATCTGGATTTTGTAAATTGAGTTTACTTTTATCTGGATCATTTTGATCCGGTTTTTCAGAAAATGTCAATGCTGGATTACATTTATCCAGATTACAAATAATCCTAATATATGAACTCTGATTTTTGAAGTAGTTTGTCATCTTTTTTTCTTTTTAAAAGGACATTTATAATATAGCCCAATTAAAAAATATATATAAATAAGACCAGTGAAAATTATGAGTATTAATACACAGGTTTATTTATTCAGAATAAAAAACAATTCACTTTTAATGTTTTAACTGGCTTGTCTAAATGACCTGCATATGGAACCGTTATGAGCTCATGCAACATAATTGTAGTCTGCATTGTTATGCACAATATCGCTATCAATAGCAACGTACATGCCATTGAAGGTGAGGATTTGATGGACGACCTGCTGGAGCCTCAGACATGACTCCACGACACACCTTTAGCAGAACCACAACAGGATCGACTTGCTGGGTGGGCAGCGAGGGATGTAAAGAACTACTTCTAGAAGGATCCTCCATTGATATTTCACATTAAAAGAGAAGTAATTTCCCCACATCTTTATTTATACACAAAACAAATAAAACCATTTATGTTGGGCATGTAAATAAATGGAAAACAAAGCTGTTCTTGATAAAAGCTGTAACACTAAATTTTTTTCCTTAAAATCAGACACACATTAATTTGCCAGTATTGATACAAAACCTTTCACAAACATGTGAAACGTGTATTGTAATTAGAGCTTCTGTTTTTCAGTTTTTATTAATTGCATTTTCCGGTGCTTACTTTTTAGCTATTTTCTAGTTTTTTTGGGGAGCCTTCCGTTTTTGATATACTGTATGAAATTAGTGTTTTCGGTCAAAATATTTGTCAAAATACGTATCGTAGTAACTCAACAGTACTTGCACACTTAAGCTGTACCTTCTTTCCTTTGCTGTCTTCAGCAACAAAATCCCTATGGTCAGAAGCACATTCTTTTGGGGTTTTTGTGTGTAGGCATTTTTTTACATTTCACCACAATTTGCAATTCTGTTTTAAATATCTTAACTGTTCAGCTTTAAATCCTACGAACAAACCTCCATTCCTGATTGCAATCTCGTTTTAAATCTCGTAAGCGGAGCCTCCAATAAAAACGTAGGAATGTGCTGTCACTTAGTAGATGTGGCAGGGTTAAGTATTCAGCATGAATCAATGATAGATACAAGTCAGGAAGGCGGGACATTGCAGTACAGCACTGGGGAAAGTATTTATTTTTGTAGTGGGTTTTATTTAAGAAATAAAGTCAACATGAACTGATTAACCATTTCCACAGTTTTCTGGCTATCCACCGATTTTTTTTTTTGTATCCAGGGTGTTATCGGATAAAACTAAGTTATAATTAGGGCTTCTGATTTTCAGTTTTAACCGATAAAACACAAAATGAATTGGTGCATATCCAATAAATACTGGAAAAACACTGGAATGGTTACTCAATTCGTTGACTTGACCCCTTTCCCCACGAAAAATACAGTAACCTACAAAAAAAAAAAAAAGCCAATCTCTCCTTCCTGCATCTCGCGTTGATTCATTCTGAATACTTTAAACCCACCCCAACCTCTGAGTGCCATGCAAGATTTTAATTGAGATTACAATTACTGGAGGGGAGGAGTGTTCTTTCTCACAAGATTTAAACCTATATTAGTTACATAGGGAGTATTTACACACTCATGGAATTTGAAACAGAATTGCAAATTGTGGCAGAATGTAAAAAACTAAATAAAACTGCCTAGACAGAAGCCCCTGAAGAATGTGCCCATGACCTATAAGAATTTTGTTGTGGAAGACAGCAAAGAAAAGAAGGTACATCAAGTGTGCAAGTACTGCCAAGTTACTATTATTGTGACAGAAAAAAAACTCAAGAATTTTGGAAAGTAACCAAAAAGAATAATTTCATGCAGTATATAAAAAGTGAAAGCCCCAGGAAAAAAATACATCAAACTCAGAGTAAAAAAATAAGCACCGAAAAATGAAATTAATAACCGAAAAACAGAAGCCCTAATTATAATATTCTATTTGGACATACAGTGTGTGAAATTCAATCAAAAAATATCTATGTTCTATGATTATTTTAAAAATCCACCTTCGCAGTAGGATCAAAATGATGCTGATATTCTGGTAACCCTGATCTCCTCTTTAAAAATCAGAAAAACCCAATTACAGCATTTAAATTGCGAATCAGATTACCAAAGGGAAATCCGGATCACAATAATCCAGATCACATGTTTACGCTTGAAAAAAAGCAATTTCACAATATAAAATCCTGAATCAAATAACACTATGTAACACAATTTTTGTTCCTGGGTAGTGTTATTTCCTAATTGCTTATGCCTCAAAAGTATAGAAAATTGCTATTATTCCCCATAAACTTTGCTTTTGTGACCAGGACAGTGATATTTCAAAATATCACTATTTCCAGTGGGAAAATGGGCAAATGTGTGTCTTTTCATTCACATAAAGTCAGAAAAAAACAACATATGAATCCAAAAATTAACATGTATTTATACTAAAGTAATACAAAGATGACTACAAAAGATTTATAAGTGAGTATTTTTTCGAGATTTACAATTATACAAATTTTTTTTTTTTTTTTTGTTACACAGTGTAATCAAATGCGGAAAATGGATTACCAACGTTTTGAAAAACCGGCCCCAGCAGATCCTCCGACAGTATATGACCACAACAAAGAAGTTTGGAGATATGGACACCAAATCAAATCTTTTATTGTAAGAATACATTTTTTGATCATTAAGGTATTTTATCCCTCTGCAAATGAACCACATTGGACTGTGTCTTTCATGAGAAATTGTTTATACATGTGTATTTAGTAGTAAAACGGGACACAACTGACCAGGTTACTTTTGATTTTATAAAAGAATGAACAACATTAATACAGGTGTGCATTTGTGTGTATCACTTTACATGCAGCAATCATACACTCAAGCCTTAATGTAATTATATACACCACGTGGCCATGTTTAAACCAAGGTAAGAGTTTTAGGCAAGTGAAACATTTTGACTGAACAAAATTCTCCTTGCAAATCACACCACATCGTTTTTTTTTTAAAGGTATTCACTCAAGAGGAGGGCAGGGGGTTCTTAGTGAGAAGAAGGCCTTTTTCAAATAAGAGCTCAGCTATGGAAATCTGTAATGAAAAAAAGAAAAAAGTTGAATTATGCTTTATTGTACCTGAACTTCAATACCCATGCATTTTGAGGAGGGCGAACCACTTAGGATACATTACAGGATAACATACGTGACTGCTTTACATTAACTGACTGAACATTCTATGACTATTTTTTAAAAGCCAGGAGTTGCTTGTTTTAATCGTTACCAATTGATAGCTTTCTAAAAACATAATTTATGCAATTTTTTAAATAGTTAAGAATGATTAAATCTCACCCTCTATAACTACCTTGGATTCTAACAAGGCAAGGCTTGAACACTGAAAATACTCTGTCACATGTGTACCTTGTCATCCTGTATTTCACAAGGAAGGCTCTCCACTGTCACATATGTGGGATAAGAATGGATCAGGAACTCAACACTATCTGTATGCTGTAAAACAATTCAGTAATTTTCATTAGGACAGAAAAATACAGCATGTTTAGTTTCCTTTGGGAGAGAAGAAAACTGGCTAAATTTTTGCTTGGCACTTGAATAAACATTTTCTTTAAAACAAAGCGGTTTACTCCAGGGCACTAACAGGTAGTAAACATTTACATGTGTGTAAACCACATGGGGTTTACAGTCTTATTATCTTACAGTTTTCACCAGACAAGACAACTTTTGAGACTCATCTAAAATGACAGGACGCCATTTGTATTTTTTTGACAAACGGAAACAGGTACAGCATTGCAGACAGTAATTTTGTTTAAATATGTTGTCATCTTCTTTGTTGAAGTGTATTGCAGACAGTATTTTTATTTAAAAGGGTGACATTTATCGTAATTTATATTTACATTTAATTTGTATTATAAATACATTTTATCTTCAGGAAATTGCTCGCTGTATTTATTTATTTTTAACAAATAAATATTTTAAAAATATTATTTTGGTCTGAACAATTTATATCTATGCATAGTTAAAAATCACTACTTGCCAAATGTGTATTTCCTTTAAAAAATGTCGTTTGTGGACAGGTCATATACTATCCAGCAAATAAGTGTTTATGTAAGCTCACTTTAACAAAATTAATATAGAAAACACACGTTTTTAGTGGAAGATGGTGTTTAAGGTGTATATATAAAATTTGAGAAACGCACAAACGATTGGCTTCCAATACATACCGTCCTAAAGTGCAGTTATATATATTTAAATTTATATAGTCAGTGTTGCAAGTTTATCTGTTTACTGTGTGTTTTTTTTTTTAAGAAGGGGGAGAAAAAATTGCCTTAATGTTTCTTTGCTAGTGATGTTTATTTGAGAGCAGCCTCCAACAAAGCTGATATATATATATATATATATTTCTCAATTTAAACACGGAATCATTTGACTGTTACAATAAACTATTAGTGAGAGTTCTTCCACACTTAAATATAACATTTTTCATTCTTTTTGAAAATGTATGAAAGTGTATTTTATCACTTGTTTTATTCCAGTGCAGTTCTATATCTCAGAGTGAAGAATTTCACTGCTTGAAACAGGGAAACTATCTATACAAGTTATGCGTCTGATAGCTTGACCAGCATTTCAAAACTGGCTGACAGCTTGACTGCAGTATATAACTGCACATCAAAATAAATAGCAAGACAAATGCATAATGGTTTCTGATACTGTATGTCAACACATAGAAATGATACATGTATTTATTTCTTCCGATGTATTATTTGTACATTATTTTGCGATTACAAATTTAAACTGACAACGCTGGTGAGTGTTTGCTATGTCTTTGTAAATTGGGAATTAAACTTAACATCTGTTATTAAACAGATATGTCATATTAGAAACTTAGTACATTTTAAACACAAATATAATTGCACATAAAAATGTGACTCAGCACAGTTAAGTGTGGACCAGTATGACAACAGAATGGATGCGAGACACGCTCAAACACTCAAAAGTAAAATAGACTGCACGTTTTTTATATTTTTAAACATTGATAAAATAAACTCAAAGCAGCTCAATCTGACACCGCTCCATTGATTCTCAATAGAAAATCCCCCCCGAGCTCTTTACATCCCACAACCTTTTGCACGCAGCGTGACGGAGGTCCCCCATAGAGTCAGTGTAGTTCAGTATCTTGGTGTAACAGAATATCTCTGATGCATATGTATCAATATAAACCAACTTAAATGTGGACAGGTATACTTGAACAGTATAGGTCTTGTACTGGTGTTGAAAAATGAATTAGGACAAAGTGGTATCGTATCAGAGTATTCTAAACCGAAACTAATTTTACCATGCCGATACAAGTGTGAACAGGATAATACAGTAAGACTGCTCATGCCTCTGTAGTTAAACACAGTCCAAATGCACAAAGGATTAAATATGGGTCAGTGTCCTAAAATTAAAAAAATGTAATTAGATGGTAACATAATATGTATTACCCCATTCTTCTGTGAAGTTCTTAAATCAGGTAACACTTTATCCAAGATACATTTTTAAATAATTTACAAGGTCGGAATACAAAAATATCTGAACTTGAGCGAGAACACAAAAAAATCTCTTAAATGTCTTTGCATACCGTACCTCAGAATCTACTTCAAAAAACTTTGGCTCCTCCTTGTGGTAGATTCTGGAATTTTCTACTGTGTGATACAGGATCACAGCTTCTCCCTCACTGCACAGTCTGCATGTACAGGATGACAAAGCAATGTCAGGTACTATTGTCAGTGGCAAATTCAACTTTATACAGTACAGTTACATAACAATTGACTATTGACCTACATATTTATATATAAAATACAGAGAAACAACAGCAGAAACAATGCCTGTCCCGCTTTAGATAGTCATTAATTCAAGACTGTTATAACTCACTTAGCTTGTCTGACATACCAGTGCAGTCCTTTAACACCATGTACATTGTGTTTGTACTTATTGAACCCCATCATGTAACAATATTTCTTTGCTTTATTGAATAAATCACTAATTTGAGGATTATTTAAAAAGAAAAAATCCTTGAAACTAGGGATGGAAGTTGGTATGATCCCCTTTTAGTTTTTTTTCAACTCTTTCAGCTATTTGACATCTAGTCGGTTTTCGGTTAAAACCAAAATTAATTTAAAACCGAAAAACCAAACTGTGTTTTTACTGTGACAAACAAGCTAAATACAGTGTTTCTGCATCAGTCATATCAATGTATTATACAATTAGACACAATGTATACAGAATAAAATAATGTATTAAGAGTAGGCCTGTCAATTAAATCGGTTAACTTCTGCGCTTAACGCGTACATTTCTTTTAGATACACTAATGCATGTTAAAATCACCCTTGACCCTCTCAGCATGCGGAATTCATCCCCTGTGGCACTATTAATATACCCGAGTGCACGCAACACAGGAACTGCAGTCATCGTCTGTCACGGAACTGCATTATGGAGCAATGCACTAAAAGTGAAGGACTTATGAATGGAAGTTTTTTTTTTTTTTTTTTTTTTTTTTTTTTAAATTTGACAGTTCATTGGATATAAAGACTTGTGTAGATCTGTTTGTTCCAGTACTACAGAATGCATCTAGTCTTCTGTACAACCTGCGTGCTGTAGACACGTCTTTACTTCTCAAAAAAGCACTTTCTATGAGTATAAACACGGTATTTTTTTATTTATTTTTTTCAATTCAGGATTTCTGCAAGTCTGTGAATCAGTCTACATCATGTAAGTACCTTACAGGGTGTCCCACTTGAAAGTAGCCTTGTAAGTAAACAGAGCTTGTAATAACAAGGATTCCTGTACATGTTTGCTGCTCCATCATGTGATTATTTATTTATTTGTATGTTGTAATACATGTGGCGAGTACCAGCAGAACTGGACTCCACCTCCGACGATTATTTGTTTATTTAGCAGACACCTTTATGCAAGGCGACTTACAGAGACTAGGGTGTGTGAACGATAGCTCCCGAGTCACTTACAACAACGTCTCACCCAAAAGATGGAGCACAGGGAGGTTAAGTGGCTTGCTCAGGATCACACAATAACTCAGTGAATGAGCTAGGATTTTAACTGGGCACCTCCTGTTTACAAGCCCTTTTCTTTAACCACTGGGGTTTGTTAAACTGGGGATTTTCAACATTTCCATTTATTGTAATTAATTAAAATGAATGAAGCCTCTGTGCTGGTCTCAGTCACTCTGTAAACCTATCTGACATAACCTGCAATGTTAGCCTTCTTAATGACCAAGCATTGAAAAATAACAATCATGTATGTGTTGATAATGAAAAGATACAGAAAAGGAGGCAAAGACAAATCCGTGCATTGTACTATTTAAAAAATGTGAAAAATATGTAAAAAATCCTCAAAAGCCAATCAGCGTGCGGCATCCAAACATTCAGTTTTATAAATAAAGATTACAGCTGGAGATCTGTAGCTCTGATTGCTGGTACCTCATGATTCTGTTGTAACTAATCACATAAAGCCATTTCTGCACAGGTCGTCTAGTGTCTAAGAAATAAATAATATTTATCAAATAAAATAATAAAAAACAGGTCCCCCCCCCCCCCCCCCCCAAATCACATTAAAACAAAAGAATGGTAAGTTTGTGGTTATTCTTAGTATTACAGGTAGTCCTCGCACTTACGACACAACTGGTTCCTGAAAGTCGCATTGCAAGTCAAACCACATTTTCCCATAGAAACAATGTTATAAATTGGGGTTACGTTCCTGACTCTTCAGCCAGATAATAGTTTTAAAAAAATGACCCGTTATAACTCTCTACAATCAGCCTGGTGGTTACGTACATATTACTCAGACACCTACCCGGCTTGTTTAAAAGTACAGACTTGGGGCTTTCCAATGATGTGTTCAGTATGTGTATGTGGTACTCCTAGCAGGAAATACGATCGCCTGAAGTTAAGCCCCTCATCATGTGACAGAGTTCACAGCTTAGGTTTCATTTTGAGTCAGTTGCTCTTATCAGACATTGTTAAGTTACATGCATTAAAAAAAAAAAAAAAAAAAAAAATGCTAGACTAAGTCAGGGTGACCACGGCAGGTACTGCAGTTCGGACACTGAGTATGCGCACATGACGCATGGCTCGCGTCTCGCCATGTCGTAAAGTCGAAGCAGGGTACTAATGTAAGAGTTGTAAGTGCCGTGCGTCGTATGTCGAGGATCGTCTGTAGTGTTTTTTTGTTCTTCTTTTCAAGTCATCTACACTGTTTATTGTGTGGTCTGTCGAGATAAAAAATGTGCAGTGCAGATATTTTGAATCAGATTCTCTACATTTGACTATATAGGCCTGAAAAATGGAAGGTTTCAGTGAAACAAGTAGGATGTTAGTTACTTTTCACATAGTCCCTGGCTGTTCAGTAGCTGCCGATTAATCTCCAAGCAGCTGAAGATCGTGGCTTATCGGTAGGTGCAGGAGGCCATTTCCAGGATCTCCGAGAAAAAGAACCTCTTGGGCAAGTAACGGGCTAAGGACTAAACTGTCCTTGTCTCTCCTTACCTTCCTGATCACTGATGGGACTGGTGGCAGGGGAAGGTATGCATACATTAGGCTGGTTGACAATTAAAAGAACAGGTCGTCTGCTGGAAGTGGGAGCAAGAAAAGTGGCAGCTGGGTGATCCTGCTGTGGCAAATAGGTCTACTTCTGGATGGCTTAGCTTGTTGAACACCCAGTGTAAAACATAAGGGAAGATCTGCCACTCATGGGGGACCATCTCTCTGCCGAGTATGTCTGTTATGGTGTTGAGTTATGTTATGTTGTCGAGTTCAGGCAAGTAGGCTGCCAGCATTGTAATGTCCCATATCCTGCACCATTTCCAGATCTTCATGGATAGGAGGCAAAGCTCCCACAACTGTGTGCCTCCCTGGTGATTTATGTATTTTACAGCTGTCGTGTTGTCTGTGAAAACTAGCCTCTGCCAAGTGTGCTCCCCACCCAAGCAGGGAGGCGTCCGTATGCAGGCAGAGTGTAGGGGATTGTAGCGATAGTGACAGCCACATGTTCACCAGAGGTTAAAGTCACCACCACCTGGCTTCTTTTGCAGCTCCAAGAGATATCTGGAATGGTGGGGTTTCAAGAAGAAAGGAGACCCATCTGTGTGTGTCATGTGTAGTTTTCTTGTGTGGTTTTCATGTGTTGTCCTCTATGGCATGGGAATGAAACATAGATTTGAACTCTTGTAGAATGACTCCCTGTGGACATGACCAGTCCATCAATGTTTGGAGAACGCCTGCTGTTGGTGGTTGAGACCGGAACAGTATTTTGTAGCCATGCTATATGAGCTTCAGGACCCAGGGATGTTCTGTCAGCTTGTCTGAAAAAAAAGAAACCTTTCCCCCCCAACTGGCAGAGGTGAGGGGGGTGGAGACATGGGTTGGTGGCATGAATGTCAGGAGGAAGTAGAGGGTTTCCCCACTCCCTTATTGTAACCACAGGATGATCTATATGGCCTGGATCCTTGGCTACACTGAAAACTGGCCTGCCTTCCTTCAAGTGTCTGAATTGGCTGATGCCTGAAAGACACCTGCCCGTTAAAAGAACCCCTACTGGAGGATGCACCTCTTCCGGCTGCCAAGCAGGATCCGATAGCCTGTCTTGCCTCCTTCGTGCAGGACATGATATCCTGAAGACCTGTGCCTCAGTATTTGATGTATAGGGGTGAAGGACCTTCTGTGTATTCCAGAGCGTCATCGCCAGGGGCAGAGTTGATGATGTCATCATACACCAGGCTCGGCACATCCAGGGGGTAGTACTGCTCCTGTGGAACCATAGGTGTTGTGGTACCAGTACCCAAGAACTCATCTTTAGTCAACAGAGGTGCTATGGCTGCAGCTGGTTTCACAGGAATGAATCTCTCTCTCTCGGGGCTGCACAGACACATTAACACAAATCCCTACTACCAGATGGAGAAAGAGGGGAACTATACTTGAACAAGCAGAGGGCATAGGGAAGACAACACACTAAAAGGAAAAGTTAATCAAGAATAACAAAAAAAAAATGAATGAAAAAAATGCAGAAACGAGAAAAGCCTATGCCTAACAAACTTTGCTTTGTTCTCCTGACGTAAGCAATACGGAGGCTGAGAGTTGACTGTGTGTGGAGTTCAGACGAGGTAAGAAATGAATATACCTCAACTAACATTTTATTTTCTTTCAACACTTTTTTATTTAGCTTATTTAGTCAGTTTAAAATCATTATTTATTTAAAACACAAAAACTTCCAGCATCAACTTTTCACTTTAGGATGTATTTGTTTTGTCTTTTTTTTAACAAAAGGTTTAGGTACTAGCACCAGCACCTTTCATCAATAAACCTGAACACCCAGAGGAAGTATGAAGCCGTGGTTATCCCTACTGAAACTGAATCAATTATGTAAATCGTCATAACTTTTGATTTGTATTACCATAGTCAAATTAAGGGATGTTAACATGAACCATCTACATACAGCAAAGTGTGCAACATATGTTGTGTGAGATGGACTTAGTGCAGAGACTGCCAATGCTTTTTTCACTATACAAAAAAAAAATGGTTTCATTAATATATGGGATTTTATGCTGGGTTTACTTTTCAGAAAGTAATTTCTAAGAACAAGTTATTTGGAAGACAATTATACACATACCTTGCAACACCTTTTCGCAGGAGTCGAATTTTCGTCTTTCCATCTATCTGCACAGCCACATCTCTGGCATCTCCATCTTCCCACCTCGTTGGAACGCCAAAAACACTAGTTGCTTTTTCCTCTGTAAAGACAGATTTACAGATATCTAGACTAGAAATTCAAATGACAGGTTTTTTTAAATACCAATATTATACATTAATAGTATTTTGGCATAAAGCAGCATTTGTAAATAAAAACACATGTGGGTGTCTATAAAACAGTTTAACTGGAGATTGGGCCATGTAATTAGATTTAATAAGTCTAACAAGTTTAGCAAGTTTGACTCAGAGTTGTAAAGATCTTAGATGTTGTGCTAAAATGTAATCTATACTGTGTGACTTATTATAGCTGTCAATGCACATAAGTTCCAACTGCATAAGAGCAGAAGCTGAAAATGTGCATTTCATGAATCTAACACAAATCATTTATCCAGTATGGTCATTACCAATGCAAAACCATCATGCCATTAACCAAACTGGATGGACAAAGGCATCAGCTCAGTGGTATGTATTCAACTGGATCACTTTCTTTCTCCCTCAACAGACAAGCTCATATTGTTAAGGACAGTGGCCATCAATACATGCCCATGGGTTTTGTCTTGGGAGTCACCCTGACAGCACAACCAGTCATTCAGCATTAGTAATACATTGGCTATTTGGGGGGACCAATGCAGGGATAACAATATATTTAGTAAGCAAGGGGTGTGAGTGGGGTAAAATAAATACAAAATATCCCAACCTGGTCATTCTGGGTTTATTCATCTGTCCAAAAAAATATTATTTTAATTAAATCAATCTTCAACAATTTGCCATTCACCACCACCCTCTTGGAAATGAAAAACGACGTCGTAGGAATGCTGTTGATTAAAATACTGTAATACATTAAACTGAATGCCTTGTGCCACTTCTGTGCCCCAGTCACATTTAGTGCCACTGTAATAAAAAGTAGGATTTTGAAATTGGCCTAAACAAACATGCAATTTGTTGAGCAACATTTCATTACCTTCTGTAAGCACAGGTGGAAGGCAGTCATGTAGGAAATCTTTTGCTTTTTGATCCACTGCAGCGTCCACAGGTGCAAACTTGGCCAGCTTTTTAATCAAACCTTGCAGTTTCTCAGTGAAGTTTGTTCTTCTCGGGTCATCCTAGCACCGAAAAAGCAATACAATACGTATCATATCATTCCAAATTAATACTTCTGTTGAAAATATTGTCCTATACCAACAAAATCAACTACAGTACATCTAAATCAGTGGTCCTCAAAGTCCTGCCCGTGGGCAAATCCGTGCCCTTGGCAGCTGTTCTTAAATTATGGGTCGTGAACACATTTCTGGCGGGTCATAGCGTGGGAAAATAAAGAAACCTTTAAATACGTTTTCCAACAAAAGTGCCACAGCAGTCTGGTGATAGTGCTGCTCGCTTATGTTGTGCTTGTGTAACAGTAGTATAGTGGTTTCACTAGATTTTCATTAGGCTGTTGCTGTCACTTTAAGAGTCAGGCAATTCTTTTTTTTCCTCGCAAGGCTTCAGAGTAATGGACAGTACCATTATACATGTAATGCGAATTGTATAATATACAGTGTAGTAATTTTCTAAGGAAATAAACATTTCCTAACTTGAATTTCTAATTATTATGGAGCTGTATGAACAGTCTGTTTGGAAAATAAATAAATAAACAAACAAATAGCGGAACAATTAGTTATTTTGGTAAAGTCGAAATGTAGGGAACGGTACTGAAGTGCAATCGTCTTTCCTTTCCTGTCTTTGAAGTCTCAGAGGAAGGTGGATGCAGGTGCAGTAACCAGACTGAAATGCAATTTTCTTTTCATTTTCAATGCAGAATAAAAACAAAGGCAATACTAAAAGTGCATGTCTTTGTGTCATCACCACAAAAAAAACACAACGCAGAGTACAATAGCCAACAGGGTGAACACAGTAGACCTGTTACACTTGTACATAAGCAACATTTTTTTTTTTTTCTGAATGGCTTTTGCGATACGATCAACCAATTGAATATCTGCATTGTCTCTGTGGTAGCCCAATCATAAGTTCGCTGGGTGGGACGTAAACTGTGTCTGTTTCAGGTGCAGGTACTGACTAAGTTTATTCAATACGAGAGTCAAATATCTGCCCTGTTTTACGCGCTGTCCAATCATAAGCAAGCAGGGGCCAGTCACATTATACTGCATGAAAATTGAAGGTGAGTAAGTCGCCAAAGGGAGAGTGAAAGGTCTGACAGCTTTCCATTCATTCGTGAGCAGATGCATGGTGTTAATATGTTAATAAGCACTGAATTTCGCAGGTAAAATAATAATACATTTCAGTATTTAGAATTAAATTTTCTATCTCTTTTTTATTTTTATTTCACCAGACAAGGGAAAAAGCATAGTATATTTAGTTATGAATCCACTTTCTCTGAATAATTGTACTGGAGATGAGAGATCTTTAAAACAGTGTAGTGTTGACAAATTTGTCAAATTGAAACAAAGCGAGACGCGATCTACACTTTTAGTTTATTCACGGTTATCTGTGTAAACTTGCTATTCAAAAAATATTTGCATTGCAAATGTATGTAAATTTAAAAGAATAAACGCAGCACACACAATTACTACCTGAGACTTGGCCTTAGAGTGAACCAAGAATAACCCCACTAAAAAAGAAATATATATGTCGCAAGAAGGCATTGTGTAAGATAAGAACCTATGCAATAGTCAGTGTGCACGCAAACAGACAAGTAAGATCAATTTATGCCCGTGCCAAAATTACTTTAAGGATCACTGATCTAAATGGAAGCCTACTTATTTTAAAACAGTCATTCATGTTGTGTCTATTTCTATATATAGTATATATACCGCCCTTAAATAAAGAATATATATTCAAGAAATGCATTGTGTATATAAGATTTTACAAATCAATATTATGAATTACATGGTAAAATTACTTTCGATCATATTCTAAATATATATATATATTATATATAATATATATATGTATATATATATATATATATATATATATATATATATATATATATATATATATATATATATATATATATATATATATATATTTATATATAGAAAAAATTTCAATGTACCATTTGTAATTCAGTAATATGAGAGAATTGGTCAGGGGTCTGAATACTTTTGCAAGCCACTGTGTGTGTGTGTGTGTGTATGTATATATATATATATATATATATATATATATATATATATATATATATATATATATATATATATATATATATATATATATATATATATATATACACACACAATGTGTGTGTGTGTGTGTGTATATATATATATATATATATATATATATATATATATATATATATATATATATATATACACACACACACATATATATAGCTCTGGAAAAAATTAAGAGACCACTGCAAATTTTTCTTAAATTGGCATCTCTACATGTATGGCAGCCATTCTATTCAAGTGTCTGTTGAATTCCAACACAAGCACACCTCATTCTACTGAAGGAGGTACTGATTAGGGGATCACCTGAACCAAATCTTATTTAACGAGGAAAAGTATAAAAACCACTCCTGTGGTCATCACTATCCTCGTGCAATAGGACCAGCTGGATGGCAAAACAATGCTAGTAGTACCTCAAAAGTAATTGGAATAAAAAAATAACTATTGACCATGCCCAAAGAGTTGAAAAGGAAAGTTTTGAGTGAGGAAAAGAAGGGTTCAATTCTGGCTTTACTGGCAGAGGGATACAGTGAGCGTCGGGTTGCTTCCATCCTTAAAATTTCAAAGACGGCAGTTCACAAGAACAAGGTCAAGCAGCACACATTGGGGACAACAAAGCTACAGACCGGCAGAGAGCGAAAACGACTCTCCACTGACCGGGATGACACCAACTCATTTGAATGTCACTCAGCAACCACAGGATGACATCAAGTGACCTACAAAAAGAATGGCAAACGGCAGCTGGGGTGAAGTGCACGGCGAGGACGGTTCGAAACAGGGGGCAGGGGCAGGGCTGAAGTCGTGCAAAGCTAGAAAAAAGCCCTTTATCAATGAGAAGCAAAGAAGAGCCAGGCTGAGGTTTTCAAAAGACCATAAGATTGAACCGTAGAGGACTGGAGTAAGGTCATCTTCTCTGATGAGTCCAATTTTCAGCTTTGCCCAGTACCTGGTCGTCTAATGGTTAGACGGAGACCTGGAGAGTCCTACAAGCCACAGTGTCTCGCACCCACTGTGAAATGTGGTGGAGGATCGGTGATGATCTGGGGGTGCTTCAGCAAGGCTGGAATCAGGCAGATTTGTCTTTGTGAAGGATGCATGAATCAAGCCAAGTACAAGGTTGTCCTGGAAGAAAACTTGCTTCCTTCTGCTCTGACAATGTTCCCCAACTCTGAGGACTGGTTTTTCCAGCAGGACAATGCTCCATGCCACACAGCCAGGTCAATCAAGGTGTGGATGAAGGACCACCAGATCAAGACCCTGTCACGGCCAGCCCAGTCTCCAGACCTGAACCCCACTGAAAACCTCTGGAATGTGATCAAGAGGAAGACAGATGTTCACAAGCCATCAAACAAAGCCGAGCTGCTTGAATTTTTGCGCCAGGAGTGGCATAAAGTCACCCAACATCAATGTGAAAGACTAGTGGAAAGCATGCCAAGACGCATGAAAGCTGTGCTTGAAAATCAGGGTTATTCCACCAACTATTGATTTCTGAACTCTTCCCAAGTTAAAACATTAGTATTGTGTTGTTTAAAAATGAATATGAACTTATTTTCTTTGCATTATTCGAGATCTGACAAAACTGCATCTTTTTTGTTATTCTGACCAGTTGTCATTTTCTGCAAATAAATGCTCTAAATGACAATATTTCTTTTTGGAATTTGGGAGAAATGTTGTCAGTAGTTTATAGAATAAAACAAAAATGTTCATTTTACCCAAACATATACCTATAGATAGTAAAACCAGAGAAACTGAATTTTGCAGTGGTCTCTTAATTTTTTATAAATACACACATACATACACACACACACACAAACATGCAACTTAAACTTGTATCAAAAGTCTCTCATTCTCCCTGCTATGTAATGAAATAATGCACTCACTACAACCAAATCATTTTAAGATTCAGACAATGCACAAAACCCAGGTGGTGTAATTTTGTTACATTACAAAAACATTTTCATAGGCTTTTAATCCAAAAGATGTTTAGGAATGAATCTAGGACCAGGTTATTATTCAAGCAAGTA
Organism: Polyodon spathula; assembly: GCF_017654505.1. Classification (NCBI taxonomy): domain Eukaryota; kingdom Metazoa; phylum Chordata; class Actinopteri; order Acipenseriformes; family Polyodontidae; genus Polyodon; species Polyodon spathula. The sequence continues at coordinate 39,398,554 of NC_054539.1, read as the reverse complement.
GAACATTGTGTAAGTACCTTTTCTGAATTCTGTACTCCCATATAACTGAGATAATCTAAAGGCAAGCCCTGTCTGAATTCCACATCCTCCTCAATAGCGATCTGCAATGCTGCAGGAAGAAGCTACAAGTAAGACAGAAAGACACATTTAGTCTCTGGTAACCTTATTAAAAAACAAAACAAAACAAATTCAATAGTATCTGGATATCCCATAATAAAACTGATCCCCTTACCCTCTCTGAGGCTAGGGCTGGGTAACGGCAGTGTCTTCACGATACATATCGTGATACTATACTCTCAAAACAGTAAAAGTAAAATCACACAATTGTATCATGTGCTTGTGCAACTGTTTGCAATAACACTGGTAAAGCATTTTTGGTCAAACAAGCTTCACAGCCTGTTTTGCTTCCTATTTATTCTTTAAAATAAATTTATTTAAAACTACAAAAAAAAAACAGGGGGGGGGGGGGGGGGGTGCTGCTATGCGTGATTTTCTTTAAATATCGGATGGACAGTAATCTTATTGCAGTAAATGGCAAAATAACAGACTACATTTCAGTGTAGTTCTGGAAGAGAACGGACTGATAGTTTAAAAAAAAAAAAAAAAAAAAAAGCTAAGTTTGCAAAGTAGAGCACTGAAAGGACTGGCTCAGCGAGAACGGAAATACCCAAAACGGCAATGAACAGTGAGTAAGCAAGATTCGCAAGAACCAGACACTTGCTGTCCGGTCAGTGTTTCTGAACGGACACCGTACACATTCCCTTAAAACCGGATAGTTGGTAACCCTAGTTGTAACATGTGAAATAGCATTCTACAGCTCCCCTGCTCAGCGTTACTGAAGGCCTGACCTGACGGCATGTAACAGACAGATCTTATGATTACATGTTTCTATTTATTTTTCAGTAAAAGGTTCTGCTATTTATTAAATACTACATTTTTTACACAACACTCGCTCACGTTTGGTCATCATCACAATTGTTGCATGAAACTGGGGGTACCATATTCTCGATAAGACTTATTAGGCTTCCAAGCTGGCTTGGGAAGCCTACTGTTACGCTGGAATTATTATTATTATTATTATTATTATTATTAGCGGTCCAAACAACAAAATTAATTGTTAGGATTATTATTAGGCTTCCAGGCCATGGGCTGGGAAGCCGATTGTTATTGCTGGGATTATTCTAATTCTTATTATTTTTCTTTCCGGTTGGTAGATGCTTATGGGAAGATGGAAAATGCTAAAGAACTTATGTCGTAAATCACATGGTTTGGCCACCATATTGGATTGAAATAATGTTTTTTGCCTAAATGTAAAAATTGGTCTTTTGAAAACAACTTACTGCAGAGTTCTGAATATTGTTATAGTTGTTGAGGGATAATGCAAGATTAACGGATGTTCATAAGAAGCTGACAGATTGTGTGGTATGGCGGCCATGCTGCATGATCATAGTGTGGTTGTCTTTAAAGGGAAGTTGCTATAATAAAAAAACATGGCGGCCACATTGGATGACATCATCAACATGCAAAACTGGCTAATAACTCCTTACAGAGTGCAGATAGGGTCATGGATAATACGGAACACATATAGTAACCCATCTATGATCTATCAAAAAAGGTCATTGCTCATGACCTTTGACCTCTCCTAAAGGTCAAATGTAAAACTGCCATATGACTCATAAGAGAGTGCACATAGGGTCATGGTTACCATATACAAATGCCATTCTGCACTATTTGCCAAAGTGTTTGGTACTGGTACTGCATTGAGCACTATTTGCTGAAGTGTTTGGTATTGGTACTGGCATTTTGCACTATTTGCTAAAGTGTTTGGTACTGGTACTACTACTACTACTACTAGTCCTGGAAGCTGGAAGGTTACAGGCAACTCGTTTATTTATTTATTTATGTATGTATTTACTGTGCTGTCTAAGCTGATCAACCAAGCGAGTCAGGGAAACGCAATAGCCTGTAGCGCTGCAGCACTCCCGCAACACAGATTTATTTATTTATTGTTTTAAAGCTGTGTAGTTATTTTAAACTACCCCGTCTATCGCAAGGCAGCACAGACACCTCAACACTCCTTTTGTTCTTTGTTGATGAAGGGAGAGGAATCTACTTGCTTTAAAGTTTTTGAATTCTCTAAGTCAGCAATATCCTACTCTTGCGAACTGCACAACAACGCAGAATGTATTCACAATGATAATGTCTGATGTTCTAACTTGACTGACTGGTGCGCGTTACTATGGAAACATGAAAAGGGGTCTGGTTCCACGAAAGGATTGGTTGTGAGATCAACAGGGTGGTGCAGATTTACCTTGGTAAATTTACCATGGTAACTTCTAGTTTAAGGGATCCTACATAAACACGTACTTTGTGTGATTAGAATTATTTTTTTTTAAGCAAAAAGCAAGCATTTACCAATGAGTGATTTCAACCACATACAAATATAAATAGCATTTTAAAATGACATATTCAAATAGACATTTGTTAAATAAAAAAATGAAAAACATTTAACCGTACAATGGATCCCCTGAAGATAAAAATAAATTAAACATTAATGTTCCTAGATAGATGACATGTCACATTCTTTGTTTTTGTATTTTAAAAATAACTATTGGCTTTTTGGTCCTGTAATCTTCATTTTATTTCCAACTAACATGCGCAGCATAGGCAATATCTACTTTATTCGTGGCCTACCAATTTCCTGTGACACCGGTACTACCTGTGGTGAAAAGATAAAAAGTTTGGTAGCTGCTAAAACACAGATTAGTTCAACAAACCCTTTTTATAGTGCAGCGTGTTGACTCATGGATCTGTCTAATACTGAGTGCAATTCCATTTCTTAGGTCTAGCCATATAAAAATAGAAAGAAAGACATGCCTTATCAAGCAGGTCCCCCCAGCTGTTCTTTTGGAAAGAGGAGATAGTAATGTGGAGAGAGTGAGTGTCAGAGAGACAATCTCCTTGGTGGATAAAACCTCTAGGAAAATACAGTAGATCTCCAGCCTCCAAGACAACCTCCAAGATTGGCTCTCCGATCTCATCCTGACTGAAATTAGCTAGGCACAAAATTGAGAAAGTACTGTTACCAAGTAGAATTTAACAGCTGGCCACTTAACCAGATTTAGAAAGCATCAAATTACATAAATGAGCTATGCAACAAATAAGCATGTGAAAGTGGGCCATGACCTGCATCCACAGCACCTGGAATAATTTGGGATACCCTGAAGAACTTGTGCTAAATAATATCCTTACCACATGGGTAAGTGGCTCCTAAGACATAGCTACAGCCTCTGAATAGCACTGCCTCAGGTAAGATTAGTGCTAATCAGGGTATGCGAAACCAGCCATAGAGACACCATCATTTTCTTTTTCTTGCTTTTTGTATATAGATCATATTTCTATTGTATGTGTTCTCAACCATGCTGCCTCTCCCAGGACCTTACTGTAAATGAAACCTTGGCCTCAGTGAGCTAATTTTTTTTTCTTTCTTCCTTTAACTATTTTAAAACAAAACCCTTTCTCCTGCCCCAGTTCACTGTTTTCTGTATCTGCCCCTACTCATCACAAAGAAAGGCATGTTAAATGTATAAAATAGCATTTCAGTAGTGTGATTGCTTTTAGTTTATCTGTATTCAAGTGAGATTAAACTTCACATGTACTACTTACGACTGGAAAGCCGGGGCAGAACTTCTTCCTTTGTTCTGTGAAAAAAAGAGGTAGTTTATTGCTCGGATTATTTTATTATTGAGTTTTCCATTTATACAACATACTGGCACTTACTTTATTGAACCATAACATACCATTATAGCAATAATTAATTATAGCAACAAAAAGCCAAAACAGAATTGATTGCCTTTTCAGCCAAATTATTTTCATAACTGTTGCAATTTTCATGCCAACTTATCTATAAATGAAAAAAAAAATGTGATGCTGTTTAATGTAGTTACAGTAAATGGAGGAGCAATTAAATACAATAGATATTTTTTCTGATTTCTGATCTGTTTTAAAGAGGATTCAATAATATATTACATTTTAAAAGTATATATTACATTTTCTAAATTACTGTTTAAACAAGGTTAGAAAATCAACAAAACTGCTTTATCTGTTTCAAATTATGCTATGTGTCTACTTTCAGGTGGGTCGGCGTGACCACTGTGTGGCTATCCAAAAAAGTAAAGGCACACTGTTTTATTAAATTATTTTATGATAGGAATTGCAGTTCCACACTTAGGATTTGACATTACAATGGGGAAATGTGTCTTCTGATTTATACATGACTGTGGTTATATCTGGTTTAATCCAGCGTTTGAGTAAGATACTGCATTAAAATTACTTCAAATCTGTAACGCTACTCACCTTGGGTTATAGACTCGCCAGTGCTTTTTCCCTTCCAACTGAACCACAAACGCTTCAATGTCATCATAGTGAGGTGCAAACCCCTGAGTGTCAGCAGGAGTGAGGTACCTTAAAACACATGAAAGATTCCAATCGGTTTTGTTTCCCTTTTAAAACACAGTACATTTTGTATTTTCAATGTTTATATGTGCATGTATTGTGTAAAGTTATTGAGCAGGATTTTCAAAAGTTCATAAATAACTTGTGTTAAATTACCAAATCGTTACGTAGCATTGATTTTGGCATTTAAGGTCGTTATGTCTATCTTGTTATTATATAATCATGCTTTCCGAAATTGTTGATTTTCGAAATAATGTTAATATCTTAACGAGCAGTGCTTCATGAGACTATTTCTTTTGTTTGAGTGGGAATTTAAAAGCAAAATGTGTTCCATAATTTGCAATTGGAAAAGGAGGGTTTAATTAACAAAAGACTAACCTCACCTTGAAACAGAAATTTAAAAGACAGCGTCTGTGACGTCGACGATACAGAGACTACCTCGATAATTCAATATTTGTAGTTATTAAAATATTTTAGACTTTTATATACTTGTGGTTCTGAATGACATTCGTTCACTTGTTTTAACAATTTGTAACCTTAAGCCTGCAACACTGTGTCCGATGACATCGCAGGATGGGATGCATGGATGCCAACAGTACAGTAGAAATGGGGTGAATCAATAGGCGAAAAGATAAGGCTATGGCAGTAATAAATATCTACAATTCTGGCTAGAACAATGCGATGTGATCGTCAAAACCACATGACTGGAACATGTATTCGCTCTCCATTAAACATACATACATACATACATACATACATACATACATACATACATACATGCACATGCACAGCCACGGACATGAACGGAATACCTAAAATCGAGATCGTTGACATTGATTTTGCCTAACGCGTTTGTAATTTTGTCAGACTCCCGTTACAGTGTACACTCAACTTCACACGTCTGTATGCACATATAACATTTTATATTGTAAATGTTTGATGGCTACTTCTATTGAGTTCTTCATAACGTTGAGTTTATTTATCACAAAGTAGAGCAAACAGTACAAGAGAAAATGCACGATTAGAGGAATTCACCGAACAATTAACTACAAACCAATTGTGTATTGGGTTGGGGAGTTACATCGTAATTTTAAAAGCTTAAATGTATAATGAAGTGTTCCATACATGTATAATAACTAACAACTACAAACACAAATGGCACTTCAAACATATTTATAGCCTACAATCGTACATACTAAAATACATACAAAAGTAGATGTCAACATTAAAAAAATTAATTCTAACCAATATAAACAGATGGCTTACCCCCCCATCCAAAAAATAAAGTTTTTTTTTTTTTTCCCCTGTGCTGTCCAATTTTTACCCACAACCAGATCGTAAATCAGCATTATCTATGCAGTTATCTAAATAAATGTACATTCTGCATGACATTATTTTTTATTTAATTTCTATATGGCTGCTGCTCCTCTGGTGAGAGTCGTCTCGCTGTACGCTAGTACTGTCCATAACTGCTTCCATTCATTTCTTGACCTCGTTAGCATGCAATAAGCTCCCTTTATTTAGTCGTTAAGACAGGAAGTGATGTACGTGACCTGCGGCAATTAAGCTTTTTAACAAGAAATGCATTCATTAACGACCTCATCGACTCAATGTCAAAACATTAATGGATTGATTTAATTAACACATTTCATTTGAAAATCACTTGCTACTAAAGCTCTTGTTACTATACCACGAGTTTGACACAATAACACTTTTTTGAAAATGCTGCCCATTGTGACATAATGCAAGTCAATTAATTATGGCCAAGAAAGCCAAAAAAGCAATGTATGGTGGTTTATTCACAGATGTTTTTCAGATATATTCAAGTTCAAATTTGTCTAGTTGCCATTGCTTTTTTATAAAAAAAACTCAATTTAAACCGACTGACTGAATGTATAGTACACAGAGGAAGCAGCCTTTGTTGAAAGAACATTCAGAAGGTGTGTACATATTTTCAGATGGATTGATTTGGAAAGGAGATTTAATCTGACTGATCATGTTAAAATAATAACCTTTATTATTTCCACTGCAAATTATATTGCATACAAATTCAAAGAGGCACAGAAACAGTAATATGTACAAGATGCAGGATGTCCATTCATTCAGTATTAAAAGCTCTTGGAACATCAACACTTTAAATATCTACTATATAGAGAAATATTTTAATTAGATCAATGGAGGACTGAATAGCAATTTCAGAATCGGATATTAAAGGTTTGGGAAGAATTAACTTGTCATTTTAAATTAGGGTTAGGTTTATGTGTAAATGCTCCTGCAATAATTTTGCCCTGGACAAAAACACACACAAAACATAGATACTTCAACATCCTTACTTGGGAATTACTGGTTCAGATTTTCTGCAATTCCTTAAAACTTAAAAGAGCACATCCGTAGTACACTAGCACTTTATTTACCCACGCGTTTGTTCCAGCTCTGCAAGTTTACTTTCTGATTTCAATATTTACATTCTGGTGATTTTTAAAACTTCATTGTTGAAGTATGCAAAAATGCAGGATGCTCTTAATCAAGGGACTTCAAAAAGATGTCTAACTAAAGGCCCTACCTTTCTGTGGTACCTTTTGTGTATCCAATATATAACCCACCCCTACGACGTTTGTTTCCTATAACATTACAATTCGAATTCAAAAGCCAAAGGAGTCCTGTGCACATACCAATATTTAATATTAATAGTTTACATATTCACCTTTGTGAATATGTAAACTATTAATAAATAAATAAATAACACTATAGTACTACACTTAACATTGGGGGGGGGGGACCTACACATTTGCACCAGCCATGCTTCCAAACTGTTCCTGAAGAATGGAAAGAACATTCCACACCGTGACAGAAAAGGCCTGAGGGTTCAGCATCCGCAAGGAACAGCCGTTCTGGAATTAAAAAGAACACTTCAGCTGGCAGGCAAGTAACAGTTGAGAAAAGAGCTACCACCACATCTGCCTCTTTAGAGTTTTAGGACAGTCACACCAGATGCAACGCGCAAGCCGCCTCCCTCGCCTCGCGTTGCCAAGACCCCTGTTCACACCGAAGGCTGCAATGGGGAAAAGTAGACAGGCTTCGCCTATAAGCACAAAAGTGAAGGATGCTGTTTAGAAAATAAAAGCTGCAATGCATGAAACACTGCAGAATACCTGGAATTTCAAGAAAACGCTTTTTCAATCAAAATAACCTTTTTAAGGGAGATCATGTTCACATATAATAGTCACTTGCCCATTGTCCCATCTTGCCACTTCTGCATGCACTAGCTTGCCTGCAACCCTGTAAATAAGAAGTGCCGTATTTTAAAGCTCTGGATGTTCAGGCACATGGTAGATTTTCTTCTTCCACCTTGTTTGTCGCTTCTGTGAGGGCCATCTTCTCTTAGGAAAGTAGCCCCCAACTTTTACACTATTCGCTGCTGGTAAGACATTTAACGAAGCGGAGCGTCAAAACTTGAATTAGTTTTTTTAATCGCTTAAGAACCGCCGCCAGTGGCACCACTGGCCGCCTTTGGTGTAAGAAATGCCTCAATTGAAAACAGCAGCTTCTACTTTTTTTTGTGCCGTGTTGCATCCAGTGTTAACACCCTTTAAATGCTGCCAACTTCAATCGATATGTCTAATTGGACAATAGGGAACCAGTCTATCACAAAAAATTAAATCAAATATTGATAGCTAAATAAAAGATACTTGAGCTGGAATGGAGGAAGCCATGCAAAAATGATTATTTCAGTAAATTAGTGGGACTTAATTATTAGAAGAATGCAAACAGGAGGGGACACCACAGAACACAGCGTGACGTAGACGTGTTTTAGTGGAGCGCCTGCTCTTTCTCTTAAACTTACTGATTTGCTTTACCAAATAACATAGCAATTTCACTGTTCAAAGGTTCATTCACTGGCAAAGGGGGGGTGGGGGGGGGGGTGGTGGTAGTGCTAGTTATAGTGCTTCTGTAAAATATGTACTGAATATTTAGTGTACAAGACAGTGTAAGAGAAGTACTATGGTAGAATATGTTTGAAACATACAAAATATATACTAACACTAAATTTTTATTTTGAAAACTGAGCACCGCTCGCCCGTCCAGCTATTGCTAACCAGAGCCAAATTTCTTAATTCATCATCTCAACAGCAAAGTGCTGTATAATGTAAGCGGTACTGAAACAAACGTCTCAAAACCCTTCTGGTTTTGTTAAATGGTCAGACGACCAAAAAAAAAAAGTTGAATGCAAACTGTGCAAGCGTTTGTTGATGCATCATTGAGGCACAGCCAATCTCTGGGGTCACTTTAGAATCATAAGTTCGCAGTCGTAGTAGTGTAAAATAGGATTTTCAATTAAATATAAACAAGTAGCTACGGTGACGTCACCAGTAAATTATGCAAATTAGTACCATCGAAGGTTCGAACCTTCCTTCAGTAATGTGTTCCGAACCTTTGAAGGTCAAAATGTACCCTACGTTGCAGCCCTACACTTAACTCGGTTTCTGTTAGTTTTCTTCCCAACCACCATTGCCATCTTTGTTTGAAGGAGTAGCTGCAGGCTGGCAACACACTGTCTCCTGCAAATTCCATTTCATCTGACCCAATGGTAGCAACTGAACGACTAAATAAGAATGTAAATGACGAGTTTAATAATATTTCCACAACACTGACAGCTGTGCAAGAAACCATATCAACTGCAGGCCCCCATGTCTCCACAATAGAGCAGGCCTCGCAGACCACATGGCAATATTACCACCAATCATGGAACAACTTTGCCAAACCTTTATGGCAGAAAATAAGGCTCTTTGATCAAAGGTTGTAGATCTCGAAGGTTGCTCGAGACTGCAGAATATTAAGATTGTTACCTGAAGGAAAAGAATGGCTCCCCTACTGAATGTGTTACTGAATTCATCCCTAACCTACTGTACCGTGACCACTTTAAAACATCTAAGTACACTATGCCCACTGATCTCTGGAACCCAGACCAGCACAAGGAGCACAACCAAGGCCAATTCATGGCAGACTCCATCGTTGTCACATGAAGGTACACCAACAGTTTCCGCTGCAGTATAAGGGGATGCAGATTCGTATCTTCTCAGATCTGAGCTCCAATGTTCTGAAGCAGCGACAGGACTTTGACAACATATGCAAAAGGTAAAGAGAAGCTGGGGTTCCAGCAAGCCTAAAATTCAAACACGGTTCTGATAACCACAACTTCAACACATCAAAAGAAACAGTGCAGTACTTCAAAAAGAATGTTACACAGTCATGAGCTGTTTAAACCCAATCTAAATACAGCAGGCTTGGAATGTAGACAATATGTTATGCTCTAGCAATTTTGCAACTTGGACTTTCATAGGGCTTATGATACAATTTGTTTTGAATTTGTACTTTCAAAAAAGGATATAGGGCATGCGTATAGGACTGAGGATTGAGTATGTGTTGGAGAGGAGGGTTTGTACCAAATTGAATATGAACAAAATATTGCACCACTTTGTTTGGGGAAGTGAGGGGGTGGGGAACTGTTTTTGTTTATTTTACCTGCTAGGGTTTTGGGGGTCATGTCTTTTACTCCCAGCTATGTCTTAGTTGGCCAAGATGTTCTGCCAAGCTAGGCACTAACAATAACAATATCAGTAATAATAATACCTTAAAATGTCGTGGAATGTAAATGCATTTATTTTATTTTTTTTCAAGGTTTGAATCCAATTCAAAAGTAATGTCCAGTACTAGACATTACATCAATTCAAAAAGCAATCCTGGGGATCACTTGCAACAGGGCAGTTCCAGCTTGCTATAAAATATGATACCACAAATTAGTTGTTGCACCTTGGGTAGGCTATTCTGACTGCATTATTAATAGAAAGTGCCCCCTAAGAGTGCACTTCTAGGTACATTGATTACCTGACTAACAGTTCTGAATTTTACCTTGTAAAAATCCCAAACATTGAAAGGCAGTGCCCTTCCAGGTGGGTTATGCGTCTCTCTCTCGCCATTGCTGTAGCTTGTTACATCTAGATTTACCCCATACTGAACATCATTCTGAAAATGAAGAAAAAACAAACAAACAAAAAGACAGGTTATCGACCCAAGATGCTTACTATTACTGTTAACTCAACTTGTATCTACGGAATTGCTAAAAATCACTGCCAATATACAAGGGGGTTAAATATACAGTGGTAGCCACAGCCAGCTACTTAGGATAACGATAATCGAAAGCACAACAGTTTATATAGTCATGAGGACACGAATCGTGCTATATAAAACAGAGGTGTGGAAAAACGAAATAAGCTATATGTTCTGCACATTGGCATAACTTAAGGGCTATAAAAATAGTTGATCAGTGATTCTTTATTCTGGCTTTATCTGGGACGTGTCTAATTTGTCCATTGCCTCTTGAGCATACTGGGAAAGAAAATAAAAATACAAGGCACTGGAGGACATCGAAATGCAAGTTGAATGCACTCTACAAGACAAAAAAACTACCACCTAATGAAACCAATGAAGGACTAAAATTTTAAAAAAAGTTACCAGCATTGTATCTAAAATTGAATTTCACAAAGGAAGCACTTTATTTCATTAATTAAGAATTCTCATTTCAACACCCTAAAATATCATGCAGGTAGGGAATGGGGTAATGAGATCATAAAAAGCTTGTGGTTTGTTAGTAACACAGTATGATCAAAAAAAAAAAAAAGAGACCAACCTTTATCACAGGACATATTGCACATTCCTTTCGACAAAGATGCAAATAAGCTTCTTTGAACAGAATAATTACAGGAAGAACAGATAGGTATGCAGAAAATTTAGAAGAGGTTAACTAGACTGCAAATGCCATTGACCTGAATTTTATTGTCAAGAGTAACACGCCATACTTTGCCATTTTTAATAGCTGTCCATGGCTACCACTGTAGCACTAATATTAAGCAATTTAAACCAGCAAATTAGAAAGAAAAAAAAAGTTAGCTAAAAGGATGTATAATAAACTGAGCGTTGCTTTCAGAAATGTCAAATCATGGATATGTATTTAATTATTTATTTTTTTAAAACCAAAACAATGTGTACTGTGTCTATTTATCCACAGATACACTAAAAGGTACCCTTTAACTTGGTTTCTCCTGCACTCACAAATACTGCCTTACATCTCTCAGAATCCTATCAAACTCTGCCGTGGAAAACAATCCTTTGTAGTAGTCTGGGTTGTGTCTCCTGATAAGCGCAGGTTTCTTTTCCCATATCTCACTAAAAATAAAGCATATACAGAACATGAGGTTAAGCACAAGTCTAAATTCAAGTCTTTTGTACAAGGCTCAAAAAACTAAATCATAAAGCAAAAATGAATCCCTAAACGTACAATTCCAGGTCTCTGCGTTGCTTACTTCTTAAACTATTGGCAAATTGTTCAAATCCACAGATATCCTGGCAAAAATAAAATGTATGAACCAAAGAACTCTTACCATATTTATATATATTTTAAATATTCCCTGTGAAGCTGCACAAGGATATTTGTTTAGTCTCTGTATCAAATTTATTCTAAGCACGTGCATTACTTGATCACAATTTCTTCTGACTATACCGACATCCTTATGACATTCCATTTGAACACTATTGCTTTTGGCTATATTAAGGAAATCAACAATAACCTTTCCTGCAGGAGATTAAATTAGACACCACGGCCTTTTTTTTTTTTTTTTAACACTGAAAAACATTTTAAAAAAATATGCATCAGTCCTGTTTTTACAGTTTCTGAAACATTTCTAAGAAATATCAATAAATAAATAACTTTATATTTTCTTAGCAAGTGTTGGTAAGCAATTGTGTGGTGTATCTACCTGAAGAACTTCTTTGCAGGGATTGGAGAGATGAACCAGTTAAAGAGCTTGGCAGCCCTGTCGTTACTGTTCTGAATCTTTCCCAGTTCTTCAAACACTGTCTCAAGTGCTGGTCCAACCAAAGGCTTTGCGCTTCCTGGTAATTTCTTAAAGAAATTTAAATAATCAAACAAACATTATTAAACAAAGTAGCTCCGACATAACATATCCACTTGTGCTGGGACAAATATCCACTCAGCGTTTCCACTAGAAAAAACACCTGCCTGTCACAGTGACGGGGTCACTAAATGTTTTACTAGGTCAAAACAGAAAACACCATTTATTCGTCTGACATCTGTCTACTCAAAGCCATACACATAAATTGTAGCGGATCAAGGTTCATCTGTAATGTAGCTGACGGGAGTACAGGTAATGCCATCGTTGAACAGGACGCTGCGCTGGTTAGGGTTGTCAATGGAGGAAAGCCCTATAAAGTATTAGCAGATCTTGTTCCTCTGGAGCATGCACTGTGCACATGCATTCGGTGTCCTAGATGGTATTGTTAATGGATTCAAGAAGTTGTCTTCAGATTTTTCATATTTTAAGTCTCCCGAAAAACCAGGTCCAACATTAATATAAGTCAATTTTGATGGTGCAGCTGTTATGATGGGCTCAAAAAATGGCATTGCAGAGCTACTAACAAAGGATATCCTGTTGCCAATGTGTAGCTCACAAGCTTCAGCTGGCAAGTCTTGATGCAGTGAAAAAAATCACCTTACATTGCTCAGTTTGAAAAAACAAAAGTGGATTTTTACACTTCATTCCCAAAAAGTAGAACAGCTGCAAAAGCAACTGAAGGGTTAGACACAAAAATGTTGCACACTTCAGTGATGTTAAACAGGTAAAATGGATCTGAAGAAAAACAAGAGCCTTGGATGTCATGAAGCAAAACCTGCAGGTTGTGGTTTTGCATTTGGGCAAAATTTGGAGTGGCAGTGATGAATCAGAAGCTAAGGCGAGGAAGTTCCTTACTGAAGCCACTCGTGTCAACTTCACAACACACTAGTCTGAGATACCCTCGAGTAAGTATCCCATATTTCAGAGTGATTTCAGTCTAATGACCTATTGTTGCTACATGTCCAGCCTGCAGTAGAGCGGTGTGCCTTGAGGTTAGTAGAACTGAAGAATGACTCGGGTGTACACACGCAGTTTAAGATGTACCACCCAGAGGAAAGTAAGTTTGGGGGTAATTCAGCTGGTGCCTGGGAGATCAGGTCATCTGGTCACTGCCCGCAAGCAAACATAATGTTAGGCTTTTTGACAACATGGTCAAAAACATTGATGAAAGGTTTTCCAACTTCAACTGCATGCCAGTTCAGGGATTCAGCATTTTTGACTACACACTGGCCTAATGCCATTTTGATGCCCTTTTCATGGAGAAAGCAGTAATAGTGGAGGAGTTTAGTGGACTTAAAAGCACATATGAAAAGCTTCAAGCACAACATCATACCAGTTCTGTCTGAATAATAGCCTCCCGCTCTGAACAATATCTTGAAACTGGTGGAGATGATGTTTACATCCAGAACGCAGCTTAAAATCAGGACATCTTGCAAGATTTGATGCTCCTTAAGGCCTTATTTTGAAGAAATCAACCTGATTTTCTCAGAGCCTTTGCTTGCATTCCCTTGCTTGCAACTGTTGCTGCTGCTGGGCGCAAAGCAGTGGGGGGGGGGGGGGGCGTTCTCCTGGGGCACCCTGACTGTCAGCTAAAATCAGCCCAGGGCAATGGTGAGTGTTGCAGTTCATTATATTTGATAAATAAGAGTTATCTGTTTCGGAAGATAAAAGTTGCATGCTTGGATTCTTAGCACCGTTACAAAATTGATAGCACTATATTGATTGGTCCTTAAATTTCCAGAGCTTTGATTAAATACTGGTGAATCGATGCATCAGATTAGAACCCAGTTTTTCTCCTGTTACCGGTTTGCATTAAAACTAGGGCTGTTTATCAATACATTTTTGATTGGTTAATTTATGGACATTAGTTGATTAAATCGGTAGATTTAAATTAGTAGATTAATTCGTGCACATTTTATAAAAGTAACGATATTACAGTGGCTGCCCTGCATAGTAATACTAAAAAATCAACAGAATCAATTTTTTTTTTTTTTTTTTATAAAAATAAGTCAATGGGAATTTGGTGCTTTTAAAAGCATTTTTATTATTATTTTTACTTTAGTTAAGTGTAACAAATTTTCACAGAACATCAGTTGTTCACATAGCTACGCACTTTGCTTCCTTCTTGTACTTCTGAATCTAGCAGAACCTGAGGAACGAAAGATATTGAGCCGTTCGAAATCTTGTTACATGTACAAGAATACTGTGGCTATTAGAAAGTGATTGTTAATATACTGCCGTAGTCAGAAATCATAGAAAGTAATTCCACATAACTATGTATACATAATTATCTATATTTGAAGTATTGGTGCCTTCATCAGTTCAGCTATTTCTGGTGCACAACTACCTCAATTTTTTCTGAGAAAGTTCTTGAAAATTGCATCGTGCAAAATTTAGCTATGCTTCCCATACTACTAAAGACCTTCAACTGTTTATGTCCTGCCTCCGCTCACTTACGATTAGACTACTGTGCAGAAAATGCAGTTGATTTTATATACAAAAATTGAACTGCATGATTACATTTTTTAAAAAAAAATGAATCTATGATCAACTCTGTATTTGATTAAACTGTGTGATTAATCTATTAAATCAGAGCAGCCCTAATTAAAACCTTCAGTGCATTTCTTTTTAGTGCTATTACAGTAGATAAACAATGTCAGCGCATTGCTAGGACACGCACGTTCAGCCTCTCTCTACAGTCACATTTGTGTAAAATGAGTTGGAGTTGCTTCCCTGGTAAGTCTATGCATTTTTTTGCACAAACAGAAGTGACAAAAAAACAGCATATACGTTTTATGTTCTGTGTAATTATTTCAAAAGAATGCAAATATTAAATCTACCGAGTACCTTTTGTTTTAAAGCATGCTGTGTTTGGATAATATTGCAATATTATATTAAAAGAAGCTGAATTTAATACAGTAGTTAAATTAGTCAGGAATTGTAAGATTAATGGTTTTGCTTTGAGCATAAAATGTTAACAGTAATTAACAAGCTAAATGCCTATACGATAAGAGTAAGAAATTAGTTTGCCGAAATAAAAAAATAAACAGTGAGCACATTTCTTTATTTTTTTTCAATGGACAACTCCTTTTTACCTTTATTTTATTTGAAGTGTTTGTTTAAGTTAAAAACTAATGTTATTACTTTATCAAAACCTGTCTATGGCCACTTTGTTTATTGCGAAGATACAATGATATCGGGGATTATTTAAAAAAAAAAAAAAAAAAAACATGGTCTACTTTGTTTTAGCTGAAATACACACAAATTGTTTATTTTTTTTAACCACTGTAGTGCATTATTTGTTTTGTAGTTTATTTACAATGGTAAAGTAAGGCCATTCTTACTTCTAGGATGTTTTTCAACTTTAATACAGTGTTACATATAATGGCTTTGATAACATTTTGAAAATGAACGAATACCCAAATCTAAATCTTGAATGAATATCCAAACATGAAAATTCCACGTTCATCCCACCAAGCTGTAAGTCACTACCATGAAAACATGGTTGACATGTCATACATCTAGTTTATAGTATCTACAAATGGTAAATTACACATGGAAAAAAGATATAGTATTACTGTTGGCAGTGATGTGACAGTCTCAGCAGCATCCTGCTCCCTTTTAGCTTTCTTCTGTTTTAAGACCTTCCCCTTGTGGAGCCTGCCATCTGTCCTTTCTGTCGCACTGCAATTCAGCACCTCTTTGACGCCAATGTTGGGCTTGTGAACACCTTCCTGCTTTGCAGACTTCATCTTGCTCAGCACATCTTTTGGGAGCTCTTTTGGGACTTTGATCTTATTGTGTTTTCTTTTTGTCCTCCTGCTATTCTTAGAAACATGTAAACCATTTTCTTCCCTTTTTACTTTTTCCTGTGAAACAAAAAAAAAAAAAAAAACAGTTGCTACAGTTTAGTTTCTCTATTAGGACCCCAACCCGAAATATGTCTCCATCTGGGGGAGTTCATTAAAATTATATTTGCTGCTGTTAACATGACACACCTTTTGCTCACATGATTTGCATTGCAGGCCACCAATCCTGTATTGCACTCACATTTTTAAATCAATACTAAGCCTGTACTTTCTTATGAAAGGATCTGAAATTGTTTCAGGTTAGAATGAGGGAATCTTGAACAAATGAGCTAGAAAAACTGCACCTTTTGATAAAGACTTTGTAAAAAATGACCTTCAAAATAATAACAGTGGAAAGTATAAAACATAAGAGGCTCTGTGGTCTGGTGGTTAAAGAAAAGGGTTTGTAACAAGGAGCTTCCCGGTTCAAATCCCAGCTCAGCCACTGACACCTGACAAGTAACTTAACCTCCTTGTGCTCAGTCTTTCGGGTGAGACGTTGGTGTAAGTGACTCTGCAGCTGATGCACAGTTCACACACCCTAGTCTCTAAGTCGCCTTGGATAAATGCATCTGCTAAATAAACTAATAATTTGAAAGGGTATCCACCACAACTGGGTTACTTTGTATGTTATGCCTTGGGAGAAGTAAAAGAATACAGTGATCATTTGCTTATCCGACTGCAATGGGACCAGGGTAAGGGCGGAGATGTAAAAAGCTGGATGAAAGAATCCTGTTTTAAATACCATTATACACAGCTGTAACAATTACTAAATTCACTCTATTGTTTTGTGATTCAGCTTTTATTAGGGCGTGCCAATAAATCCCTTGTTTAGAAAGAGAGAGGGTATTAATGCTTGTGATAGAGCAGCTGTCTGCCACGTGGGTGCGTGCATTCACTGCTGAGTGACAGCCAGGAGATTGAGACGGAGGTTGAAGATACGCACCACAGGCGAACAGGATTTATTTACATAAACACACTGAACAGCTCACGTGACACTACCAGCAACGGTTGCGCATGGAGCTCATACAACAGTGTACAAAACTTTGGTAGGATCAAAATCTTTGAGGTAATTTTCTCTGTTCAATAATAAAACTAACTTTGCTGAAGAGGTTGATCATGGCAGATAAACGGTTAGGGCAGCTACACAACTGTATTTATCTGTGACGATGCTGTTTGCTGCTTGTGTCTTCGAATGATCTTCTTCAGATAGGGCTTGGGTTAAGCGAATGTTCTGCATTGCAATGGGGTCATTCCCAAGACAACCCCACCCCAAACATGAATATTGAAACATGAAAGTTGTTGCTAAATATTGGTTAACACATAAAAAGTAACAGGGTGCAAAATAACCGGACACTGCAAAAGCTGCCTGTAAGCCCACTCGTCATTGCCATCGGTGTCCGTCAGCACCAGCACATCTGATCTACAACCCAGTCACAAGCTAGCTCCGTGTCAGCCTGTTCTGTCACAATCCAATTCTGTCTAATCTTGTCCCCTGAGAAAATAACTCATTAATGAATTATTGTTGCCATTCTTTTTACAATTCACCTCCCAGCACTAAGCCACGAAAAAGACGTACTGTATCATTAGTTAATGAAAGGCAAACAGAGGGAGGTATGCTGTTAGATTGAGCTCAATATGACCGTGCTGCCAGGAATTTTCAATCAAGTTATGCTCTAGACAGCCCACAGACACGAGGAGCATTTTCAATCGCCAATACACCACGGTGTTATGTTTTTGTAAAGAACGAAAAAAGCTTTTTCGACAAATTAGCCGTCTCTTCACAAGTCCATTCTTTAAGAACGTGTGGCAAGTAGGACATCCCTATTATTATCCCCGAATATTATAATAATATTAATAATAATACGCAATATAAATGCGTGCACTTACAGTTGAATGAAGAACAACTTAAAATTGCAATACTTTAACTGTGTATAAATGCTAATTTATATGTAAATTTAATGACGTTGCGGTTTTCGAATTCATAAGTTATTCCCATGGGGGGGCCCGGACCGCCTCCTTCAAAAACGCTGAAAATGAACTGAATTATTAGTTTTGCTCAAATTGACACCAAAAAAAAAAAAAAAAAAAAAAATGAGCAAGTAGATGACATGGTTCAAATACCAGCTCCCTGCGTTATGAAACAAGGAGAGATAACATTAGTGAATGAAAAACTATCTTGAGAAGTGCATTTACTTTTGTGTAATACATTCACTACCTTACATAATTCTGCTTTAAGTAGTAAAACATGTGCTTTCATGAATGTGTAGTATGCTTAAAAACAGCATACTGTCTTTTATCCTGAATCGAGGGTCCAGCAATGCACCATAACAAAAACTGTAAATCCTTTGCAACCGTACGTTTCAAGAAGTGTGAAACTATATGAAGTCTCTCAAATGTAAACATGCATTATATACATCCATCTGTTCATCATTGTGATGCAAAGCACTCTCCATTGCCTGACAAGTTTCTGTTTAGAGTCGTGTGTTTTAAAAAAAAATTAAAATCTTTGAACAAAGACATTACCGTTATACCACTATAATGCAAGTTTTTTGGCATATCTTTGAAAATGCAAGTCTAAAAAAGGTATGACAGCTTTAAGTACAGTAATTTCTAACAATGTATAGGCCTTGCTACTGTTATACTGTACATGCCTATGCAAGTATCAAATACAAAGATATAGGGGACAATATTATGTATATTAAGACTAAGTTTGGATTCTAGGTTTCAACACAATCCATATTAACAACAATACTATGGTTGACATTGGTCACTGCAGTGGTTAATCATTTGTGTATTGGCTGAGCATGTACAATGCTTGGTTGGCTGCTGATGTGGACACTGACTGGTAGCATACACATGAACATATATAAAGGAACAGAACACTGTAAAATTTATATAAATCCTTTCATTACATACTGCAGACAGAAAAACAAAGGATGCAGAGTGGTGCTGGGAGCAAAGAGGAGATACCCCAGGAAAATCCAGACGTTACAAGAGCTTGGCAAACGCAAAAAAATGTACAACATATATAAGCAAGGATACTACTGTTTGCAAGAGAAAGCTGCCTCTCAGTCAAGTGTCGCAAGTTCAGGATCAAAGACAAAAGGTCTCAAGCAGGGTAGCAATGTCTCTTCATCTGTGAAGAGAATTCTGAGGTTCCACTTTGCACTTGTGGGGGATTTAAGGTCAAGGTACAAAAATGCACATGTAGAGAGTGAAGCAAATCTACACTTGACTGTTCACAGGAAAACTGATCAATAAGTACAAATTTCAAAAACTGTCAGCTCAGCCTTGGGTTTTCATATAAGCGTTGGAAAACTGGTGGCGAAGCACTTCACTACGTCAGAGCACAAAATGCTGCCTTAGTCAACAGGAAGGCACTTGAGACAGTTCTTCATAAGAGATGATGTAAGCAGAGTTGCCACTGGCAAAAACAATACTATCACTGTAAAAAAAAAAAAAGTGAAGAAAGTGAAGGTTGCTTTGTGATTCCCTGTTAAACCTCCACAAGAAATATGTTGCATGACCATCAGATTTCTTAAGGACTCTTGCCGACAGAAACCCTTTTGGGTTGTACCGCCCACAGAGAGACAGGGAAACCTGTCAGTGCATGAAAATCTACATGGCCGACAAGCTATTCAGCCTTGGGCTCTCAAAAAAGCCTCAAAAAACAAAGATGGCAGGCACCAACTCCAAAGCATGAGCGTATAGTGAATGTAATGAATGCTGTATCTCTGCATATGCTCTGATGAGATCCCCTCAAAAAACAGAAATCTCTAACTCAATGGTTTTTGGAAAAGACCAACCATGCCAGCGCTGATGAAGAGTCAGAAAGGAACAGCTCCACAATCAGTGAAGAAACAGCTGACAATGAATGAAGATGAGCTTGTTGCACAATTCCAGGACAGGCTATTCAAGTTCCATAGGCACATTTTGATTATCCGACAGCAGTACAACACATACTGGAAGATCAGGGACAACTTGACGTCTGAAGAATGTTTAATTCATGTTGACTTCAGTGAAAACTACACCTGCAAGTATGCAAAGGCCATTTAAATCAGTTCATTTTGGTGGGTCACACCAACAGGCGATGCTTCATACTGGGGTTCTGTATGTTGAGAAACAGTCCCCTGTGTCTTTCTGAACTATCTCTCCAAGCAGAAGACATGACCCACCAGCTATCTGGGCAGATCTTCATCCAGTCTTGGATATGGTTAAAGGTCAGTACTCAGAAGTTAGACGGCTTCATTTTTTCAGCGACGGCCCAGCGACCCAGTACAAATAAAAAGGAAATTTCTACCTGCTTGTCACTGAGCCACACAAGAAGGGTTTCCAAGACATAACCTTTAATTTTTTTGAGGCAAGTCATGGCAAGGGGGCCCCAGGTGGGGTTGCAGGCTCTCTAAAAGAGGTTGGCTGACTCCATAACCCATCACGGAACAAATATTCCAGATGTGCAGTCTTTATTTGAGGACCTGAAGAGCTTGGAGACATCAGTGAAGTTGTTCTATGTCAGTGAAGATGATGTGGAAAGCACGACATAGATGATGCTGGGGATGCCTCTTGTAACAATAAAAGGGGCAATGAAAATGCATCAAGCCATCAGTGTTGCACCAGGTCATCTGAAATATAGGGACATAAGTTGCCTCTGTCAAGCCACTGATAATGTGTCTGACTGAATTGAAGGGATGAATTGAAGTATTAGTTACTTGACTATAGGATTTTACTTGTTACATAAGGTTGTGTTTATATTGTGAAAACGTTTTTTCTGTATATGTTTTTGGAACATAGTTATATTGTTCAGTTGTATTTTACTTACAAGTTTTAAGACAAAGATTAATCTATGTTTACACGTTTTAGCACAGGTGTTCCTTTAGAAAATGTATTCAAAATATTTTAAACGATTAAATTGTTAGAATAAAACATCTTAATTGATCATTTTCAATGTATTTTAAACTAATGTCAGCTTTCAAAATTTGATATATTTCTTAACAGTTCCTAAATGAATAAGGTTTGCTGATATAACATTGTGTCAATGTCACTGGTGTTAAATTGTATCAGTGGTGTTGCATGGTGCATTGATGTTCTGGTAACAAGAATGCCACAACCTAAATATTCATAATTTCAACATGCCTACTTGTAACATTATTTGAAAGACAACATATTAAGGACATGGTTATTCAAGTCTGATGAAACATATTATGAATTATTAGATGACCTTCCTATCCTAAACATGTTGAGCAAAAAAAACAACAAATAAAGATTGTGGTTAACCGATATTTGCATTTAGGCATGAGTAACACCACTGACAAAAAGAGCAGCTTAACCAATATTTGATAAAAAATATTCAAATAATTGAAATTCACTAAGCTCTAAGATTAGTTGTAGAAAGATAAGGTGTTTACAAATACATTACGCAACTTTAATAAATGGCGAGTTTCATTTCCAAGAAATTTTCAGATCCAAAAGCCACCGCATTTGTAGAATGACCCATATAGAGTTGCTACCTATAACGATTTGGTAGTGGACTTTAATACAACTGTTTACATAATAGTCATTATACAAATCAAAAGATCCGATTTTTGCATGAGTTGCATTCAATGTGTGATTTATAGTATTCACATTATCAAAAAGTCTGTGAATTAACCTGACGAACCTTCAAAAGGTTTAAAATTACCTTAGAAATTCCAGGCTAGCGAACTAATCTTTGAACCCGGCCCTAGTTTATTTGCTGCGTTCATGCTAAACAATTCACTGCTATTTTTCTATTCAGATTTGCATTTCAAATGTCACAGGCAAGATGGGGATGGGGCTCAGCGTGCCCATTCGCACCACACGGGGCTCTCTGCCCAATTATATACAATTACCTCTTGAATTTCATAACTATGTAAATAAATACAACAGAGTGTGTAGGATGTGTTATACACATACATGTTTGTGTAGACCTTTCTTTATCTTCTTCTGAGCAATAACCATGCAGCAGGTTGCACCCGAGCCATATTGCTTTCAAATTATATCCAAATTTAGCAGGACAGGGTGGAGATTGCATCCGTTTTTGTCCAGAAATCAAACCTATTTAATTTTTTTTTTTTGGTAGCAAATTTCGGGGTTTTTTTCCCAGCAATTATGCTCAAGTGTGAAAGTGCTGTTCAATTCCATATGTTTGATTGTTTTTAGAAAACAAAGCATCTAAACACTACAGTGTGAATAGCCCTTTTCTGTTCAGAGTCACTTTAGGTCTAATAAGTTGTTGTATTTTAAGCAGTTGAATATAGCAGCAACCAACTTGCTCTTAAAGAGGCACCCAACGATTGGATTTGGCAACCAATCTTTGTTTGGCCTAGGAGACATTAGCTCCTTGGACAAAAAGTTAAGTCTGGGGTTAGGCTGTTGGTTGCCCTAACAAAAAAATCCTGCAGGATTCCTACAGGAATTGTGCAGGTGTCCTACAGAAGTAAGTGTTCTGTTAAATAATATATATTCAATTGTAAAGGAATTGTAATCAAGTGGGAAATGTATCATGTGGGATATGCTGAAAGAATTATACAAAAACTCCAACCTGTGTGTGCCAAATAAAATTTTATTAGGATAATATTGTCTAAATATCCCATTTTGCCCAAGTATAATGTTGTATACTAGTTTATTTTGTAGAATTCAATAATAACTTTATTCATATGTAAATCTGATAAATCCACTGCTTATGTATTTTTTTTTTATTCTATTCTTCAATTAAGAAAACTAATAAATGTTCTGGTTAATATTCACTTTTACTTTTTATAGCAACAACAATGAAGGACAAAATGATAATGACCATAACAAAATTGGTCAAATTTGACAGTGGTCAAAATAATTAAAAGGTATTATATTTATATACAATTCCAGGGAGAACAAAAATAAATAATTTTTCAGAAATGAAAACATACCTTCACTGTAACATTCTGTCCTGAACAAAAGTAGCGATTATATGTTGAAAACATATCCAACTGTTGGAAACAATTTTTTGTTTGGTAATTCAAATACATTACATGTTATCTGCATGTTTCTTTTCTGTTACAAACAAGGGGCATGCTTTTATTATTAAGTATTAATGTATGTCTTATTGTCCAACACTGTCACCCAAGCTGATTTATAGCTGTCATAAAACATTGCATTAAAAAAATGTATGTACATTTATTAAGTTAAACGTATATTTGTATATTCATATTGTGTGTGTATAATTATCTACCCGTCTATCAAACTATATGTACACCTCGGAATATTACATTTAGATGTCATCAAATTGCAAATTATTCTACAAGCATATTTTTTTTGTCTTGTAAAACAATGACCTAGGAACCGAAACAATAATTCTGCCTTGTTAAAGCTGCATTTAAGTGACCCACTTTGGATCGTGACTCATAGTTTAAGAATCCTTAACTTTAATTAACATTGTTTTAAAGTGTTACCATTGTTTTGTTATTAAATTAACTAAATTATTTCAATCAATCACATTTTGTAAATTTACACTTACACTAATAAAATATATTCCTATGTCTATGTAGTCTGTTTTATTTATTACTGTGGTTTAAAATTACATACATCTACACCTACAGTATCTACAGTAATGTATATTGATTGCTTTTATGCAGAAGCCCATTTGAAGGAGAATTAGATAAGTGAAGCAACCCAACAGGAATGTTGTAAGTATTGTTCCTATAGGAAAACATACTTTATAGAGAAAAATTGGACTTTTGTGCAGGAATCCTGCAGGGTTTTATCAGCAGGAATCCTGCAAGGATTTATGAGCAGGAACCTTGCAGGCTATCCTACAGGAAAATGGTCTGAAAATCCCGTAGAATGTCCTGCAGAAATAAATAAATAAAAATATAAACATAGCATTTTCTTAATAAATAAATAATTAAGTTATTGTTTTTCGTCCTGTGGCCAACAATTAGCTTTATATATGAATCCTAAGCAATTACACAACATCCAACACTTTTGCCTGGTTAAGTTTGGCTTACAAATTAGCTTAACTAAAGGCTATTTTGGCCTTACCCTTTTTGTTGCCAATTGAGAGCCCTGAACAACATTATATATATATATATCATGATCAAATTTAATTTATATTTGGTGAAGAATAGATATTAAACAACTAGTCCATGCGTTTTATGTTATTTGTGTATAACACATTGCTGTGCATCAACTTGCTGAGCACACTACTATAGTTTTGTACTTATAAAAATCTTAATACAAAACAGCAAAATAGCAAAACCGGGACAATTTAATCGTTTTACTGTTTCTGACTGGACAAAACATCGAGTCTTAAAACTGGGTCAATCCCAGACTTGATCCCCGGGACGTCTGGTAAACTAAGTTATGTATTTAAAAAAAAAAGGAAATGACTGGGCTACAAAATTTCTGGTACGCTTTGAGTCTGTGTACCAATGATTTAGGACATTCCGCTAGGTTTAGGCTGGTGTGGATCCTTTGCCGAATGTACTGGTCTGTGCGCTTTCAAAGTTCATGTAATGAGAACCCTACTGTTAATGGTTGCCAGGCCGACAACATAAATTCCCGGTACTTTTTACCCATTACAATTTACAAATTAATTCCCAGTTACGTATAATATTATTGAAAAATAAATACGACTACGTATACTGTGTTTGTACCGAACTGGTCCAGATGAGAGATATAACAGCGTGACGTTTATTGTTAGATAGTATTTGATTTTCAAAACAAATTTACTATTTAAAAATAAATACATAAATAAATAAATAAATACCAGTATACATTCCCTTCAACTCCACTAACCTGGTTCTGCGAAGCGTTTTCGGCTGACAATGCTCTATAAATTTCAAAAGCAGAAACACGTGGATCCTCCATGGTGCTTGTAAGTATAATGAAACTGCACACTACTTCTTCTCACTCTACGTAATCGCGACAAAAAAAAAAAAAAAAAAAAAACCGGACATGCTCACTTATCTGTTATACAGATAAAAAGCGAGGATGGTGGCCCCCTCTGGTGGTTGACTGAAATGGTGCGTACCGGTGTTCGGTTCAGCTTTCATGCAATTTATAAAATGAACAGCAAGGACATTGTGTACCATTATAACATAGAGTTTGATTTCCTGATGCTGGAATTACGTGAGAGCCATGTCTGTCAAATGAAGTATTCAACAGTCATGTGATTTAGTTTATATTTACTGTAAACTGAATGATAAAACTAAATACCTGTGTAGTGTTATAAAGTGGTACATCCTCACAATGTGGTACCAAAACTTGACCTGTGTAATGTTAGAAAGTAGTACGCTGTGAGATTTTGGTACAGGTGCAATCAATTGCAATGTGATGTGTTTTCCTTATCAAACAGAGGTACCATTAATTATACTTTTTTTTTTTTTCCAACCATTAATTATACCTTTTTTTTTTTTTTTTTTTTGTAAAACAAACTGGAAACAGACAATCAATTTCTCTAAAAAGAAAAAAAAAAAACAATTCACAACTAACAAGAACAATGAGAAGCCCATCTTTTACTTGCAGAAGTAAACAAAAAATGTTCAAGACCCAATGTATTTCATGTGATAAATACTCACATTTGTTTTAATGGTGGAAAAATATGATAAATTCAATTAAAAAAAGATGCATGAGCAAGCATAGTGCGCTGTCTACCACTTTTTATCTGGGTACCTGAAAAATAACACTACACCGGTACTATAAATGAAAACCTAAAGTTAGTCCAGTTCCCTAAATAGAGAAACAAATAACATAATCTTGGTGAAGAATAGTAGGTATCATTGTATATTATATTCCTTTCAGTAGTGATCTATACATTTTACTTTTTCAGCTGGTTTCACAGACCTGATTACCACTACTGTTATCAAATAAATCATATTTTATAAAGGTTTACCATAGTAAAAGCATAGCAAAGTGTAATAAACATAGTGAAAACATGGTAAATTATAGCTAAGCATTGTAAAGAATAGCAAGATAAGATGAAGCATATTAAAAAAAAAAAAAAAAAAAAAAAAAACATGGCAAATTAGGGTAAACTATCATGGGGTTTCCATGCGAGTTTTTTTTTTTTTTTTAACTCGAGACATTTGCTCGAGAAAAATGTCTTGTGTAAAATGCTTTTTTGGGTTTCCGTTCGCTCAGTTTATTTTACTCGAGTAATCCGGGCTTTTCACCGGACGTCATGCAAATGAATGGGAAAGGTGGGGGTTGATATGTAAATGAGCTACACATAAAGTACTCATGCTATTTTTGAAGATTACTAGTGAAATTTTGTGAAAATGTGGTTTCCATGTGTAGAGAACTGGTACACGAGTGAATCTAAGTCATAAAACAAAATAATTTGTGCCTGGTTGGTTAGTAATGTATGGTTTTACTGCTCTTGCCCAAATTGTTTTTCAAATGTCATTAGTGGGGTGTCATGTGGTTAGTAGTGAATACTGTTTCAACTAATTTATCTTACAACTCATTAATTAAAAATAAACTCTAGAGTTTCAGAAAACTGAAACAATTGTTGAAATGTTTGTCTTAACTTAGCAGTAAGGATACAACTGTTAGCTGCTACTGGGTATTCTATAGCAGCATTCAAACACAATTTCCAGAGGTGTGGGATGGGTTTCATATTGAAGGCTCATGTAGGCTTCTTTTGATGAACTCCATCCCCAGTAAATTGCTATATTTCTGCTACAACTTGCAGCAGACGGATGTTATAATTGACAAACTCTGTTATAAGAAAGGAAACAAAACAGAAAAAGCCTGGAAAACCTTGTGGTTTGAAATGAATAAATCCAAACTTTGCCCTTCCTTTGCTAGAGGGACGGGGGACTGGGGGGACAGGGGACGGGATGGGACGGGGGCGAGGGATAAGCACTGTTAAATGCCTTGCATTGTGTAGTGTATTAGTGAGGTATGAATGGTGTGTGGGTGCCGACTGTGTACAGCCGGGATTGGGTGGGAGTATAGCTAAGTGCCCAAGCTCGGTTGGGTTATATTATGCAAACCGCACCATTCAGCTTTTCGGTGTTCATAAAAGAGCAATAAACAGTACTTTCACATGCTTTTTAACCTCAAGCTTTGTCTGCCTCATTATTTCACCTGCAGCTGCCCTGAACCAACCTTACACTTGGAACCCACAGCACGCTCAGCGCTACAATACAATTAAAAACAACAGATCCAATCAAAAGCAAACCATCATAGGAAATTAAGTCAGCAGAGACTGCTATCTTGTAGCATAACTGTACCATAACTGTAGCTATTACAGTTCTTTCTCCAGGTCTGCTGAAAAATTATATTGTACAGTCAATTCTCATTAAGACAAACTCGGTTTAAACGCATTTTGTAATTTAATGCATTTTCAATATGGTCCCGGACAAATGTAACAGACACTCATTGTAAATTACTTCTTATAATATGAATTCACTTAACACTTAATTTCCTGTTTGTGCAAATTATTTTGGAGCCCACCCTCAAGGGAAGAAGGTTTTCAGTAAAATGAATTGCTCCAGTTCAAACAACTGAGTGATAAGGACATTGAGAAACAGATTTGTGCCTTTATATTGCATTTTACTGCTGTTTTGGGATTACTGACACTGTGATGCATTTAGAGTTGTAATAGTGTTCACACATCAGTGCCATTTTCATCAAGCATATAAATGAGTCCCCTGTGCAAAAAAGGCTCCATCCTTTACCATTGCCAATATTTTAATGGTTGAAAATGTGAGTATAACATGAAAATTAAATTCAATTCATAATAATAGTGTCACTATCGTGCTGCTATAATAAGCCTGGTAAAGCCTGTCAGCTTGACTGGAGAAGCAACAATATGATGGAGAACACATATACAGGATATTAATATTTTAAAAATGTATTTAGATTTTCTCCTTTCTTTGTATATAGGTGTGAGACGTGAAGAGCCCTGGAGCTGGTTCCTGTGCAAATTTGTGCAACTGGGACGCGGAACAGGAAACAAGTTTCTGGGTAACCAATCGAGCAGTTAGGCTTGTCCAGTGACGAGCTGATCGTAAGGTCCGGCTTGGCTGGGGGACGTGCCTGGGAAGGCTACGCGGAGCTCAAAAAACATCTGTTCCACAGCTTGAGGCTACTGCACGGCCATTGATACATAGAGGGGAAGAGTACACACAGTATTAACTACTACGAAACCCTTCAACTGCAAGACGGTGCTTGTGAAGGCATTGCCCAGCCGAGGCTGTTTAAACAGGCAAGAGTCCCGTGAGAATGCCAGGACTCAAACTGACCTGAAGTAGGTTAGTTTAGGGGAGGTTGATTATAAACAGTGCATAGAGAGGGTTTGCTTTTTATTTTTTAGCTTTCTTTTCTTTATTAAATGTGACACTGGAGCTGCCATTGTTGGTACCTCAGTGCCAGCTCTTGTGTTAAATCTGTGTACCTGTGTGGCGTATCAACACCCAATTCTCTGTGTTGGCTTTAGTATTTTTCAGTGATGACCACATGTAACAACCCCCTTCCATGTGACTATTTTCTCCTGAAACACTAGTAAATTAGTCTAGATTAACAGACTGCTTAGAGAATGTACCTCAATATGTGGAAGTAAAAATGTCACATTTACTAAGTCTTTGGCTCCTTTTTTCCACAACTTGTTTTTCTTGTTGTAATTTCATCTTCAGTGTTATCTAGGTTCAAACAGGATGTTCAGAACAAATAGGGACTTTTTATTTCAGTCTTCAATTAAATGTTGTTTATGTTTGTGACAAAGTGCCCGCCCCTGTGTATATTATCTGTTATGTGTTGCGTGTGGTGTGTTTAAATGTTGGTGTATAGACATTGGTACACGGGATATAAACGGGTCTGTGTAAAACGAGTGTTTAAAAATGTATATGTGTATTTAGGCACGAGGATTGCACAGCACTTCACGTGCAAGTAAAATGTAGTAATATGTGAGCACGGGGAATTGCACTTTATTAATTCACGTGCTGGGATTCAAGTGAATAATTAATTGGTAATTGAATCCCAGCACAACAGTATATATAGATGCACGTTGTCACATACTCGGGGTTGGGTGTTCGGTGAGTGGAGAACGGGAGCGAGAGAAGGAGAAACTTAAATATCAATTGCTATTGCGTGTTGGTGGGACCAGCACGATACTTGTTTATTTAAAACTCACCGTGTTTGTCAGTGTGTCTGTCCGTGCACCGTTTTGTTAAGTTTAGTCTGTTTTTGTTTGTCTATTTATTTTGGTGTAGAGTGCCGTGTCCTGTGTTTTCGTGTTTGTTTAAACCTTTTATTTTGTAATAAACCGGCGCCAACAGACGTCTTCATCATTTCATTTCACATCATCGTCTTTGTATATTTCATTCCTTCCTGGTTCTGACACCGCCCACTTGGCCGTCTTTGTGACAATGTTATAAAATGTAAAAGAAACAATGCTTAAACTTTTGAATTCTATGTATTAACCATTAAATATTCTATTAATAATAGTTTTTAAATAAAGTAAATACTTTGAAGATATGTCCCAAAATGTTTCTGCTGTTCAGTGTTATATCCATTTGCTTAAGTGAACCAATACATTTTTGGCAGAATGATGTAAACAGCTGATCAGAGCATCTTCACTGCATGGCTTCCTTTAAGCTACTGCAGAGTAGCTCTGGCCATTATATACAGTACATTCAATGTGAAAGTAGTACGATTTACTCTAGTTCACATAAGAACATAAGAAAGTTTATAAACAAGAGGAGGCCATTTGGCCCATTTTGCTCGTTTGGTTGTTAGTATCTTATTGATCCCAGAATCTCATCAAGCAGCTTTTTGAAGGATCCCAGGGTGTCAGCTTCAACATCATTACAGGAATCTAGTTCCAGACCCTCACAATTCTCTGTGCAAAAAAGGGCCTTCTATTTTCTGTTCTGAATGCCCCTTTATCTAATCTTCATTTGTGACCCCTGGTCCTTGCTTCTTTTTTTAGGTTGAAAAAGTCCCTTGGGTCAACATTGTCAAGACCTTTCAGAATTTTGAATGCTTGAATTAGATCACTGGGTAGTCTTCTTTGTTCAAGACTGAATAGATTCAATTCTTTAAGCCTGTCTGCATATGACATATCTTTTAAACCCGGAATAATTCTGGTCGCTCTTCTTTGCACTCTTTCTAGAGCAGCAACATCCTTTTTATAGCGAGGTGACCAGAACTGAACACAATAGTCTTGATGAGGTCTTACTAATGCATTCTTCAGTTTTAATATTACTTCCCTTGATTTAAATTCAACACTTTTCATTATATATCCAAGCATCTTGTTGGCCTTTTTTATAGCTTCCCCACATTGTCTAGCGCGATGAAGACATTTCTGAGTCAACATAAACTCCTAGGTCTTTTTCATAGAGTCCTTTGTCAATTTCAGTATCACGCATATGATATTTATAATGCACATTTGCATTATCTGCGTGCAGTACCTTACACTTTTCTCTGCAAATTTAAGTTTGCTTACTATACCAGAATCTAAGTCATTAATGTAGATTAAAAATAGTGGATCCCTGATACTGATCCCTGTTTTACTCCACTGGTTACCTTGCACCATTTTGAGGTTTCTCCTCTAAAAAGTACTTTCTGTTTTCTACATGTTAACCACTCCCTAATCCATGTGCATGCATTTCATTGAAACCCTACTGCATTCGGTTTGAGATTTAATCTTTCATGCAGGATTTTGACAAAAGCTTTCTGGAAATCTAAATAAACCATGGCGTATGATTTGCAGTTATCCATTGTCGATGTTGCATCCTCAGAAAAGTCAAGCAGGTTAGTTAGACATGATCTCCCTTTCCTAAAACCATGCTGACTGTCTCCCAGGATATTGTTACCATATAGGTAATTTTCCATTTTGGATCTTATTATAGTTTCCATAAGTTTGCATATAATAGAAGTTTTCTCTCCCTTTTTGTGAATCAGTATTACGTTTGCAATTCTCCAGTCTGCCAGTACAACACCTGTGTCAAGAGACTGTTGTATGATCTTGGTTAGCGGTTTGTAAATAACGTCTTCATTTATTTGATTACTATTCGGAGGATCTCATAAGGCCCAGGGGATTTGTTTATTTTAAGAGTGCCTACTCTCTTTAACACTTCTGCCTCTGTTCTGCTAAAGTTATTTAAAACTGGATCCTCCTTTGTAAAAAATTGTGAAAAGTAATAATTTAATATATTTCCTATTTCTTTTTGTTTATCTATGATTTTGCCATTTGTATCTGTAACTGGGCGAGCAGCCCTGTACAGTATTTATTTTTAGAACAGGGTCTCCCCCTCCACCCTGTGTTATTTTGTGTTTGTTTATTATATATATATATATATATATATATATATATATATATATATATATATATATATATATATATATATAAATGATGGCAAAAGCCGTGTGGTTTGTTTATTATGATTTATTTATTGTTGTATATTTGTATGACGGCAAAGCGCCATGTGTGATATTGTTTTTGTATAAGTTTTGCAGCATGGATGGGAGGCCCCATCAACATTAAAAACCAATGCAGAAGGTGGCCTTCTCCAGAATTAATTAAGTGATTAATTTGTTGCTAATCAGGAGGTGGTCACCTGTATAAAAACCCTGCAGTTTTCCCTGCTGGAAGTGGTGTGTTTGAGAGGCGGAACGAGAGAGCTAAGAGGAGAGATTCATTTAAAATTAAAAAGAAACTTAAAGGATCCGTGTAGGCTACTGCCCAGCCGGACCTTAAGTGTTGTTAAAGTGTTTGTGATTATTTTTGTTTAAATATTTATTTTCTGTGCTCTGTGAGCAGTGTTTGTATTATTAAAATATTTTATTTATTTTTGTTGTATTTAATAAACGGCGCAACACGTCTCTTTGTGAACTGCGGTTACCTATGTTTTCAGTTCCTCATTCTGGCCTGACATCACCGCAACGCCATTTCCTGCCACACGTGGTGTCATCGTGGGATCAACCACAGCCTCCGACCAGAGAGAAAGGGAAGGGTACTTTTTTTTTTTTTTTCTTCTTTTTTTAAATTTTGTAGCATGAGGAAAGAGGAGGAGGAGCTGCAGCAGCAGAGGCAACAGCAGCAGTCGCAGCCTAAGAGGTGGTGGTCCCGGGTACCAACCCAGTTTGGACCCTCGGACTGGGCAGCCTAAGAGGAACAATGGAGTGCTGAAGGGGGCCCCCCCATGCGCGGTGCTTGTGGCGAGTTTGGACACGTCCGGGAGGACTATCCTTATGGAAACCCCCAGTATGAATAGGCGTGGAACCAGGGTCTGGTGGGGGATGCTGCCGAGTGATTCTAGGCAGTGGACCAGACCCTACCATCTCTGGCGCCCAAAAGGGAAGAGCCCGAACGTCCGGCGCATGAGTAGGAGGAGCCCGAACGTCCACATCCCAGGTACCCGCCAGCAGAGGGAGAATACCTGCTGGTTCCACCTCCATTGCGGTGGGCGGACTACTTACCCCTCCCATCTCCACCAGCAGAGGGAGCTTGCTGGTTCCTCCACTGCCGCCAGAAGGGGAGGAGCCCCTGCCGCCTTCGCCGCCAGAAGGGGAGGAGCCCCAGCCTCCTTCGCCAGGAGCAGAGCAGCAGGAGCTGACTATCTCCACCACCACCACCCAAGGGAGAGGAGACAGGACAGACCGGACCCTGCATAGGGCGAACAGGGGAAAACAACCAGGCCGCAGTGGCTGCGAAGAGGGCCAACCCCAGAACCACAGCTAATCCTGGCTCCCTTCCTGCCATGGCCTCCTGAGGGTCTGCTGCCGCCGTGGCTTCCTGAGGGTCCACTGCCGCTGTCTCCTTCCGAGAGACCACTGCTGCCCTGCCTCGCACCGCCCACGGATGCCTACCTCGCACCACCCACGGATGCCTGCCTCGCACCGCATTGCCCGGGGCTGCCTGTGTCTCTCTTATATTTCCTAGGGTTGCGGAGGGTCCCGCTTCACCTGGGGTTGCGGAGGGTCCTGCTTCACCTGAGGCCACTGCTTGGCTTGCGCCGCCTGGGGCTGCTGATAGTCCTTCAGCACTGCAGGAAGCACCGCGGACGGCGCCTCTGAGGGGGCTGCTGGCTGAAGGGGGGGGAGGTCAGGAGACCAGTTCCACCCGCTACAGTTTGGTGGGGTCCCTTAAAAGGGAGCTACCAGCCAGGAAGACATGGGGAGAGGAGGACCTCCCACCATGGCCACCCCCATGGATTATTCCAGAACCTTCTTCCGGGACTTTGAGACTGAGGGGGGAGGTGGTTTCATTATGTACAGATCATTAATTTCCACTTTCTTTCCATGGGTTGTTTTTGTTTAATCTGATTTTGTTTCAATATATTATTGGTTATAATCAATATACATCTTGGTAGGTATTTCCGGCAGTCCCATTCATTCTTTAAGATTTTCTTTTATGTCAACACATATTCTTATTTTCTTCATAACAAATCATTGCTGTTAATGGGTTAAATGTAAAACAAATAAATACCGGTACATAAAAAAATCCAGCCAACCGTCAGTGTAAATGTGATCCAATTTCCAGAGACACAGTAAGTTCTACAGTAAAAACATATAAAACTAGACTTCTCCACTGGCATGACACCACTAGCAAAAAACATAATAAAGGTAGTGATCCTTGGTAGGTTATGCACTAGCTGCAGAGCAGAAAGCAAGTACAAAGATCTGAAAGCTAGTAGGGGTGTGCTGATTCATCGATTTATTAAGTAACATTTGATATGTTAACATAAACATGCATTAATTTGTGTCTACACTGATAATTCGAGAATACTAGTGAAAGGGGTCCACTACTTTGTGGGACCAGTAGTCCTGTGTGTTCTAATACCAGAAGCCACTGTTAAAAGGATTTCAATATAACCTAAGTCTGACCTGCAATGCGCCAGCACACACACACAAACACACACACACACACGCGGTAGAATCAATAGTTCTTCTTTTATAAAACAACATTTATTACAGAAATCTTTATACACAAGCGACACAATAAAAAGGGTCTATACTAATTGCTTGACTTATAAATGCATAATTAGGGCTTAAAACTGTTTGACCTGCTATGCCACAATAACCAGGGTGGGAAGCCTATGCACTGGCCCTACCCCATCCAACTGTCGTGCTCAGTAACCCAATAGTGTGGGGATAACTTACCCTGTATAAAACTCTGTGCTCTGAATGATAAGTACAATAACAGTAATACATTTAATAAATATCATAATAG
Organism: Polyodon spathula; assembly: GCF_017654505.1. Lineage (NCBI taxonomy): Eukaryota > Metazoa > Chordata > Actinopteri > Acipenseriformes > Polyodontidae > Polyodon > Polyodon spathula. Next base: position 39,364,103 of record NC_054539.1, on the reverse strand, counting down.
ATCAACAATCCTAAAATTACCCTTAAAACCCCACAGGGCTTTGTCTTGCCTGGGGGCCATGAATGCCTCACTCTCACCATGGTAAGTGCTCAATTGATAATACCTACAAGATTGTGCCAGGACTATTAGCACCGAGATAAGTATCACCAGTAATATCCCAACAGCTACTCTGGCCAGTATTAATACCCAAGCGAATGCTAGCCACACTATTATGGGAATAAATATTAATAATGCTACTACCTAGGGAACTAAAAAAAAAGCAACACAGGAGGAGGAAGGGCTTTTTCTTGTAGAGCTCCTAAATTATGCTGCTAAAAATGCTCTGTCTTCATTTGTCCGGGAAGCTGGGACAGTTACAGTTTTCAAGTCACGCACTTTTATAAAATGGCTTTTTTTTATCTTGGTGGGTTTTAATGTAACTTTAAAATTGCTTTGTTTGTATTATTATATGTATACTGTTATTTAAATGGTCTGACTGTGGCAGTTGTATGTGTGACATGATATACAAATGTATTGTGATTTGCTCTTTTTTTCTGCTGTACAGTGCTTTGAAATAGTTTTGTATAAAACACGTTATATAAATTGAATACATTTTATATAAATATAACACAATCACCATAATAATACAGCAAATACTGGGTAAAAACAAGGGTAAAATTCTAGTAAAGAAATTGATAACAGCTCTGACAATTGCAGTACCTATTAGCAGAGGCAACAGCTATTAACAAAGGAAACAACTATTAGCAGAGGAAACAATTATTAGCAGAGGCACTAACTATTAGCAAAGGCAACGCACAGCATCGGGGTGCAGCGTTAGTAGTCCTCCATCCCTATCTAGCTCAATCTGTCTCTTGGACCACGTCTGCCCTCTGGCTTCTGGGCAGCACTGTCAAGGAGGAGCTGGAAAGCTGAGCAGAACCCGGGCAATCACAGCGATTAGTATTAATAGGGAGAAAGCGCTCTTCCCACAATAATACAAGCAACTTCATTTCAGTCCAATGATACTAGAGATCACTGAGCTGCTATACTGTTTAATACTATTGGTTCAACACAATTATGATTTTCTTCTTTATATTTAACAGATTTCCGCAACTTTGAGCTCTAATGTTCACTGTATTAGCATCTCAAATAGATTAAACAAGTATACTCCCCTGTGACAGAGAGCGAATGAATCCAAAGCAGCAATCTCCCTCACGACCTGTGAGGACACAGTATGACAGGAACGGTGTGCTCCGGACTGGATGGTTTGACAGTTCATTCCAGCGTCAGTTGGAAGTCGGCCATCCAGGAAGGGCCCGGGGCCACAATACCAGAAGTCATCTCCCTAATGCGGTAGGTGAGGTGTCAGTCATGGATTGGACAGTGACCAAACGTGAGCGAGAGTTGTGAAAAAATGTAGTATGTCATATCATAAATAGCAGAAGCAAGTGAATGGAATTTACTCTTACAAGCAAATATTTTTACTATAAGTTTACCTGCTCTTAGTAGAAACCAATCTCAAACATATTTATTTACTGTTTATTTTCTCTTATTTGATTTTGCACTTATTTCTGACTTTATTGTATTTTTTTTTATAACTGCTCTTATCTGTTATTTGATAATTTATAACAACTGTAAGTCACCCTGGATAAGGGTGTCTGCGAAGAAATAAATAAATAAATACATAAATAATAATAATAATAATAGATTCTGTGCTTTTAACACTAGAACTATCGGAAGTACATACATATATATACAGCTGTCTGTTTTACATTATATTAAAATGAGTATAAACCTACTGCAGAGTCGCACACTATGAAACCGTTCTGTGTTAAATGCAATCAAAACAGCATGCATATTTTAACATACCAAACATAGTGCTTACCTTTAATTCTGATTTCTTCAATTGTATTGGCCCATAATTTTGTTTTGATGTTATTGTTTGTTTTCCTTCAGGATATTGTCTGTACACAGTTTTTGCAGCCTGCTTGTTAAACACGAGGGAAACCTGTTACAACACGAGCACTGACACGAGACTTGGGGGTAGTGTTGGAAGGGGGACTTATGATTCCAAATGCTGGGCTATAAAACAACGTGGTTTTAGCAGCTCAGAGACCACTTTTGACATGCAGTGAGAGCCTACGACACTCTGTGAAGCAATAGAGAATAGTGCCTGAGATTTGTTTGTCTCCCACCAGGCCCCAACCTATTCTTATTGATGCACTTTCCATTTTTCGATCCATCTTTCTTTTTTTGTTTTTCTAGGACAAAAAAAGGAAGAAAACAAGTCAGTTTGTAAGGGGAAAATCTCACCAATCGTTTCCCCTCATTTGATTGCCACGTTTACATGTGCAGTCTGGACTGTATTTTTAGTTACTTGTTTATACCGTGGCCAGTTCTGGCCAAGAATTACTGGATGTCATAGCCTTTCCACCACTCCCACTGTGAGGTGACACTGCATCGGTCCTACAGATATATATGCTTTTATTGTGGGGTATGCCGCTGTGTCTCCAAAGATACAGGAGATCGCCACCTGACCTTGTGGCTGTCACTACATACTGCCCAAGACAGCTGTCCAAATTAGTGCACTAATGCATGTGTACTCGCTTTACCGACAACCACATCAACAAAACAAGGCCCCTCCCTACCATTTCCCCATCTATTACCTGCTTCCGATTCCAAATAACATGCTGCCATGTTGCACTTTATTGCTGGGTATGTACTGTAGAATGGCACATGGAATAGATAGGAGGACCAGAAGGTACTGTGATTATATATCTGTCCAGCTGCTGATAAGGCAGCGGGTCAGGGGCAATGAATCTACCCCAGCTGGTGGCCAGCCATCGCCTCCATGGTAGGGAGGTTGGGCTGCCCTTTGGAGTCGGTGATCTGGGAGGTCGCTGTCCGGGTTCCAGTGTGGGTGGTGTAGTGGGTTGTGGTGATGTGGGGTATGAATCCAGCCCCTGGTTGCTCTATGGTACTAGAGATATGAGTAGTCCAGCTCAGGATGAGGTCCTGAGCTGGGAGTCCTCGTCGTCCTCCGCAATCGTTATGGAGGCTTCCAGAGTGTCCCGGAGTTTGGTGCCGTATCTACACCTGGTCTCTGCACCGACCACATGACAGAACTGTTCCATCACAATGGCTTCCTCCAGTTGTAGTCCTGTTTTCTGTAGGGGGTTGAGCCAGTGAGTCATGTGGTCGCACGATCATTGGGTGGCCACCCTAGGGTGGGTATCTCAGTCTCTGGTACTCACTGAAGCACATGCGATGAGTTTCCCCTGTGATGTTCAGATGTCGGAGGATGGCCTGCTTCACCAACCCGTACTGGCTGGGCCTGATAGGCTACTTAGGCCTCCCTGATTAGTCCGGAGCCCAATTGGCTAACCATGGCACAGTGGTAGCCTGGCGCTCGAATGCTGGTCATCCCTCGCCATCATTTTCTGCACCTGTGCCTTGGGTATGGTCATCACGGGTCCCGCTGCTGCACTGTTGTTGATACAGACCCTCTCACTATCAGCAGCGCAGATAGTGCAGTGACGTCCATATCCGTGTTCTGATACCATGTGTGACAAAGTTGTTAGTAGTGTGCAGGTGTAGAGGTGATGCAGTGCTCTAACAATGACAATAACACAGTGTTCACGGTCCAAAAATTATTTTAATTGTTGTCACGGTTCTGCACCGTCAAATAATAATGCTGGCAACTACACAGCAATGTGTATTTGCACAGCTCAATAATAAGGGTTATAGTCCCGAAATAAAAATACAACAATACAAGCACGGCTCTGCATCCTTTTTGCGATGCTCTTGTGCTGGTGGTGAATGCACAGTTAAAATGAGTTGTGTGTTGTTTTGTACTCCAGGTTTCAATGCTGGTTTCACAGCAACAGTTCCCAGTGTTAGCCTTCTAATAATTATAAAACAAGCACTATTAGTACAATAAACAAACAAGCACAAAAACACTCACGGTTACTTTTCTTTAGTTCGTCCTTTACAGGTCTTTTCTGCCCTCTGGACCACGACTTAAATTGAAATTTTATGCCTCCTCCGAGGAGCTATCAAGAAAGTTAGTTCAGGGAGGTTAGGTACTGACTGTTGGGAACACCCCCCCCCCCCCACCTCCCCCGACATTCGCCTTTTTGGGGGCTGTAAGGGAAAAACAAAAAAACCTATGACAAAACCAGGCTGTTTTGCAGAAGGGAAAGATCCGACTCCAATTCCTCTTCCCTTTCCAATGGGGAAAGTAGGGAAAATAAAAACAGCAGCTACCGAAGCATTCATCCCGTTGCTGGCAGTCCCACCCCCGAATTACGACCGTTGTGGCAACTGAGGAACCAACACCTTGACTCCTACCTGTATGCGTGTCATTACAGTAATTTTTAGTTTTATCCAAACTTTAGGGTAGGTGCGAAATATCATCCATGTACACATTACATGTGTAAAATCCATCCCGACAATCTGCTTATGCCCCAATGACATCAACCCTTCTTGGATTAGGGAGAGACCACACCCTGAATCCAAAAGACCCCAGGTTTTCTGTGTCCCTTCCTCTATTACAGGAAGTAAAAAACTTCATTTGCTGAAGTGAACTGACTTCACTGAACATGTTTACCTGGCCCTTGTACAAATGGACCGGGTCGTTAATCCCACAGCCACAGCCCGTCTAAATGGCTGCCGTCCCGTCCCCTCCAGTCCCTTCACCCTCTCAGGGGCGATGCGGGTCGCTGGTGCTGAGGCGGTAGACTTGTAGGGTGCAGTATTGGGAGCGGGTTCAGCCGCCTGGTATTTCTCGGCCATGGTGACTGCTTCGTTCAGGGTTCCTGGTCCCTGTCTCCGTACCCACAGTCCCAGAACTGGTCCCAAAGCCTCCAAAAACTGCTCCAACACTACCAACTCCACGACCCGGTCCTTGGTGTTGGTGCCGGGATCCAGCCATCCCACATAACACTATGTAACACAATTTTTGTTTCTGGGTAGTAAGTGTTATTTCCTAATTGCTTATGCCTCAAAAGTATAGAAAATGGCTATTATTCCCCACAAACTTTGCTTTTGTGACCAGGACAGTGATATTTCAAAATATCACTATTTCCAATGGGAAAAGGGGCAAATGTGTGTCTTTTCGTTCACATGAAGTCAGAAAAAAACAACATATGAATCCAAGTATTTATACTAAAGTAATACAAAAAGGACTACAAAAGATTTAGAAGAGAGTAGTTTTTTGAGATTTACGATTATACTGTAAATACAGTATAATGGTAAATCTCGAAAAACTACTCACTTCTAAATCTTTTGTAGTCATTTTTTGTATTACTTTAGTATAAATACATGTTAATTTGGATTCATATGTTGTTTTTTTCTGACATTATGTGAACAAAAAGACACACATTTGCCCCTTTTCCCATTGGAAATAGTGATATTTTTAAATATCACTGTCCTGGTCACAAAAGCAAAGTTTGTGGGGAATAATAACCATTTTCTATACTTTTGAGGCATAAGCAATTAGGAAATAACACTTACTACCCAGGAACAAAAAAAAAAAAAAAAAAAATTGTTACACGGTATAATCAGGAGATGGTGCGGGGATGTTCGTTTTGCCTAACCTCCCCACCCGGAGTATCCTTCAGGTGTGGCTCCAACCCGGTTGAGGATAGCCATCTTAAGAGTGGCATAGACCCTCATCTCCTCCGCAGACAAGGTTTGGACGGCAGCTTGCACCTCCCTGGTTAATTGCAGCAAAAGGTAGCTTGCCCACCAATTCTGGGGCCACTGATTAGCCTCCGCTAAAGCCTCAAATAGTTGGAGGTATGCCTCTGGGCAATCCTCAGCCGTCATTTTAGTAGGCTGTTGCCATCTGAAAGCAGCCCCAGTCCCTCCCTGCACCGCCTCTGTCAGTGTCTGGCGCAGAAGGGCCATTATCTTGGCAAACTGTATCGCATCCATTATGTTTTTTTTTTTTTCTCCAAAGGGCACTGCTGTGTCTTGGCAATGCCAGATATCCCACATGTGCCACCATGTGTAAAAGGAGTGTGAGAAAACACAAAGCAGAACAAAGTTCAATGATGAAACGCTGGTACAGGTGTCCAAATTTATTAGCTCAGTTGGCAGATGCTTCTATGATAATTCGGGACACTCTAACAGTAATGGTATTGTGCCCCTTCTCCATATAACACATACACAGGTGTGACAACCAAAACAAATAACAAAAAGGCGAAAGGAAAAAGGAAAACAAAAGACTTTAAGGAAAAACTACAAAATAAAGGGAGCAGGTTTTTTTTAACTGCGGCTCACTGCTCCCTCTAGCGGTGGAAGCCTCGAGAATCAGCTACTGCTTTATACCCTCTCCTGTGTACTGTGGGACGGCTCAGTCCCTCTACTTTAACTATCTTAGATAGTCGTACAGTAAAATCATTAGTGCGTGGCTTGCTTGCACTATTGGACCATACTTCCTGCATGAGCCAGAGAGGACACAGAACAGTGCCTTTTTATTTAGACATATATCCTGTATAGTCCCACCCCCCAGCCAATGACAGAACATCAGCCAAATTCCTCACAGCTGATTCCTGTCCACCAATCATTGCCTGACAGCGTGAGAACATACGAGGTATCTGAACTCACCACAGCTCACACATGCGCCCAACAGCCAGTCCAGATCCTTCCCTTCTCACACGTTGGAATCAGCTTCAATCCTGATCAGGAATTGATTCCAGGTGTCATGTGTTCCTCGTTGTTAATTTAACTTTCTGAATTTTCCATGCCAGTTGTACACCGTGCCAGTTTTATTATCTTGCGAGTCTCTCTCTGTGAGGCGAGAGTGTATTAAATGGAATGTCCAGACAGTAATTTATGTGTACAGAAATAAAATAATTTATTTTTATTATCTATACACAACAAAATAATTAAATAACAAAAGAAAACAAAATGGTGTGCGGGAAGGAGTGCAGGGGTGAAATCCAAAACAAACCGTGATGACTCGTCTTTAATTGTCCTCGTGGCGACCCACACATAAACAAAAAAGACAAAAGAAATGTTAGTGTTTTTTTTTGTTTTAAAAATCCCGCTGCACCAAACCAGTCTCTCCCTCCACCCGTTACTCCTTCTATTTTACTTTCGGACCAACCCCGAACACAGTAGTAAGTTCCCTTTAGTATGTAATGTCCCGCCTCTGTAGTCAGTGGAACCCCAATCCCCAACTGACAAGTGTCCTTATCCTTCACTTGACTCCAGTGGCTGGAATTTACATACTCGTACTTCCGCCCCTCATCAAGGTGCCGCCCCTCAAAAGATGACTTTTGCCATGGTCACGAGATCTTGGTAAGGGAAGTCCCGAGTTGGTTTGATGCCATCTACTGTCGGGAGGCTGAATCACAGACCGAAATCCCTTTGACTCATCACATATCCCACCCCTCAGAGTGGAGCCGAAGGAACACTTGTAAACCTCTAACCCTTCCCTTTTCCCTCCCTCCCGGGAAAAAAAATCAGCATTTTGATGTAACTTACCCGCACGATACCTTATTTGAAAGGCGAAGGGTTGGAGCGCCAGGTACCACCGCGTAATCCTAGCGTTTGAATCCTTCATCGTGTCTAATCACTTTAAAGAAGCGTGATCTGTGATGAGTACAAAAGGTCGTCCCAGAAGATAGTATTTTAAAGATTCCACTGCCCATTTCACTGCCAGGCATTCTTTCTCCACTACCGAATACCTCTGTTCTCTGGGCAGTAACTTCCGACTGATGTATAGTATCGGGTGTTCTATACCATCTCTCTCCTGGGACAGAACCGCCCCCAGACCAGTCTGCGATGCATCTGTCTGCAGGACAAACTCTCGGCTGAAATCCGGGCTTATTAATGCTGGGGCCTGACTCAAATTAGTTTTAATAGATTCAAAGGCTGTCTGACACTCTGCACTCCACTTAATTTTATTTGGAGCGTTCTTTTTAGTGAGATCAGTGAGAGGGGCGGCTATAGTGGAAAAGTGTGGAATAAAGCGGCGGTAATAACCAGCCAACCCTAACAGTGATCTCACCTGGGTTTTCGTGGTAGGTACCGGTGAATCCAACAAAGCCTGGACTTTTGAAACCAACGGTTTCACTCTACCCTTACCCATTATGAAACCTAAATATTTAGTTTCTTCTTTTCCAATAGCGCACTTTGCCATGTTCGCTGTGAGCCCCGCCCTCCTCAGAGACTGTAAGACGGCTTCTAATCTAGTCAAATGTTCTCTCCAGGAAGAACTATAAATGACTACATCATCGATATACGCAGCTGCATACTCTCGATGAGGTTGTAAAACCCTGTCCATTAGTCTCTGAAAAGTAGCAGGCGCTCCATGAAGTCCGAACGGCATAGTACAAAATTGAAAAAGACCCTCTGGGGTTGAAAATGCCGTTTTCTCACGAGAGGCTTTCGTTAATGGAATTTGCCAATATCCTTTCGTCAGATCCAGAGTTGAAATAAACCGAGCTTGCCCCAGCTTGTCTAAGAGTTCATCTACTCGAGGCATGGGATATGCATCAAACTTGGAGATAGCATTCACCCTCCTAAAATCGATACATAATCGTAGTGACCCATCTGGCTTGTCTATTGGTACTATTGGGCTACACCACTCACTTCGGGAAGGTTCAATTACCCCAAGTTTCAACATACACTCCACCTCCCTTCGAACAGAATCTCTCCGACTCTCTGGAATGCGATACGGTCTCTGTCTAACTCTTAGACCTGGCGGAGTGATAATAGCATGTTCGATCAAATGCGTTCTTCCAGGCACGTTAGAAAACACATCACTGAACATTTTAATTAGATTGCTTACCTCTTCACGCTGATCAGGAGTTAATTGTTCCCCCATCGGGACCTCAATTGCTGACTCTGACTCAATTGAGGGTCCAAAATCCTCTCCCTCCTGTACAGGAGATATAAAATGGACTTCCCGTTCTTTCCACGGTTTCAGGAGATTAACATGATAAATTTGACTTTCTTTCCGACGCCCAGGCTGTCGGATCTCATAATTGACTTTACCAATTGCTCGAATAACCTGAAAGGGACCCTGCCATTTAGCAAACAACTTAGATTCCGATGAGGGCAACAATAACAACACTTTATCTCCAGGTCGAAAGTTCCGAATTCTTGCATTTTTATTGTAGCTTTGTTGCTGCTTCTGCTGTGCCGCTTTGAGATTGTCATGTGCCAATCGACCGACTAATTCTAAGCGATCGCGTAACTGCAACACGTATTTTACTACATTTTTAGACTCCTTTGACTGTTCTTCCCAGCCTTCTCTTATGAGATCCAAGATACCCCGCGGCTGCCGACCGTACAAGAGCTCAAACGGGGAAAACCCCGTTGAGGATTGTGGTACCTCGCGAACTGCAAAGAGCAAGTAGGGAAGCAGTTTAGCCCAATTGCGTTTTTCTTGATCTACAAAGCGGCGCAACATATTTTTCAAAGTCTGATTAAATCGTTCAACAAGCCCATCCGTTTGAGGATGAAAAACTGAGGTTCTAATTGAACGGATTTTCAATAATTTATATAGTTGCTGAATACAGTCTGACATAAAATTAGTGCCCTGATCAGTGAGAATTTCTTTCGGGATTCCCACCCTAGAGAATATTTTTACCAATTCATTCGCTACAGCTATTGCATTCATAGAGCGTAAGGGAACAGCTTCTGGATATCTCGTTGCGTAGTCCACTACTACTAAAATATACCGATATCCTGACTCTGTTCCCTCCAGAGGGCCTACTAAATCTACACCAATCCTTTCAAACGGTACCCCAATAATTGGAAGTGGAACCAGAGGTGCGGGGCGAACTGACTTAGGGGCAGCTAATTGACATTCAGGACACTCCGATACATACTTCCGCACAAGACCATAAACCCCAGGCCAAAAAAACCGGGCCAGAATTCGTTCCTGAGTCTTTTCAGTTCCCAAATGACCTGAAAATGGAATGTCATGCGCCAATCTCATGACTTCTGACTGAAAAGGCCTAGGAACCAATAACTGTTTTACGAGCTGTCCCGTCCCGGGAGCCCGGGTTATTCTATATAATAAGTGCCCAGATACAGAAAAATGCGGAAATACCACCGGTTGTCCTTCCTGCATATCCTTCCCCTCGATATATCTAACCTGTTTCCAAGCATACTGTAACGTGGGATCATTTTGTTGTTCATATCCCAAGTCAATATCTCGGTCCCAATGGTTAGGTACACAGAGAGGAGTGTCTTTTATTACATGACCTTCCACCTCAGTAACCTCGCAGCCCCGGTTACACTGAATACCTACTCCCTTTCCTTGCCGTTTAAGCGATTGGTTTACTTTTGTGTCAGACCCCTCCCCTTGTCGTCTCAGAGTTCCCTCATATTTTTCCACCCGACGCTCTCTTTTTGTTTTTCTTGGGCGGATTTTAGGGTTAAACAGATCGGATTGCAACGGAAAAATCTCGCCAATTGTTTTCTCCTGTTGCTTTAATTGTCCCCTGGTAGAAACTAAGACCATTTCCCGACCTAAAATACGATCAAAAAACGGCCAGTCTCTTCCCAGGAGAACAGGGTATGGTAAACATTGCGCTACAGCCACTTTAACGTAAGCTGAATAATCACCTACAATAAGTCTAACTTTAGTGGTGGGATAAACCCGAGTTTCTCCATGAATACAGGAGATAGCCACTTTACCCTGTGGCTCCCAGGCTACCCCATCCAAGAGAGCTTGCCGAATCAATGTTTGTGCACACCCAGAGTCCGCAAATGCGTAAGTACTCTTTCCCCCGACCTGTACTCTTAACTGATAAGGGCCCTCCCGACATTCCCCAGTGTTCCTACCTGTTACTGCTGACCAGGATCTTGTCGCCAGGTCCACCTTTATTACTGGACAATTCCTGGCAATGTGTCCAGGCTCATTACATTGGTAGCACACTTGGTTAGGAGGCATCAACGGAGTTAATCTGTCCTGCGAGTCCGCGACCGGCAGGTTAGGGGGATTCTCTCTCGCCCAGGATGGGGCTAACCTCGACCTCCATGGTCTGAAGGTCTGGTTACCCCCTCTGGGCTTCATTGGTTGGTTGGTCCGAGTTAGTTTAGGGGCAGGAGTGGGGTCTGACCCGGCGCCTTCGTTTGCGTCTTCGTAGGCCTCTGCCAGGAGGATGGCATCCTCGAGAGTGGTAGGTCGATTCCTCTTAATCCACTCTCGATTCCCTGGCGGTAGTATAGACGCGAACTGTTCTATAACTATTTTCTGCACCAGTTCTTGGGGTGTATGTTCTTCTGGCCGCAGCCACCGGGTGCACTGATCTAAAAGATATTGTCCCGCAACCCGGGGCCGCATCCCCTTGGACAGCTGGTATTCCCGAAAACGGCGCCGGTATGTTTCCTCCGTGATCCCGAGGCGTGAGAGAATGGCTTCTTTTACTTTAACATAGTCCCCTGCATTCGTGGCCGTCAGGGCTCGATACGCTGCCTGAGCTTCCCCTGTCAGGCAGGGTGCCAATTTCATGGCCCAGTGTTCCCTAGGCCACTCTCTCAAAAGTAATCAAGAAAGCCTCGGGATCATCTTCCGAGGTCATCTTCTGAAGTTTAGGCTGAGCTGCAAACATCCGGGCAACCGCTCTCTCTGATGTTGATATTGATAGTTTTTCCACCAGCTGTCCAAAGAACTGGGCGAGCTGTTCCTGGTGCTGTGTCTCTCTCCTCTCGCTTCTCCTCCTGCTCCCTAAACATTGTCAAAACTGTAGCTGGATCCATCCCACTGCTGACATTACGTGTGAGGCGAGAGTGTATTAAATGGAAGGTCCAGACAGTAATTTATGTGTACAGAAATAAAATAATTTATTTTTATTATCTATACACAACAAAATAATTAAATAACAAAAGAAAACAAAATGGTGTGAGGGAAGGAGTGCAGGGGTGAAATCCAAAACAAACCGTGATGACTCGTCTTTAATTGTCTTCGTGGCGACCCATACATAAACAAAAAAGACAAAAGAAATGTTAATGTTTTTTTTGTTTTAAAAATCCCGCTGCACCAAACCAGTCTCTCCCTCCACCCGTTACTCCTCCTATTTTACTTTCGAAAAAAAAGGGGTACCAACCCCGAACACAGTAGTACGTTCCCCTTAGTATGTAATGTCCCGCCTCTGTAGTCAGTGGAACCCCAATCCCCAACTGACAAGTGTCCTTATCCTTCACTTGACTCCAATGGCTGGAATTTACATACTCGTACTTCCGCCCCTCACCAAGGTGCCGCCCCTCAAAAGATGACTTTTGACATGGTCACGAGATCTTGGTAAGGGAAGTCCCGAGTTGATTTGATGCCATCTACTGTCGGGAGGCTGAATCACAGACCGAAATCCCTTTGACTCATCACACTCTCATACAAGCATACAAGAATTGAGAAAAAGAACTGGCAGAAGGCACAAATGTCGTTGTCCATCAAATCAACAGTATGAAAGGTCACTCTTGAAATCAGGACTTAAAGAATGTGTTGCAGTAAGAACACCTCTGTTAAGAAAGGGGAACAAGACTAAAAGTCTAAAATATGCACAAGAACAAAGAAATTAGACTATGGAACAAGGGTCAAAGATATTATCTTCAAGTATTGCTCATCCTTGTTATACAGCTTTTTCAGTGTTTGTCAATTACAGATGATGTTTCTCTGTACTTATGGATTATGCTTTGGATACCACACCTTGAAAATGATTTTCCTTCTTTATGCAAGTCAAGGTTATTATAATAGTAGAAAACATTAGTGGAGGCTTTGAGTAAATTGTTGATGCTCATAATGCATCAGAGTAGACAAATACAAGATATTTAAGACTTTTGCACAGCATATATATATATATATATATATATATATATATATATATATATATATATATATATATATATATATATCCTGGTAAGAATGTTGCTACCATATTGCTTTTAGGACAATTCCGTTATATATTATAACTTGCATATTATTGCTTATTGCCAACCTCAGCGTGTCCTTCACTCAAGCTTCACGCTACCTTTACTAACAATTAATGCAATTTCCACATAGTGCTCACTTTACATTAACACAGGAATCTTGTGTGACTCTCGTTACTTGTATGCTGCATGTACTGTAGTCTTAATGGAGCCAAATGAATCTGCCTCAACAACTCGACTAGATTAAGAATTTGGCCAGTGCAGATAATGTAATTAACTTAAACCAGCCACATCCAATGATTTGTGTTTTACATGCTATGTTTAAGAAGCACTTTTGCTTCTGAACCCTGTTTTTTTGTTTGTTTTTGAACTAAAAAATAAATATATACTAAAAAAAAAGTGCTGAACCATATAAACTTGTATCAGATTCAAATTATTTTCCATCACCCTCGCTATTGACCTGCTACATTCCCCTGTGCTTTTACTAGGTAAGTGATTGGAAACCGTGATCTAATGACATTTTATATAATTTGGGGAGGCACATCATTCCTGATGGGCTACAGTGCACAGCATCAAATACAGGGATCTATCATTTCCTCTGAATAAAATGCTCACAATCTGAATGCAACAGGCATACTGTAGTCAGCCACATTATTTATCAAAGGCCCTGCCAAGGCCTTACAGTCTGCATGGTAACATGTTGATTAGTAAAAATGGGTCTTCATTTCGAGATGACTGAAATGGTTGAGTGAGCTGACATTTATAGCTGGCCAATGGAATGTTTTTTTCTATATTTAATTCTGGCAAGAGAGATAATGTTCCATGCAAAGTGTGATTTTATGTTCATGGAAAGCATCTCTGATATTTTGTTTACAACGCAGCTTTGAAGGTGCTCCAGTTACTTAGCATAAGAGTTCTGGTGTTGGTGGTGATGAGATGAAAGCTAAGGTCAATTGCATAAACGTCCCTTAGTATTATTATTATTATTATTATTATTATTATTATTATTATTATTATTATTATTAGTTATTTAGAAGATTCCTTTATCCAAGGTGACTTACAGAGACTAGGGTGTGGGTTTTAATTAGAAAGGGGTGGTCAACATGAATGGAGGAACCATTTCCACGTTTTTTTTTTCCTGTGTTTTCCGGTGTTTATTGGCTATACACTAATTTGGGGGGGGGGTATCAGTTTTTATCAGTTAAAACCCAAAATCAGAAACCCTATATATAATATCATACTGTAAATAGAGACTATATCATGGTGACTGTGATAGAGTGAGTGATTCACTGAGACACGTTTTATTTGACAAGCCACCTGGGTGCACTGATTTATTTAGTCCATGAGGTGACACCCTTGTGCTGTGGCTTCAGGACCGACAGCAGTAAGACTTTAACCCTTTGCAGTCCTATGTTGGACCAGTGTCCTTCTGCGATTCAATGCCTTTTAAACCTGTTTTACTCAGCTTGTGTAAAATAAACAGCATGTGTGAAAATAAATTGGACCTGACACACCTGACAAGTGCTGAATAAATAGACCGCAAAGAGTCAAGGTGTACAGTTGCCAAGGGTTACCAGCAATGATAGTTGGGTGCACAATAATGCTGCCACACACAGGTGTTTCAAAATAATATTCAAAAGCAAAAGGTGAACGCAAAAGAGAAAATAAACACTATTAATAAAAATACAAACAAAAAGGTACATCTCACAGCCTCCACTAATTGGTGAGACTTGATTTCTAATGACACTCTCCTACTCCCTCACTATTACTAATGGGGTGCCCAGATCTCCTGAGCTGGCTGGTATCCTGCAAGGGCTCAAAATGGAATAGGAAAGCATCATTCTTATGGGATCGACGCCCCCCCCTTTCCTCCCCCCAAGACCAGCCCCCAACCAATCAAAGAGTCCTGAGCAACATATTAGGGTTAGAACAATAATCGATAATATCGATAATCGCAATAATTTATTTAGCATTTTTTTTTATCATTTGAAAAATTATTATAGATAATCAGAGTTATTGTCCGTACTCAATTAAAACAGAAGGTGTAAAACATGATATGTGTGAGAACTGATTGAGAAGTTTAGTATTGATTTTAATCAATGTGCTTAGGCTTTTAATCCTTTGCAGTCCTATGTATGAGCAGGTCCGACATTAGAATTCTCCCTTTTCAGTCAAAAAGACTGAAGTTTTTCTCCAAAAAAAGCAGATTAAACCTTTCATTGGCTGAGTGAGACCGATAGGAGCTGAGAGAAGCTGAAAAAAAAGGGGTGGATCTATATAGTCCCTGCATCACAGACCTAACACGAACATAAACAAACAAGATAGCTGCTTCTGCATCCAGCGCTGAAAGAATATCGCAGACATTTGCAGAGCTTTTTGAGATGCTGTAGTAATAACATAATGACTTGGATCACATTATTGAGGAGTTTGGTGATAAAACGAGTGATCAGAAGATGATTTATCAGTATGCACGACTATGAAGAGATATGTGAAAATACAGCAAACAAGGGATGGGGCTTGGCTGGAGATGCAGTACTGAGCGTCCTTTTGTGATGCAG
Source organism: Polyodon spathula (assembly GCF_017654505.1). Classification (NCBI taxonomy): domain Eukaryota; kingdom Metazoa; phylum Chordata; class Actinopteri; order Acipenseriformes; family Polyodontidae; genus Polyodon; species Polyodon spathula. The sequence continues at coordinate 39,348,675 of NC_054539.1, read as the reverse complement.
TGCCTTTTAAACCTGTTTTACTTTGAATAAAATTACTTTTAAACAGCGTGTGTAAAATAAACCACGCGTGTGAAAATAAATTGGACCTGACGCGCATGACAAGTGCTGAATAAATGGACCGCAAAGGGTTAACTTTACGTGGTTTCATTTTGATAATACTTTGGCAAAGCATGACTGGTTTTCTAAAATAAACACAAATATAGTTTTTTAAATTAAAAAAAAAAACACTAGCTTACTGTAAAATTACATAAATTGAATGTAATTGCAAAATGAAAACAACAAAAGAACAACCATATGTCAAACATTTAATACAGCTAATCAACTTTGTTTCTTCTTTATTTTAAACTACAGTGACAACATGATTACTATACTGCAGCCTATGCATCAAATGAGGAAAAATAAGTGGCTGCTCAGCACATTTGTATATACAGTGCCTATAGAAAGTCTGCACCCTCTTAATCAAATTTTTCACCTTTTGTTGCCTTATAGCCTGGAATTAAAATGCATTAATTTTTTTTTTTTCATTTATCTACACATCTTACCCTACAACTTCCAAGTGTAAAAAATATTCTTGAAATTTGTAGAAAATGTCTAAAAAAAAAAAAAAAACTGAAATAGCTTGATTGAATAAGTGATAATTGTAGTGATTCACATGATTTCAGGATAAATTCAGCAGTTTTTGTAGGTTCCCTCTGCTGGGTAGAGCATTTCAAAGCAAAAACTCAACCATAAGCACCAAGGTGTCTTCAAAAGAACTCCGGGACAAAGTTGTTGAAAGGCACAGATCAGGGGATGGGTATAAAAAAATATCAAAGGCCTTGAATATCCCTTGGAGCACGGTCAAGATGATTATTAAGAAGTGGAAGGTGTATGGCCAAGACCCTGCTTAGATCAAGCCATCCCTACTAACTGGATGACTGAGCAAGAAGGAAACTGATCAGAGAGGCTACCAAGAGGCCAATGGCAACTTTGCAAGAGCTACAGGCTTTTATGGCCAAGATTGGTCAAAGTGTGCATGTGACAACAATATCCCAAGAACTCCACAAATCTGGTCTGTATGGTAGGGTGGCAAGAAGGAAGCCATTACTCAAGAAAACCCACCTTGAATCCCGCTTGAAGTATGCAAAAAAACACTCCAGAGATTCTGTAGCCCCCCGTTGTGTCCTGCCCAACTTGAGTGGCAGGGTCGGACATGTCCGACCTCGATGCAGTGTATGACAGCTCATCTGGGCTTGGGGGTCTCGATGGGACCGATGAAGGGGAGCGCGAATGGGGAAGTTGAGGCTGCCCGGTGGTAGAGGGAGACTTCAGGAGGGTCTCCAGCATGGTCTCCTGTGCCCTCACCGTCTCCGCCAGCTCTTCAAAGTGCTGCTCAGCTGTGGGGAAGGAGAGCGGTACCTCCTGGGTGACCGTCTACCTCCTTGAGAACGCCCCCTTGAGCAGTGTCGCCTAGGCAGCGACCATGTCGCCTTCACGGAAGGGTATCCACGACTCTGCACTGGTGGTGGAGAGGGTGAAAGTGATCCAGGGGTATGAGGTAGCTCCCTGGTCTCTGTGATGGGCAGGGTTCTTGAGGGCCTTTGGGAAGGGCCCTGGACCACTGATCTCATTCTCCCCTGCCCCGAGGAGAGAGACTATGCTGGGGAGAGGGCTTCCCTCTTTCGCTTAATTATTTGGAGAACTTACAGCAGGGAGAGCAGTCCAACTCACCCGCCAGCGCCCTGGCCACATGGTCTGGTCCTAGGCATTTGGCACAGGGTGAATGTTCGTCTTGCCAGGGGAGCTTTGCCATGCACTGGTCACACTGGTGCAAACCAGTGCAGGACCCAGTGGAGCTCATTGACATAGTGCAGGGCGTCAGTGCCGAGCAATGTGTCGGTGCAGAGCTGATGGTAATTGGCGCCTAGTAATTGGTGTCGGTGTCAGCGTTGAGGGTGCACCGATTGGAGTCGGTGCCCAGAAAAGCGCGGATGAAGCTGGGCTGACAACTGGTGCCGAGTGTATTGGGGTCGGCGCTGAGAAAGCGCAGTCAGTGCCAAGCAGTCAGTGCTGAGTCAATCAGCTCCGAGGTCGGTGTTCTGACCGGTGCTGAGTTTAATTGGTGTCAGGAACGGCGCCGAAGATGTTTCCAACCAGTGCTGATCAATCGGCGTCGGGGTCAGCGTCGAGGAGATGTCCAAGCCGGTGCCGAGTTAATTCGGTGTTGGGGGGAGGCACCGAGGAGAGCGCGGTCAATACCTTGCTAATGTAGCTGTGTCAGTCGGTGTCTGCATCGATGGAAAGCGTAGCCATGCTAGAAAAGCCCGAGGCTTGGGAGGGGCACGTAGGTCCGAGCTGCAAGGTAGCTGAGGCCGAGCAAATCGGCATAGAGGACAACACCATGAGCCCGCAGGGTCACCCTACAGCACAACAGTAGCTCAAACAACGGTAATTTTAAACACTTCATGAGGTAGTAAGAGAATAATGGCTGCTTGCCAATCTCAAAAGAAGGGTCAAAACCAAATCTAATTAGTAATACTGACGGAAGACTCAGGCAAGAGCAATCTCAGAAAAACACTTAAAAGTGTAGCTTACCGTGTAAGTGAATTTGCAGGCTCAAAGAAACAAATCAGCTAATTTCCAATCTGTGACCTGACTCAGTGGACTGAGAGAGAAAATGGCGATATGCTACTGTGAGGACAACCCTCTTCAACAGGAGGTGGGAGGGACTTCCTCCTCACAGCCAGGCCCTGATAGGGCAGCTTTTTTACATATGCTCAGTGATTGAGGGTCAGAGATGGCTCTTCCATTCGGTAATGGTTGTTATTTCACTTGTAAGGGAACTAGTATTTATTTATTTACTTTTATAATTTTTTTATATTTAGTCATTGCCAATTTTTTTTGTTATTTTATTCAAATTTAAAATGCCCAATTATTATTTAGGCTCAGCTCACCGCTACCACTCCTGCGCTGACCCTGGAGCGGTGAAGATGAACACACGCTGTCCTCTGAAGCGCGTGCCGTCAACTGCCCGCTTCTTTACACACTGCGGATTCACTACACAGCCACCCAGGAGCTACAGTGTCGGAGGACAATGCAGCTCCTGGGCAGCTAACAGGCAAACCTGCAGGCGCCCGGCCAGAATACAGGGGTTGCTGGTGTGCGGTGAGCCGAGGACACCCTGGCCGACCTAGACCCCCCCCCCCCGGCGACGCTCAGCCAATTGAGCACCGCCTCCTAGGAACTCCCCTCTACGGTCTGCTGTGGAATAGCCCAGACTCAAACCGCTGACGTGCAGGCTATAGGGCGCTTTGCTGGATGCTCCACTGGGATCCCCTGGGAACTGGTATTTATTTTTATGTTTTATGTTGGTGTGTGTAATCCAGACAATGGATGAAGACAATCAGTTCTAGCATCTGGTTCAGTCACTGTGGAGGAGGAGGGCACTGACTGAGGAGGAGATCAAGGTCATAGACGCCATAGAGGGGGACCTCCTTGTTGAAGAGCTGCTGCAGGAGGATGAGGAGGAGGAGAATGATCTGGAGGAGCCCCAGCCCAGCACTTCAACTGCAGGGTAGTTTTGAAAATAAACAAATAATTACAGAACAATGGGGAAGGTTTTTTTTCTCTCCCTCTCGTCCAAATAAAATTCTTGATATCAAAGTTGTATTTGTAATATGCTTTTTTATTGTCAAATAATAATAATAAAAAAAAAATACTCTAACTTGTGTGTTGTTTCTTTGTTTTTATACTGAAATATAATTGTATCTCAAACAGGACTTTAGCCCCGGTCTGCCATTTCGGAGGTTGATTTATGTAAAATACCATGCATTATAAAACCTTATCTATCTCTGCAACTGTACAAGATATTTCAATAATGATTTAAAATTTGATATCCTTGGCAAATTGTGAAGCTACAATATACTCTAAGTTTTTTTTATGTAATACAATGTTATGCATTGGCGCGACTATTTTTTGTCTCATGGTGAGGGTTTTTGCGGACAGCCGGGGGTTCATCCTTTGTGGGAGTAAATGAGGATCCACTCCCCTGACCCGAGGTCAGCCATGCTACCTCATCCTCACACTAGGGGGTTTCTCACTGAAAGAGTCAGAGGGGACCCCCAGCCACACTATCCTTGCGCAGCTCATGCGCCTACTCTACCTCACCACGTGAGGACTGTCAGTACGCTCTCAGTGCTCAAGTCCCAGACTAACCCATTTCTCTTTGTTGCAGATGCCCTGTGGATGCTTTCCCACTCCTGGCTTCAAAGGCCTGTGCCTTACCTCATGCGAGAGCATAACAAGACTAGTCAAGGAACCCTTTACTATCTCTCCTTTCAGTCCTAAGCTGTTGGACTATTCCTATCACCCCAAAAGACACCACTTCCGAGCAGAGCCCTTATATATGTTTTCAGATCCTCTGGAACGTGACCTTCAACCAAGCTCTGTCCTCGCGCAAAGGAGAGCTCATCTGTATTGATCTTTTTTCTATCCTAATTTCAAGCCTGCACCTAATTCTGAGCTACTGGATCGTTACTCTGTCCTTGGCCGAGCATCCTCTGCTAGATTCTGTCTTACTAACAGCTCATCTCTGCTTCCTCCTTACAACTCAGCAGGCACCCTGTGAATTTCTTACCAGTACTGTATAATTTATTGCAGATGATAATAACTAATTATTTTCTATATACTGTCATCTCAAAATATGCTAAATGTAGAAAACGCCTGATTTATGCGATAAACAAATAGCCAAAATGATCAAACAAATAATACATGCGAATGCTACCACGACTACAAGGTTGAAAGGTACTCGTTTTAGTAGTGTTTGGTATTGTTTGTGTTTGTTTTGATTTGGCCAATGTGCTCTTTTCTTTGTGTTTTGTAAACATGTTTGTTATGTTAGCTAGCGTAGTTCGGAGGGTGTGCAGCTGGGGGTTTCCAATTTCCTGTCTATTAGTACCTATTCTCTATTTAAGCCCTGAAGACTTGCACCTTCACTGTCTAGTGTTTCGTTTTTGTAGCAAATGCTCAAACGCCATCATTTCGTGCTTCACCGCTAATCTACACTTCATTGCCTTTCTCTGGAGGTCAATTTTCTGCGCAGCGCTCGCAGGATATTATCAATTATTTTCCTACCTGCTCTGGTGATTCTTCTCATCATTCAGCTTCTCTATTCGGCTGCAGGAGCTCCAGCGTTAGTCTTTTCTGCTCCAACCAGCTTCCAGCCCAGCAACAGCACCGTCCAAACCGCAGCTTCATTATTCAACTTGTCAGCATCTTTATTAGACAGACTGGCCCTCCACTAAAACTTTCAAAGCTCCTTCAACAAGACATCAACATTCTTGTCGTCAGTGTTTGCCTTGTCATAACTCCTCTATTTAAATCCACCACAAAGCTCTGTCAGCTGAATCTTTCTTTAGTCTTGGCTTGCAATCAGGTGCCCCTCCCCTGCTCCCAGAGCCAGCACAAATTATCGTTCCTTCAGAAGATCCTGCCCTGGATTTCTATTAGCTACGTTCAACATTTTAAAGACCTATCCAACCCATTTCATTCTCCATTTCAACATGTGGCGGCTTGTGCTTTTGACTGGTCACAACAAGCTCCAGCAACACTGCTGTTCTGCAACCTTTCCATCGGCGCCTCTCAGTCCGTGACTACCATGGCCACGCCCTTATTGAGTGACTGCGGGGAGTGGTAAGCGCCATGGTGACCTCATCTTCATCCGGCACTGCAATCTTCTGGCTTGCTGTTGCTGCAGTTTCACAACCTGCAAGGGCTTGTTCAACTCGCCGAATTGTGACATCTAAATACTGCTTTAAGGTATTCATATACATGACTAACTGTCCTAAAACATGTAACAAATATATTCAAATCTAAAAGAATGCGCAATTGTTGTTCTACATTGACAAGGATTTCAATCACAATAACCAAATATATTCTACCCGGCTTCACTCAAGCCAATGATTAATTCCAATGATAACCTCTTGATGGCAGTATAACACCACAAATTCTATACAGTCTTTAAGCTGGTTTGCTATCACTGTGAAGCTCGCACACTCCAGTTCTTCTATCCATTCCTGCAGTTTGTTGTCATTCCGAGACATTCTCAGGAGTTCCCCCTCCACCTCAAACTTTTGACTACCTATATCAACAGACATTCTCCAATTTCAACTCTTCAAGGACCTGATCATGAAGTAACCTTACTCAGCTGCTTTTTGAGATGTTCAGAATCGACCACCACAGTAACATCCAGTTTCCCTGCATCAAGCATCAATTCCTGCAACTTGTTCCTCTTCCAAGATTCGTGTTTCCTCATCTGGTACTTCTCCTCCTATCCGACCAGCTTCATCAAGGCACCTTATTCAATTTTCAAAGTCATCATTTCACCAACCCGAGCCGCCAGGCAGTCACGGAACCATGTCCTACAATTATCAACATTTCAGTCAATGTCCTCCTACCCCCAAATGACAATACACTCTCAAACTGCTCCTGACCAATCAATAGGTTTTGCAGAAGCCTTGGAGCAACACATTCTTCATCCTCTCAGGTTCTGCAGCGGTCTCAGATCTCTGCATTCTTCGTCTCCCAAAAGCAGCCCCATCTCTGGCTCCATCTAAATCTGCCTTAATACTGAAAGACCAATATCTACCTCATTCAGCAGATCCCTACTCTCTGTAGCAGACCACGCACTCTACCGATGGTAGTCCCTCGTTTACTATTGCTTCAGCAGATGTCTGCTCTCTGCAGCTGGGCCTCTGCACACTACTGAGCACCCCATTCTTTTCTTCCTCAGACCTCTGCTCTGTTCAGCAGATCCTGCCCTCTACTGTTAATCGCTCCTTACTGCAGCAGATCTCCACTCCCTCTTCAGATCTGCTCACCACTGCAGCATGCAAAAGATAAGCAGAGATAACATCTCAAATGTTACAGCATTAATACATGGTGAGAGACGTTGTACGAGACTGGAAATCTGTCTTGATTATGAGTTAAGGAGTTTCACTATTAAGAGAATAACTTGTGGCAGGAGCCCCACACAGTGTTGCAGGAAATGCATCACCTGCTTATTCATAATTCTGAATAGCAGAGCCTGGTCAGGCAATGTCTTTTCTTTTTTCATTATTAGCTTTAGATTAGATTTAACCCAAATCTTTGAATGTGAGTTTACCTTTTCCGTTTCAAGCAGACGTGATAGTATTAAACCATTGATTGATCCCGTATTAACTAACACATAGAATGGCGGCATCTCAATTCTCTGTCCTCGTTTCTAGAATATGGGGCATAAAGGCGCCAAGCTTCCCCAACAGATGATTCATACGTTTGTTCAGTCCAGCTGCCACCTCAGCCCTCAGTTCCAGCTCTCCTTCTGCCTCTACTTTCGGTATCCAAGTTCAGTCAGCTGGTCCCATCTGCTTCCTCAACCCCCATCCAGAATCCCCAGCTTGTCCAGATGCTATTTGAAACCTGAATCAAAGTAACAACCTCAGGAACCTCCTTCAATCTGCTCAGCATTACATGAGAGCTCCTATTCTACAGCCTGCTCAGTGTCTTCAACTGCCCAGAATCGAATAATCATATTCCTTCAATCGAAACCGGATCCTGGTTCTCATCGTCCCTTCTAGGAATTCTCTCCATCTCCCTCCAGTCTCTCCATACCAGCAGTTCACTTGACCCTCCGTGGGATTCTTAAGAGCTTTCCCCCTGCCTCACCTTCCTGTTTTTATATATCAACGTACATTCTTCATTTGCTAATTTCCACTCTTCGGAAAAGCTGCTTCTCCCCCTACAAGGATCTACCTGTGGAGATCAACTGCCTCTTGGCCGCGTTCAATGCTTACTCCATCACTTGGCTGCATACCTCCAAGATGGAACAATTTCCGCATGGTCGGTCAGTTTATCCATCATGTATCAAATCCCCTATCCCCCTTTTCAAGGTATCTCCCCAGCAGGAACCCCCCCCCCCCCCCAAAGATCACCTGTTCATTGATTCCTCTCACTCCTATCATCGCTTGACTCCACCCTCGCCTCTGAGCAGGCCTCCCTCCTCTCCACCCTCTCCTCCACCCTCGCCTCCAGAGCAGGCCTCCATCCTCACCTCCACCCTCGCCTCCAGAGCAGGCCTCCATCCTCTCCTCCACCCTCACCTCCGAGCAGGTCCCCGAGCAGGCCCCCCTCCTCGCGTCCAGAGCAGATGTCCCTCCTCGCCTCCAGAACAGGCCTCCCTCCTCTCCACCCTCGCCTCCAGAGCAGATCTCCCTCCTCGACTCCACCCTCGCATCCGAGCAGGCCTCCGTCCTCTCCACCCTTGCCTCCAGAGCAGGCCTCCCTCCTCTCCACCCTTGCCTCCAGAGCAGGCCTCCCTCCTCTCCTCCACCCTCGCCTCCAGAGCAGGCCTCCCTCCTCTCCTCCACCCTCGCCTCCAGAGCAGGCCTCCCTCCTCTCCTCCACCCTCGCCTCCAGAGCAGGCCTCCCTCCTCTCCTCCTCGCCTCCAGAGCAGGCCTCCCTCCTCTCCTCCACCCTTGCCTCCAGAGCAGGCCTCCCTCCCTCTCCACCCTCGCCTCCAGAGCAGGCCTCCCTCCTCTCCTCCACCTCCCCCTCCCTCGCCTCCAGAGCAGGCCTCCCTCCTCTCTCCACCCTCGCCTCCAGAGCAGGCCTCCCTCCTCTCCTCCACCCTCGCCTCCAGAGCAGGCCTCCCTCCTCTCCACTCCACCCCAGAGCAGGCCTCCCTCCTCTCATCCACCCCCGCCTCCAGAGCAGGCCTCCACCCTGCCTCCAGAGCAGGCCTCCATGCCTCTCCCCCCCCCCCTGATCAAAAATGTGGGGACACTGGTCCTCCTCTGCAGTGGATTCCTACATTCATTCATCCTTTTCTGATATAGTTGCTGCTCCCTCTAAAATTGCTAGTATGCCTGGAGTGGAGGCTTCCTCTCTGCTGGGGCCACCACAGGTTTTCCCCTAATTAGCCTCAAGGGTTTTATTCCTCTCCACTGAGCAGCAGGTATACTCAGTCACACCTACTAAATTACTAACCATCCTCCTGTTTGTCCCATTTTGTCCTTCTGGTCTTTTGTTTATGTTATGCGCTGGCATGTGCTGTCTTTTGTTCGTCTCACGGTGTGGGAGATTTCACGAGGAGCCATGAGTCTCACTTCCCCGACCTCAGGGCTAGGCATCAGCCTCCCTTTACCTTCAGGGGCCTCATGCCCCATGAAATGTTAACAGCGTTCAGGGGGCGTGCAGCTGGGGGCTTCCAATTTCCTGTCAATTAGTACCTATTCTCTATTTAAGCCCTGATCACTTACACCTTCGAGGTCTAGTGTTTCATTTTCCTCTTCCTCCCCTCCTCCACCTTCTCATACATGCCTTCACATCAGTTGTCTCTGGGGGGCGAGTGAGTCTCACTTCTCTGACCTCAGGGCTAAGCATCAGCCTCCCTTTACCTTCAGGGGGGTTCTCCCCATGTGAGTAAGAGCAGACCCCCGGCCACACTCTGTCCTTTCGCAGTGCCTGAGCTTATCTTACCTCACTCAAGGCTCTGTTCTATATTCAATTGGCTGAGACTTCACACTGCCTGGGACCTGAAATAAGGACAAGGTATAGAGGTTAGTATGGGACTCGAGCACAGAGTAGCCTCAATTCAGGATGTGCTCGAGTACCATACTAACCCTATACCTTGTCCTTATTTCAGGTCCCAGGCAGCGTGAAGTCTCGGCCAACTGGGGGTCTAACGAGCACCCCTTTACAGAAGTCTCAGACTCTGGGTACCTCTCTCTATCTCCTTTTGTGTACCGGTCTACAGGGACCGTCTTCCTCCTGAGGGGCGGCTCCCGGAGTCATAACCCTTGTATGTGTTTTCGGTTGCAGGGTCCTATGGCCCTGGGTTGTGTCGGCATCGCCGCCCTCAGTCAGTGACCATCTTTCTATCCTGTTTCGGTTGCTGGGTCCTTTGCCCCGGGTTGTGTCGACATCATTGCCTTCAGTCAGTGACCACCTTCTATCCTAGCTTCCATGTCCAGCTCCTCTGGTCTGCTACTAGAGTGGGCATCGCCTGCTCTTCTATCCTAGGTCCGGTCCTTTCTAGCCAGCACTCTGTCCTACTAACCGCTCCATTCTGTTTCTTCTGCCCCATCCTTACACCCCCAGCTCATGCCCTATGAATTATTATTTAATACATATACGGCTGTAGTCGTTTCAGCACCGTACCTCTGTCTGTGGTGTACTGCATCCTGGACACTAACGTTGCCACCCATCCCCTCAAAGCCATCCTTGACAACCAAAAAAAAACAAAAAAACAACCAGATATCATGTTTTAAAATGAAAATAAATGTTTGTTAAAATGTGTTTCTTTCAAAACTGCACATTTGAGACCTATATAATGAATGGCTGTGTATAATGAAGCAAATGTATGGAACTATTTTGGCAGCTAAAAGAACTACCTTTTATTACCAAAGTGTTTATGATTTGGAGGGTATTATTATTTTATGTTGTTTTTTTTTTTTCTTTTTTATTAGGTTAAACTGTTCGTTTAAAACTGAGAATATACCTCTAACCTTCTCCCTTAACAAGACATTACTTAAAACAATATTTAAAGTTTAATGCATGGGGCCTTTTATGTTTTGTATTCCCTGTAAAACAGTTCCTGAAAAAAAAATTCTCCTTTTTGTGTTTAGGGATATTCTTCAAGCTTCTAGTGAAGAGGTCTTAAGCAAGTTACACAGGAATACGGATTGTTTCCTAGCCAGTCAGCTTCCTAGCTTTCTGGTCACTGTCAGCCATAGTGCTTCCCCATACACAGAAATAGAGATATAATATGGCATGCTGGCTCTAAGAATGTAATATAAATAAAATGATCAAACCTTTGTTTTACTCCTCATTATGCATAGCAAAACATCAATAAGGAGAATGTTGCATGTTACTAAGATCTGGAAACTCCCAAGTTTAGTATATGCCAGTTTGAAAGGCAATGCTGCATTGGGCACTCAAAGTGTTACACAGGGACAATGAACCAGAGTATTTCAAGGGAGGACAATAAAATGTACAACCTACTGCCAAGCATCCCATTCCTAGAACCATACAAACATCTTGTTCTGAGAATTAAGAGTCATATTGCTCCACTGGTTCTCTCTTCTGTTTCCAGGGGTGAAATTAGATTTTCTATAGTGCAGTGCATTATTGACCACACAAGGTGTAAAGCAGACATTCAGAATGAAATACATTACCTGCCTAATGATCCAGTCTGTGGTTAAATGCCTGATGAACAGATGGAAACTAATAATCATCCACTATGAAAAGAAACCAATGGGTGCGCAGTTCCTTAGCAATATGAAGCAGGATTGCCCAGGCGTTACAACAACCACTTTCTTTAAACCATCTCCATCCTCCCAGAAACCAAAGAAACAATGCAGATCACAGGGTATGAAATTTAATTTTTGGTTGAAATTCCTGGCAAGAAGCCACTGAAGTTGTGTAAAGTTGCGTGACAGTCTTGAAAGCTACCAACTTCAACATAAAAAGAAACCCCACAACTGCTTTGTATTTTTTTGGTTTCCAAGTTCAAGATTAACAATTTCAATTCCAACCACAGTTCCACTTACAGCTTTATGTATTTCAGAACTCTTTATTCAATGCATGGAAAAATAAATCAAGCACAATATACATATATATTTTTACCATCCAGCCCAGGATCGTGTAGTGGTGTTGACACTCGCTGAGAGCAGAGCCTGACCCAAGACTGTCACTCCTGCTTGAAGCAGGACGATCTTTAGGATACAAATTGAACATTTGTGAAACTGCAACAATGTTAAAATATTGTAATAACTGTATTGTGTTTTAAAAAACATAAATCCAGCAGAAAACGGAGAGCAGGCATTGACCTAATGTTAGAAAAAAAGCATGTCTGTGTGCCAATCCTTATTAATTCTTGGAAACTGGCCAGACTTAAGACATGAGCTCTTCTTATCTGAGACCTACCAGTGCCAAGGCCTAGAACCTTGGGAAGAAAAGCAGAACCAAGCATTTCATTAGAAAAGTGTTCACAGTGAAAGTTCTTATCAAAAAAGTGGTAGTTTAATTGGGAAGAAGTTTGTAAGCCAAAAACACAGAGCTTCTTAGATATTACTGGTAAAAGCAACCTTTGGACAGAATTACATTTGAAACTAAAAAAGAAGCCTTGCACCTATTTACGTTTTACTGTAATAGAAAACAGAAGTATTTATTACAGGAAAACTGTTAAGTTTTAAAGCGAGACAATCTCATGCAAAGCTATGACCAGATTTAATAACTTAGACACATGCATGAGGCTAGGAGACCTTATCAGTAGATTTACTGCGGGGTACCCCTCGGCTCTGCTTGCCTGAGTAAAGCAGTATTAGACATTCAAAGTTGGTTTGCTGGTCAGCCGTGTCTCCCATTCAAGGCCCTTGGCTCTGTATAAACTGTTATATTTTACTAATGAAGCACTGCATGAGCAAGGCGCTATTGGACATTAGCAGAAAAGGAAAATGAATCTTAGCTTTCAGACTGTCTTCAATTCAAGTTTTTTTGCTATGTATAATATTTTATATTAACTAAGGAAAGTACGTTATGGTACAAGAAAAAACAGTTAATGGGCAAAATGTCCATTATCTTATCTATACAATTAATGAGAACTTGGTAATAATAAATAGGATGAAGGCATCGTTTTATCAATAAGAGTACCGTTGTCCTGGGAAGTAAGTTGATCAAGCTCTAGAATTTAAAGGGGAGGTTCCATTGTTTCTAATGTCTACGAGCTTAGGCTCGGAAATAATTAAGATATATTAACAAACAATAAATAATTTTAAATGAATTTTGTAAGTATAATTTATATAAATGAGTAGATTGAATGTCTTTGACAGTATGACATTAGATAAGAGAATGTGACTATCGCTGTAGATCAGATATATTAACCTAACAAAAAATAAATTAATTAATTTTGTAAGTATAATTTATATTAATAAGTAGATCAGATATATTCAACAGTATTTTGTTAGATAAGAGAATATGAATAATGCTGTAATATATATTAGCAATAAATACATAATTTAAAATTTAATTTGCAAGTAACATGTACTGTTAATGTGTATTTCTGTTTGTGTAACAAACGTTAACTAGCAAAATGTGTTACATATGTAACGCTATTTTGCATTTCTGGGGCTGTTTTTGTTTTGGGAAACACTACTGTATGGATAGGTATGCAAGCGATTTTCTAAAAGTTAAAGCATGAGTTTCAGTCCATGTTGCAATTACTAACTAGGCCATAGTACACCTCAATCACATGATGAAAAATGTTGCTTTTACAGTGTTGTTGTTGTTTGAATTTTTAAATTAGTTATTATTATTATTATTATTACTTTATTATTTATTATTTTATTATTATGCTTTATTTGTGTTTTGTTTCATTTATTTTTACATACATACTTTGAATAATTAGGACAGAAAACGAACAGGAGACTGGTTATCATCTTGCATGAATTTCAATTACAGGTCTGGGAAGAAACAATACATTAATTAGTTAAAAACTAAAGAGTTAATGTCTTTGCTAAACCATGGTAAATACCTATAGCTCAATACCAACCAAGATCTCTATTGTTAGAAAGAGAGATCATACAGTATAAGGTACTGTATATCAGAATGATTTTAAAAATGGTAAATTCCTGCAGTACAACAACCATGTAGACATATAATGAGCAATCATATCTACCTAGGCATACATTTTTCATTTCTGTATGTGTACTATCTAGAGAAGCACAAGAGACAGCACCCCCAGACGAAGCAAAACTATCAGCAACCCCAGGTGAAGTAAAAGAGACAGCAATCCCAGGCAAAATGACGAAGCAGGCAGCCTCAGGCGATGCAGAGCAGCAGCCAACCCCAGGCAATGCAGGCGTGACATCCCTAATAAGAGCCGGCGTGGCATCTCCGGGCGGTGACTTGAGGGGCAGCTGACTCTCGGGAGGCGACAGTGACGGCAACAGAGGACCCTCAGGAGGTGACGGTGGGAGGGGAGCCCCTGGCCATAAAGAAGACAGCAGGAGCGCCACTTCTCCCTTTGATGAAGCCGGGATTATCGATGGAGCTGGGGGTAGCCCTCTTCGCAGCCTCTGTGGCCGGACGGTTTTCCCCCATGCTTCCCTCAGCAACCTATGCAGGGGCTGTTGAGAACCGCCAGCATCCTGTCCTGGTCCCTCCAGTGGTGAAGGGAGAGGCAACTCCTCCTCTCCCTTGGGTGGTAGTGATGGGAGAAGGTACAGCAACTCATCCGACTTTGGTGGTTTAGGCAGGTATGATGACCCGACTTCCTCCGGTGGCGGTGGCGGGTACAGCATCCCATCTCTGTGCAGTGGAGTGGAGGTTTGGCATCCCCGAATGATATAACTTTGGCACCACTGGGCGATGTGATTCTGGCATCCCCGTTCAGTGCAGTTCCGATATCCCCAGACGGTGCAACTTCACCCAGCGGGCCATCTCCCTCAGTTGGGTCTTTGACTAGCCCATTGTCTTCCTTCCTTCACAGGTGGGGACTGCCGAATATCTCCTACTGGAGATGGAGGGAGTGGTATCTTCAGTTCTGTTCCCTATGGGAGAGGAAGTGGCAGCTCCTGCGCTACTCCCTCTGGTGGTGATGGAGGGAGCGGCAGTTCCTGCACTACTCCCTCTGGTGGAGGTGGAGGGAGCGACAGCTCCTGCGTTCCTCCCTCTGAGGGTGAAGAACAATGCAGCAGGTTTCCCTCACCTGACGATGCCAACAGAGACAACAAGATGTCCTTTACGAGCAATAGCGTCGGGAACAGCAAGATGTCCTATCCAGACTTCGGGAGCGAAAACACAAAACATCTCCTCCTAGCTTCGGGGATAGCGAGACGTCTCTCCCTGGCGGCGGTAGCTGAGACAGTGAGTAGTCCTCCCCTGGCATCGATGGTGGGAACTTCATAACATCTCTTCGGATCAATGATGGGCCCAGGAGCCGGTCTCCTTCTGGTGGTGAAGACAACAATAACTGGCAGTCTTACTAGGCAGTGGAGATCGGGACAGTAAGCAGTTTTCACCTGCCGGCTGAAACAGGCATGACAGGCAATCTTCACCTGCCAGTGGTGACAGCCATGGCAGGCAGTCTTCACCTGCCATTAGTGACAAACACAGCAGACAGCTTTCCCTCAGGACTAGAGACAGCTGGGCTCCATCAAGCACTGGAGACTGGGGCAGTTTCTTCTTCAGAACTGAATGCTCGGGCTTTCCCCTTCTGGATACTACATGCTTGAGCTTCCCCTTCTGGGCACTGGACACTCAGGCTCCTCCCCTCTGGGCACTGAACACTCAGGCTCCTCCCCTCTGTGCTCTGAACACACAGACACCTTCACTCAGAGGTCTGGACACATCAGCTCCTTTTTCGGGTATGGCGACTAGGGCTTCCCCTTCTGGACATGATGGAGCCCCTCCCATGTCTGCAGCTAGGTAATCAAGAACCATGGCTGCAATGTCCTGGATAGACTCTGGGTGGTTCTGCTTCTCCCAAGCATCCCACCATTTCCAATTTCAAGCCCACTGGACATTAATCATCACTGTGAGGTCCCTATTCATGTCCCCCTCAAGGTCCACCAGCCAGTCCCAAATCTCCTGCAAAATAATCTGCTCTGGTAGCACCAGAGCTGGTGGCCCATCTCTAGACAGCTCTTTCTGGGTTCTTTGGGGTGCCTGGTCTTGGCTCATTCGGCCACTGTGTGCCCGAATTTGCGGCAACCAGAGCACCCCTCATTCACCAGGTAGACCTGGCAGACAGAAGATGACAGTGAAGCCATGCTGCACTCTCCCTCCAGTGAAGGCTGCAATGGCTGTTGCACCGCCGGTCCCACAAAATGACACTTCCAACTGTGTCCGGAGGCCTCATAGCGACCACACCAGTCTCGAGGCACGTCTGGCAAGTCCAACCAGCGGTGCTCCAAGTGGCCGCACCAGGTGAACCCGGCCCAGACTTCCCACGGTTCCACCCATAGCTCTTTTTGCTGGTGTGGCTGGTGATGCTGTTGCTGCTACTGCCACTGTTACTTCTTGCAGCTGTTCCTTCCCATATTAAAAAAAATACTTATTCTCGAAAAGAAAAAGAAAATAAGGCACCCGCAGATCTGCTCCTGGCCTGAGTCCTCCAAGGTGCTGTTAGATCCCACGAGGACACCACGTGTGGCAGGTTGGCTGATGTGGTGATGTGTGTGATGTCAAGTTCCAGGAAAGCAGTACACCAAAGGCAGGAATGCAGGGCAAAACACTGCATTGCTGCACAGTTTTTATTAAATAAAATAAAGGCACAATATAAAAGGGCACAAGGGCCAAACAAAACAGAGCTACAATACATAAAATAAACAGAACGAATACCTCAACAAAACAAAGGTAGCAGTCGTTTTCTCACAATGCTGTCTAGCTCCATCAAACTCTTCAGACTCTCCAAACTGTCTCAGTTCCTTCTCCTAACTAATGAGCCTGGAGATGGGCTTAAATACAGGCACCTCCAAAATTATTGGCACCCTTGATAAAGATGAGCAAAAAAGGCTGTATAAAATAAACAACAAAGGTAATGAGCTATATTGTAATTTTCCAACATGTGGAATATATCGTAGTTTATTAATGAGGTAACAATTATGTTAAGTGTAACAATTATTAAAATATAGCTCATTACCTGTGTTGTTTTTATTTTTTATTTTTATGCAGCCTTTGTCAAGGATGCCAATAATTTTGGAGGTGCCAATAGCAGGTGGTTAGGAGTTAATGCACAATTGACAATCAATAAACTCCTAACCACCTGCACCTGAACAATCACCCCTGGATGGGAATTAACCCCATCCTAGCCCAACACTAATACAACTACATTTTAACTAATACATAGCCAGCTTTCAAACTGCAGAAAATATAAAATACAAACAATAATACAATAAATCATAATACAAATATATGAAAAAGGGGGGTGGGCACCCCGTCTCACACTGTAACGTCTGTTTCACCACCACACTGTCAGACAGTGAAAACTCTTTGATCTATTCATAATCATAACCGTGTGGCTTCTAATACAAAATGCTTTATTTATAGTTATTATGCAGTGTGAGGGGGAGTGATCAATACTGACCAGCAGGAAACCCTGTGTATTCCCATGCTGTCAGGCAATGTTTTGTTGACAGGAGTCAGCTGTGAATGAATTAACTGATGCTAAAAGGCTAAAAAGGCACTGTTTTTGTATCATCTCTACAGGAAGTATAGTGGAGCGTGACTTCAGAGCGGAATCCTGATACTTGGAATTAAAAACTGTAAATTCTAGAGCAGCGAGTTGGGGAAACAAAGACGCTACTCCAGCGTGCGACAGACATCGGTTATTTACTTTTGACTATCTTAGATAGTTAGTTTAGCGAGGCTGAGCCGCTCCACAGCAACGAGCCGTGATTTAAACCTTTACAATCCGATGTCAGACCCTGTCCGACATCATCAAAAAGACGTAAAGCACAGGTGTCTAGTTGTTTTTTCTCCGGGAAAAGCAGAGAAAACCATACAGCGAACAAAGGGTGGGACTTGGCTGGAGATGCAGTACTGATGTCATTTTGCCATGCTATGCATTTTAAACCTGTTTTACTCTGAAAAAAAAATTAAAAGTGCATGTAAAATAAACAGCGTGTGTGAAAATAAATTGGACCTGATTCGTCTGACAAGCGCTGAATAAATGGACTGCAAGGGTTTAAAAGCCATGCACTTTATTTTGTAGCTTTTCCTTAAAGTGTTTATTTTTCTTTTTTTCTTTTTGGTTTACACACCTACATGTGTGATTAATGAAGATGGGGCACAATACCATTGCTGGTAGACTTCCACCTAACTGTCACAGAAGCATCTGCCAACCAATCTTGGAATAAGAAATCTAGGCGCCTGTGTCGGCATCTCATATTTGAACTTTGTATCTGCCTTATGTTTTCCCACACCTTTCCACATGTGGTGTCAGTAGTGGGATCGCTGGCACTGTCAAGACACAGCAGTGCCCATTAAAAAAAAAAAAGAATGGATGCGACACAGTTTGCTGAAATAATGACCCTCCTGCGCCAGACATTGACAGTGGCGGAGCAGGGAGGGGCTGGGTTTGCTTCCAGATGGATTACGAGGCATACCTCTGACTATTTGAGGCCCTGGCAAATGCCAATCAGTGGCCCCAGGATCTATAGACGAGTTACCTACTGCCTCAGTTAATCGTGGAGGCGCAAGCTGCTGCACAAACCCTTTCCATGGAGGAGGTGATGGTCTATGCCACCCTTAAGACGGCTATCCTCAACAGGGTGGGAGTCACATCTAAAGTTTACTGTCGGAGACTCCTAGAGGGGAGGGACAGCAGCCATTTAGATGGGCTGTGGTTGCAGGAGCTCCCAGTCCGGGAACTGGGACCTGGTGGGCTGCCCCACCTCCGATCACAGTGTTGGGACGGGGTCTTGTGTGGCCATCGTATTGTTGGGGCCCTTTGATTGCTCCAGTTTTTCAACCTCCGGCAGAAGCTTCGGGGAGAGAAAGCAACCAACTGAGGTGTTGGACGTGCCACAGCCTGGTTCACCTTGCTTGTGACTGCCCCGCCATGTAGTGTGACCTCGCTGGCCAGGTAAGCATGTTCAATGTTCAAAGTTTTGTACTACTTGTGACAGTAGAAGGGACACAAACTCGGGCTCTCTTGGATTCAAGGTGTGGTTGTCCCTAATACAAGAAGGGTTGATCTCACCAGGGCATAAGCGATTGTCGGGGCGGGTGAATATTAAATGCATACACAGGGATATTCGCACCTACCCTAAGGTCTGGATAAAACTTCAAATTGGTACTGTAATGACATGCATACAGATAGGCTTGGTTCCTCGGTTGCCACATTGTGTCCTTCTGGGGTGGGACTGCCAGCAGTTCAAAGATTGAGTAGCTGCTATGGTTGCCCCGCCTTCCCCATTGGTAAAGAAGGAAGAAGTAATTGGTGATATGTTTCCCTTCCGCGACCCAGCTTGGCTTTGTCACAGATTTAAACCCAGGGCTGCTAAGAACGAGGGCTGGCAATGGAGGGAGTGCGGTCATGTTTGGGTGGGAGCGGTTGGTGAAGGTTCTTGGGGGGAGGTGCAACAGCCAGCACTGGGGCCTGGTCCTTCCATCTACGCTCAGGACCGACCTGACCCTGAATTGGAAACCATATGAGCTGATTTTTTAGCTCACTCCCTTGACTTTCAACTCGAGCAAGGACATGATGACATGTTGAGCTGGTTTTTTAATCAAGCAGCTATGGTTAATGGTCAGGTAGTTAAGCCCAGTTGTGTCGCCATGTACCCACACTTTGAAATTGACCGTGATCTACTTTATCAGGTTGATAAAGTGCGTCACCAGATGCTCATCTCTAAACCTTTTAGGGAGGATTTGTTGCATCTGGCTCATGCTGTTCCCCGGTCTGGCCACTTGGGTAGGGACAAAACTAAAACAAGGCTTGAGGCACGGTTCAATTAGCTGGGGCTGGATGGCAATGTGAGGCAGTTTTGTAAGCAGGGCCCAGAGTACCAACAAGCCAACCCCAGAGCCATGGCACGAACCCCACATGGTTGCCATTGCCACTTGTGGAAGCTCTGTTCACGAGTACTGGAGTAGATATAGTCAGACATCTGGAGCGAGGTGCATCAAGATACACACACCTGTTGATTATTCTGGATTAAGCTACACATTATCCAGAGGCAATATCACTTCACTCTGCTTCTGCTAAATCTTGTCACTGACAAGCTTGTTAAAGTTTCCCCCAGGTGGGGATTCCCTAAGAAATGATGACCGACTAAGGAACCAATTTTACGTGTCTGGTCCGCGAATCATGCAAACTTTTGGGGAGTATCAGGAAATCAATTTATCACCTTCTGTCTGATGGATTGGTAGATGCATTTTAATAAAACTCTAAAAAGCATGATGCGTAGATTTATTGAAAGTGATGTGTGCAACTGGGATAAGCTAATTCCCTCCCACCCCCCCCGCCTGCTGTTTGTGATTAGAGAGGTATCTCAGGCTTCCACGGGGTTCTCCCCGTTCAAGCTGTTGTATGGGCGAAGACGTCGGGGCATGCTCAATCTCATCAGAGAGATGAAGGAGGAACAGCAAGATAATTCGACCAATACAGTTCCGTCTGTAGGTTGATGGGCTCATGACAATCTGCAGCAGGCACAACACAGACAGATCAATTATAATAGAGGGGCCACACTTGCGCACGTTTCATCCAAGGGATAAAGCGCATCAAGGACCCTTTCAGGTTAAACGCCGGGTTGGGATGGTGGATTATGAGATCTGGCAGCTGGGACAGAGATGGGAAAAACACATTTATCACGTGAACCTCCTGAAGCCCTGGGTGCAATGGGAGACGTTCTTAGCAACAACAGATGACGTCACAGATTTGGGACCTGATCTTTCTGTCTTGGCGAGGATGGGTTTTTGTTCAGGTTGGAAGTAACCTGACACCAAGTTGGAAACGCGAGGTTCACAATCTGGTGGCTGCTTTTCTTGTCGTGTTCTCTTCAGTCCCGGTGCAAACTTGAACAGCCCATCATCATATTGAAATTGAGCTCGGCCATACCGCATAACTAAACGCAAAAGACAAGTAGTGAAAATGGAGATTGAGGAAATGCTCAAGCAGGGGGGTAATAGAAGAGTCCCTGAGTGACTGGAATAGTCCAGTTGTTTTAGTGGATAAGCCAGAATGGTTGACACGATTTTGCATTGCTTTTGAAATGAAAAATCGAAGTCGAATGCTTATCCCATGCCCCGGGTAGATTAATTTCTAGTGTCTAGACACGGCTTATTTTATGAATGCCGTTTTGCCCTTGACACACCTGATGGAAGACAATGTGTGTGGAGACGTCGTGGTGAGGGTTATGCTGACTGTTTCGTTGTTCAAGCCAACTGGTGGTGCGGTGGAAGTGCGATGATGTGGGGAGGAATCTCCTTTAACACAAGAACACCTTTGGCGCAGATTGAGAGCAACCTTACTGCTCAGCGATACATTGACAAAGTCAATGAGGCAACAGTTTTTCTGTTCCTGCAAGCCAATCCGGAAGTGTCGATTTTCCAGCAGGACAATGCCAGACCACACATTGCTAAGATTACAATTGCACAACTTCAAGAAAACAATGTCAAGGTCTTGCCGTGGCCAGCTTTTTTTCCAATAAACAATCTGTGGGAGCAAATCGCCAATGCCATCCACAGGCGACAACTGTGACCAGTCACACTTTGCCAGCTGGCTGCAGCTGCACAGGAAGAGGCAGAACATCCCACAACAGAGACTGATCAGGTCTATGCTTCAACGCTGCCAGGATTGTGTTAATGCTCAGGAGGTCATGCCTGATACAAGCTTTGTAGTGTTTTCATATTTTCATTTTGACCGTGTGTCACGCTTCATACTGAAAACTTGTCATGATTTTGTTTTAAATATTTGATTAAATCCATTAGACCTGAATGTTGCTTTTCTTTTGTGCATTTTCTTTTGTGCATCAGTATATATATATATATATATATATATATATATATATATATATTATATATAATATATATATATTATATATATATATTATTTTTTTATTCATTTACGTTTTTTACAGTGTATTTGTTTATCTTCTATTACTACTACTGGATTCTGCTGAGTCAACACCCATGTTTGAACTATCGCCCCACCCCCACTTTTAGCTGAATTGTCAACTTTTCACCTTTTTTAATAACCATGCACAAAAAAATAAATACAAAATAAAAAAGAACCATGCACAAACAATGCCTGAGATTTCAAATCTCGCACTGTGGACTTACGCAGCACTCTTTTTTTTTCCAGCAAAGAGTTTACTTTGTATTTCACCATTGAATAAATGTTAGCTGTACTTGATTTTTAACATAACTGTGTGCTGTGACATTTTCATTTTAAACATGCCTCAATCTAAATGTAATCTATGTAGCTAATGTTACAAATATTACAGTAATATTGCTTGTTATTTTGCCTCTGTCTTGAGTAAACGCCCCTCCCCCACTTCTGCCTAACATCAACTCTACGCCCCCAGGGCATTGAATAGGCAGAAATCAGATATTTCTTTCCCTAAATTTAGTATTTACTGTTACAAATTTTACATTTTATTAATATAATTTATGTTTTATTATTATTATTATTATTAAGTATTAATAGCAGACTACCGTATCACATTACAGAATATCATATTTCAGATACTTCGGAATCTCTGTCACCCAGTCACATGCTGATCTAATTAAATCTAACTTTACCCCATTGTTGGAGCACACCAAACATGACTGTCTGTTGGTCGACATTGCCTATCTCACTTATCGGTCGTATCATGAATATCCTTCTCAAATTCTTACAGCTTTTTCAGTGTATCCCAGGTTTTATCCCTGAAGCATTTTTTTTAACACACTACAGTGGCTTGCGAAAGTATTAACCATCCTTGGCATTTTTCCTATTTTGTTGCCTTACAACCTGGAATTAAAATGGATTTTTATTTGGATTTCATGTAATGGACATACACAAAATAGTCCAAATTGGTGAAGTGAAATGAAAAAAATAACTTGTTTAAAAACATTCTAAAAAATAAATAACGGAAAAGTGGTGCGTGCATATGTATTCACCCCTTTGCTATTAAGCCTCTAAATAAGATCTGGTGCAACCAATTACCTTCAGAAGTCACATAATTAGTTAAATAAAGTCCACCTGTGTGCACTCTAAGTGTCACATGATCTGTCACATGATCTCAGTATATATACACCTTTTCTGAAAGGCCCCAGAGTCTGCAACACCACTAAGCAAGGGGCACCACCAAGCAAGCGGCACCATGAAGACCAAGGAGCTCTCCAAACAGGTCAGGGACAAAGTTGTGGAGAAGTACAGATCAGGGTTGGGTTATAAAAAAATATCTGAAACTTTGAACATCCCATGGAGCACCATTAAAGCCATTATTAAAAAATGGAAAGAATATAGCACCACAACAAACCTGGCAAGAGAGGGCCGTCCACCAAAACTCAGATGAGACTAAAATTAAGCTTTTTGGCCATGAAGGAAAACGTTATGTCTGGCGCAAACCCAACACCCCTCATCACCCCAAGAACACCATCCCCTCAGTGAAGCATGGTGGTTGCAGCATCATGCTGTGGGGATGTTTTTCATCGGCAGGGACTGGGAAACTGGTCAGAATTGAATGAATGATGGATGGCGCTAAATACAGGGAAATTCTTGAGGGAAACCTGTTTCAGTCAGAGATTTGAGACTGGGACGGAGGTTCACCTTCCAGCAGGACAATGACCCTAAGCATACTGCTAAAGCAACACTTGAGTGGTTTAAGGGGAAACACTTAAATGTCTTGGAATGGCCTAGTCAAAGCCCAGACCTCAATTCAATTGAGAATCTGTGGTATGACTTAAAGATTGCTGTACACCAGCGGAACCCATCCAACTTGAAGGAGCTGGAGCAGTTTTGCCTTAAAGAATGGGCAAAAATCCCAGTGGCTAGATGTGCCAAGCTTATAGATACATACCCCAAGAGACCTGCAGCTGTAATTGCTGCAAAATGTGGCTCTACAAGGTATTGACTTTGGGGGGGTGAATAGTTATGCACGCTCAAGTTTTCTGTTTTTTTGTCTTATTTCTTGTATATTTCACAATAAAAAATATTTCGCATCTTCAAAGTGGTAGGCATGTTGTGTAAATGAAATGATACAAACCCCCAAAAAATCTATTTTAATTCCAGGTTGTAAGGCAACAAAATAGGAAAAATGCCAAGGAGGGTCAATACTTTCGCAAGCCACTGTATATATACACACAGTGTCTTGCAAATGTATTCAGGCCCTCTCACAGTTTTCACATTTTGTTGCTTTAAAGCTTTGTGGCAAAGTGGTTTGTAGTGCTTCGGTGTATAGGTGAGTTGAGGTGCTCCAACAAAGGACAAACACAAAGTCTACCGGTCAGGTTTCTTTTAATGCCCTTTTTAAACTGGGTTTCAAATAATAAAGCTGTCTCTACCCAGCAATGGGTATTGCCAGTGAAAACTGGACCCAAAATAATAAAGCTGGTTCTACCCAGCAATGGGTATTACCAGCTACAAAACAAAGGGGTTGCAGTCCCGAAATAATAAACACAAAAACACGTCTCCAAACTTTGCCGTCTGGCAAAACAAACACAATACTCCTCAATGAACCCACACTTCATTTAAGATTCCGTCCTTGTCTCCTCCCATTAACCACAACAAAGGAGCCGATTACGGCGTCACGTCCCCCTAAAGTACCCTAAGCCCCACCCCCTCCGATAGCTAGTTCAATCACGTCTCCTCCAATTCATGACTGAAACTTCGCTCACCGTACTAGGGCGATGACTCCAGGTACCGTGACGCCGCCCTCTTCCTGAATGGCCGGCTCCCGACTGTCCCCAGGATGAACTGCCCAACCATTCAGTAGGAAGCCCGCAGCTCCTGTTGTACAGTGCCCTCACTGGTCGAGAGGGAGATTTTTGATTCGGATTCATTCGCTCTCCGTCACAAGCTTCCAGTCATGACACTTTGAAATAGAAATTAAAATGTTTTATATACACAACCTACTCCAAACATTCAAAGCAAAAACATTCAAAGCAAGAAAGCAAATAGATAATTAATATGAAATAAAAATGGAAGAGTCATGATTGTGTAAGTATTCAAACCCCTTGCTGTGGCAAACCTAAATTAATTCAGATGCACAAAATGACCTTAATGAGCCACACAATTAGTTGAATGGCCTTTGTCTATGTGCAAGATTAGTGGTTATTGTGACTTCTGAATAAAAACACCTGTCTCTGTGAGGTTCCTTGGTCAGGTAGTGAATTTCAAGCAAAGACTCAACCATGAAGACCAAGAAGCTTTCAAAGCAAGTCAGGGATACAATCATTGAACAGCACAGATCAGGAGAAGGGTACAAAAAAATATCAAAGCCTCTGAGCACAGTCTACTCAATCATCAAGAAACGGAAGGTGCATGTACTACACAGACACTGCCTAGATCAGGCTGTCCCTCTAAACTGAGCAGCCAGGCAAGAAGGAAATGGTGAGGGATGTCACTGTGAGGCCAATGACAACTTTAAAAGAGAAACAGAGTTCAATGGCTGAGAGAGAGAAAATGTGCATCAGTCAACAATATCCAAAACACTTCACAAAAGTGGCCTGTATGGCAGGGAGGCAAGAAGGAAGCCATTACTAAAAATAAGCCATCTCAAAGCCCGCATGGAGTTTGCAACAAAGCACCTGAGTGATCCTGCAAAAATGTGGTAAAAGGTGTTGTGGTCAGATGACCAAATTGGAACACATCTCCCAGTCAACACCATCCCTACAGTCAAGCATATTGGAGGCAGCATCATATTATGGCAGAGGTGGTTCTCCAGTCTGTAGGCTAAAAAGAAAAAGAAAATAATAATAATGATTGTATGATGTTGCTTCTTTTAAACATGTGTAGTATTTACTAGGTATGTTTGCTTTCTGGAGTTTAAATGTTCAGTATTGTAGTTTAGTTTAATCAGTTCAGTGTGTTTTATCTAAGTTTATGTTTTTAAATAACAGTATTATTGAGTTTAGCAGGCAGCTGTGTGATAACTAGCAGGCTCAGTGCCACCTCACCTTTGGTCAGGTGAAAATCACTCGACACTGGAGAGCTGGAGAGTACACGACTGACTTATTACAAATGGCAATGCTTTATGTGTTTTTTGACTAATTTGTTGAAGAACTCCTTTGTCGATGGATAGCATTAGCCTATGCATGTAGGCCGGTAATTTATTTGGCTAATAAAAGCAGCTGGCTCTTTGCAGCTGGCTCTTATATAGCTATATATATATATATATATATCAATATATAACTTCCCTAACTCCTGGATTGGGAAGTGTCTGAAATTGGATTCCCTACTCCAGACCTATTGAGTGTGTTCATATCATATAACAAGTGCCCATCAACAAGCTGTCTGGTAGCTGATTAACATGAACAGATGACTGCACTAAACACTAACATGCAAGCATTTTGCTAAGTCATTTCTGACTGCATGATATAAATGTCACCTTTCTACTTTAATCAAATTTAGTTTTTGGAAATATTCACTTCAAAACAATGTGATAATTCTGGCTGGATTCCATACTGCACAAGACACACATAGCATTTTAAATGTCCAGCTCAAGTGTTAAACCATAACATTCAAGTTAAATAAATAAAAATAAAAAAACACACATATTTAATGTGCTATTCAGTATTCACATAGTTCTGCATGCTACCAGGTTTTTTAAAAAGATGCCTGTATTTGTCAATTTTAAATAGTTTTTATGCAAAATGCCCCATCTGTTTTTCTCTCTACACTTCTGCATTTGTTGGAAGAAATGCATGACTTTTGTTGAATTGCTTTCTGATTTTGTTTTAAATTAGAACCCTAGTTTTGTTTTCAAAAGCATAACCTGTTTTTGGACTCGTTTTGCCACTCTGGCACTGGAACTGGAAAGGATTGAAGGATTGAAGGAAAAATGAATGGAGCAAAGTACAGGCAAATACTAGAGGAAAACCTGTTTCAGTCTGCTAAAGACTTAAAACTGGGGTGAAAATTAACCTTTAAATAATCTAAAGCACAAGGCCAAAAAATAAGAAAGTGAATGTTCTTGAGTTGCCCAGTCAAAGTCTTGACTTGAATTCTATTGAGAGTGGAAAGTCTTGAAAATTGCTGTCCATAAGCGATCCCCAAGCAAATCTGCCAAGAAGAATGGGCACGAATTGCACCAAGCCAGTGTGCAAAGTTGGTAGAGACTTACCCAAAAAGACTTGCGGCTGTAATTGCTGCCAAAGGTGCTTCCACCAAATATTGAGTTGACGGGTCTGAGTACGATGCAATCAACATATTTCAGCTTTTTATCTTTAGTTTTTGCTGACATTTACTGTAACTTATCTTACCTTTAGAAGTCTTCAGTTTGAGAATTCAAGTTTTGAATAAAATATTAAGTTTAAAAAAAATGTGTATGCATGTGGCAGAGTGTCCCGCCCCTTTATGTTTATTAATGTTTT
The DNA here is from genome assembly GCF_017654505.1 of Polyodon spathula. NCBI lineage: Eukaryota > Metazoa > Chordata > Actinopteri > Acipenseriformes > Polyodontidae > Polyodon > Polyodon spathula. Next base: position 39,321,632 of record NC_054539.1, on the reverse strand, counting down.
ATGTTGTATGTAGTGTGTTAATGTTGGTGTTTATGTCTAAAATACACTTTTTAAATATGGGTTACGAGCACGAGTGTTTAAAATGTATATTTGTATTTAGGAACGAGGATTGCACAGCACTTCACATGCAGGTAAAACATAATATGTGAGCACAGGGAATTGCACTTTATTAATTCATGTGCAGTTGTACCGAGACTCCAATTGAATGATTGATTAGCAATCGAGTCTCGGTACAGCTGCATAAAAGCAGCATGTTTTCACTCACTCAGGGTTGTGTGTTCGGGGAGTGGAGAACGGATGAGAGAGAGGAGAGTTAATTTAAAAATATAGCAATTGCTACAGCTTGCTGGCTAAAAACCAGCACGGTACTTGTTTGTTGGATTCGTCCACGTCCGTTTTGCATTTTGTCTGTCTGTTTGTTTGGCCAACGCACCCTTTATTTTCAGTGTTGTGTGTTTTGTTTAAATCTTTTGTTTGTTTATTTATTATTTAATAAAACACTGGACGCCGTAGCGTCTCAGGTTCACCGCCATTTCCTGTTTTGGTTTCTGTGTTTTTCCGGGTCTGACATCACCACTACATCCTGGTCACAATGTATCATTTTTTAATTTAAAAAAATGGGACACCATATGAGGGGTCTGAATACATTTGCAAGGCATTGTATATATCTACTGAAAGACTGCTTTCAACAATGGTGATTTGAGGGATAGATATATATTTCTGTTTAAAGTAAAATATCACTCCATGCAAATTTTGAAGACGCTCATTGAAAGTATATGTTAACAACTTTTGAATTTAGGTACCATTACAGAAGCCAACATATTAGTTATTGATATGTTTAGTATTATTTAAATGGAGGCCCCTACTTTATAACTATTTATACTATCTCGTTTACCGGATGCTGCAAGGTAAATTCAGGTATGCTAGTCAGTTCACCATCATCCGCTAGGAATCTCCTGTTATTGCTCATTTCTCGACTGCTTGCTCGAAGAGTTAAGCTTCATTGGACACTGAACCAGACATTTAAACTATCCACTGCTTCCAAGTAGTTTGTCTGCACTCTGACTATCAAAGCACCAAGGCGGGGTTACATTTTTAGAGGCCCCCGCTCGGATATTCATACCTGGCGCCTGCGCAGCGTCTAAATATTTCGGACCTGATATTTTTTTATTACTACAGTACACTGACTATTGTTTGGAACAGCTGCCGTTCCCTCTCCTGGATCTGATTTAGCCGAAGGGCCCTCGAATTAAGTCAGTGTTAGCAGAAAAAGAAAAAGAGCTGATCTGCACTATGTGAGCAGTCATTCCTTGTATCACACTTTTAATGTAGCCTTATAGCGTAGTTCTGGGGGCGCCGTAGCAGGCACTCACCTGCTCTCTCTGTTTCTCAGCCAGTTATCCCCAAACCCCACCGTCCTGTCCTTTCTGGTTGCATTCGGCTGGGGAAAGTTAGAGGTTGCACTCTGTCTTCCCAGCTGTTCCCAATAGCTGGCATTGTGCTCATCTCGCCGGTTTCTGGTCACGGTTTGCACAACGCCGGGGATCCCCTCTGGCTGTACCATCTGTCAATCTCTCTCTCTTCCCTATTTAAGCTTTGCACTATTTCGTGCTCTTGTCTTTGGTTTTGTGTTTGTACAAGCGATCTACAGATTTGTGCATGTTTGTTTGCTGCATTTCACTTTTCATCAAGGAACAAGCCCATGACATGCTTCTGGACGGAGTTATAGAACCATTGAACTCCCCATGGTCCTCTCCAGTGGTGCTCATAGAGAAGAAAGATGGTGGTTACTAATTCTGTGTGGACTACAGAAAGCTGAACACATACCCGATGCCCTTCATTCGTGACATCCTGGAGTCCCTGAGTGATGCTGCGGTATTTAGTTATACGCTCGGGTTACTGGCAAGTGGCGATGGATGCAGGAAATAGAGAGAAGACGGCATTTACCACACCCTTTGGTTTTAATCAATTTAACGTAATGCCATTTGGGCTACTTTTCAATGGCTGATGGAGAGGGTTATGTGACCACAAACCAGTCGCTCGTGAATTTGACACCTCTGACGTCCGTTTTTGCTGTCACTCTTGCCGACTTATTTAGTTATATCAATAGGGCCAGTAGTATATCCTTAGGGAGGACAGTGTAACTGCTTCTCATTTGTGCAGAGTGATTGTTACACACTAACATACTAGTTATTGATGTGTTTAGTATTATTTAAATAGAGGCCCCTACTTTGTATCTAGGCTTGCTATTTTTCGATTTTAATTTTAAACGTCTGTAAAACCACTCGCTATTTTTTTTTCTCATCAAAACTTATAGAACTCACCACTAGTCTGTAGTTTTTATACTTGCTGACTGTCCCATCTCCATTTCGCTCTGAATGGCTAGGGGTCGCTGTCAGTCAACTCAGTGGTCCCTTATAGGCTAGAGTAATTTCACCGTCAGTCCTTGCATCGTGTTCTGACAGATCTTGTTGGCTGAAGCAGCGCTAGAATTCTCTCATTCGTTTAAATGACTGTCAAAATCGTCAAGACCGACTGTGCACTTTCATTTACCAGCTACAGCGCCTGTCATTCAAAGCGCCTACTTAGTTAAATTAGTGGGTTAAGGTGTAGGTAAGCTTTTGCTATTATAGGTATATACGGTGACAGTTATTAGTTTGATTTGAAAATGGGGCGCAAGAGGAAAACACTTAATGAATATTGTGGACAATACCCTGATCGAGGGCTGAAGTCTCCACGGCAGGACGAAGGTGGCCCGTCTGCCACGCCTCCAGTGAGTCCAGCTGTGCTGAAGAAGGAGAGGGGCGGAGCTCAGAATAATAAGTGCAAGTTAGTTCTGTTCAACTGTGTAATGTTTTGTTCTGGATATATTATTTTTACTTGTTAATTATTTTAAATTTGTGTAGGAACTTTAGCTTTAAAAGGTATAGCTTCGCTGTGACCAAACATTATTTCAACTAGAATGTTGGTAACAATGGTTTTGTTGCATGTTGAACAAGATAAAAGGTTTCTCTAAATGAGACATTTCTCAATTACATAAAAAGTCTGGGTTTTTTTGTAAGCATAAAGGTCGATTTCACCCATGCTCTGCTTGAACTGAAAAATAAAGATAAAAAATGGTAAATTCTTTCAAAAATAAATGTCGATATTAATCGTCAATTTGGCAAAAGGTATGCTGCACGATAAATTCAGCTATGTTAGTCAGTTCACCATCATCTGCTAAAAACCCTGGAATCTCCTGTTATTGCTCATTTCTTGACTGCTTGCTCGAAGTGTTAACCATTATTGGACACTGAACCACAGACATTGAAATTATCCACTGCTTCCAAGTAGTTTATCTGCACTCTGACTACTCAAAGCACCAAGGTGGGGTTACAAATATATAATTACATTTATAAACTGAATACAGTGTCTTTAGAATATTCTGGGAAGTCTGTGAAATGTCTGATAATGTACTGTTGAAAATTTAGCGATGCACTGTTGTAGCTCTGAGCCTTTTTCTGGTTGGCACAGATTTAACTACTGCAGATTTACTGTCTCATTTTTATTGGCCCATTGGTTTTGATGTTGTGCGATAACATTTCTTAATGCAAAATTTGGAATGGGATAACAAGAAGTGCATTTTTGTTAAATTGTAAAATGATTATTATTCTGTTTGTCCCTGGAGTTGACGCATTTCGAAGGAAAACCTTTTCCACGCTTTCAATGTTTGGAATGCACATTAAAAAAACAAAAACAAAAAAATCAAAGAAAATGAAATAAATAGATAAACTATCACATAATCCATTTTTAAATTATTTATTGTGCTGCCAAGAGCCAAACAAAATAGAGGAAATTGCCTTAGTTAAAAAAAAAAAAAAAAAAAAAAAAGAAAAAAAAAACAAGCGTTCTGCAAAACAGCAGGGAACTCCAAGTGCCACATATTTATCTAGTTTCCTTTAGAAATAATATTTGCATTTATTTTTACAAGAGCACAATCAGGGATACAGTATGTTTTTTTTTTTTTTTTTTTTTTTTCCAAAAAAACCCCCAAAACAAAACGAACCTAAACATTTTTACACCAAGTCCTACATCCCATTCATAATTCTGAATATAACTCGCCTAAGCCAACAACGACAACAGGAGAGTTTACTTTTTAAAATATTATATTTGCTTGTTTGGTAAGGAATGACTGTCTTCTCTTTTGCTGCTTATACAGCAGGAGAGCAATCAAAACAGAAGCTGATGATACTGTACTTGTATGTGTTCAGAAAAAAAAAAAAAAAAAAACCTTATAGCAACATTTTTGACCCTCCCCCTTTTATCTTAAGAAACAACATGTTATCTGTCACAAACTACAAGGAACATCTTATTTTGTTCTTGTGTACATTTTTTTTTTTTTAACAATTTCTTCAGATTAATAAATTAGGTCATAAATTAGATTGATTTGTTTGTTTTTCAGCAAGTTCCACCCAAGTATTTACAACAATACTTGGAAGTTCCACTACAAAACAAAGTACAATTTATTTTCACATTTAGCAAAAAGGGCAACTCTCATGATACAGTTGAAAAAAAAAAAACCATGACATAAACAGGTAATTTCTACATAAAAGTGCCAAGACCTGTCAAAATCAATATTAATAATGACTTTTTATACATTAAAATATAAAGTTACACCCTAGACAAACTATCACAAATTCCCAGCTTATTTCTGACAACATTCCAGTCGTTTCGACATCAGAAAGTTTGTTTGTTTTTTATTATTATTATTTATTTATTATTTATTATTATTATTATTATTATTATTATTATTATTATTATTATTTATTATTATTATTATTATTATTATTATTATTATTATTATTATTATAGTCATAGCCATGCCCATGCTGTTCAAACAATTCAGTGAGCGCCACGCTTTCTGCTGCCTTGTAAGCAATGTGGTCTTTTAAAAACTTTCAATGAAAAGGAACAACATATTTTAGAAAGAAAATAAAAATACATTTTAAGAGTGATGCCAAGCCATCAGCAAATTAAAGGCACAAAAATAAAATCATAGGTAGAATGAGATGCTCTTCCTTTTTTGTCGCAAACTCACAAGCAATCAAGCATCGACATGGAATGCCTGTATAGCTATTTCAGTTCCAGTATTTAAAGAAAAGAATCAATCTTTCTTTAGTAAATTTTTCACAATAAAAATATAAATATAGAAAATATATATATATATATATATATATTATATACTATATATATATATATAAAATATATAAGATATATATATAAAGATTTTTTAAAAAGCATAACATATTATTACATAAATATTCCTATAAGATAACATTTCAAGAAGCATAATCTCCATTGTTTATGAGTTTCAAAGCAAAAAAAAGGTGCTTGAGTAATATACAATTAAGCAGCTCCTCCCTAGCTTGGAAGCAGCTTCTAAGTCTGCATAACCGTAAATAAAAAAAAAAAAAAAAAAAAAAAAAAACACAGTCTCTGTTTTTACTCTTAGAGAAATATATTATCTTGTTTTTCCAACCTTCAGAACCCACAGAAAACACAACGATTTCAAGATAACCAACACAAGGAAGTCATCAGACTTCTGTCTAGTACAGTCGCTTCAGGATCCAGTGATCAAACACAGAATATAGTAGGCCTCAAGTCCTTTGCTACCTGTCCTGGTAAAAACTGGCCATTTGAAAAATATAAGCAGCACACAGTATAGTTTATATGTTAAACATCAACACACCCTTTTTGTTATGTTTCTAGTTTTCTGTATTTAAAAAAAAAGAAAAGTATATTTGTTTATTTTAAGCGTAAACCCACCGTTGTAAAAATTACGCAAATACATGAGGCCTGCGGCCTTAGAAGATTCCAGTCTACGATTATGCATCTAGCAAAGGTTAAAAGGTCACACTGCTTCATCCTTTAGGGATTGTCCTTTTAGTGAGTTGGGCTCCATCAAAGGTAGGTTCAGAGCAACAAGAAAAGCCAATGTCCAGATGCCTGGTTCGAGACCCCCATGTCTTCTGCCAGTCTGAAAGACTGAGCTTCCACACTGATGGCCTGATCCATCGACAGCAATAATACAAGCAAATACAACTTTAGTAATTTAGAACTTTGGTGTCACAGTGTTCTATGAAACACTGGTCAGGCGATCACAATGAAAAGCAGGAATGCTATTTTCTGACACGCTGCAGGAGGCACAATCTGTCATATTCCAGAGCAGTACATTAATTCACAATCCCAAATATAATAATGCTTTTTTTATTATTATTATTTATTATTATTATTATTATTATTATTATTATTATTATTATTATTATTTATTTATTTATTTTGTGTTTCAGATAACAGTTAAGTCACTTGTGTTCTGTTTCTGATGGTGCAGTAGTTCCTCACACTGTTTGGTAGAAGTTGTCTGCCTGCAGGTTGTTCTGTTTTTGCATGCTGTAGGAGCCGCTGTATCTGGAGTCTGGGTCTGCAAGCCTCAGCATCCGCTGAGGACTGTCTACCTGGACCATCATGCCTTTCTTACAGTCCACATACACCAGCTGGTTATTCAAACATGTAGGCTGTAAACAGAAATAGAAAAACATGCTAATCAGCATCAGCCCTCACAAAGGCAATAATACAGACACAGCTTCAGTGAATCAGAATCAAACAAAACAAAAGAAAGTTGAGCATAAGTCCACTGCTGTGGTACATTACAGCTGCTATAAATATAGTGTCATAGTAAAAAAAGTGTAATCATTGTTTAAAGAAAAGGAGAAGGAAAGCAAAAACTGGCTTCCACAATGTAACCACTGAAGAGCAGTCGCTGCGGGAAAACAATATAATGCATTTTGGATTTCTACATTTCCCTGGCAGATTTACAATTTCAAATTCAAGAACAGAAATATTTATATTTATTTGTATTGTTTACAGAAAAGATTTAAACAGAAAAAGAACTCCAGATACACAGATAATGTAATAAGGTAGAACAGAGGCTAGGACAAATATCAATATCCCACAGGTTATCAAGCCTTATCAAGGCTTTCAGCTGCGGTCTCCTTTTGCAACATATCATGGCGAACCAACTAGTAGACAAACATTTTGACAAAATGCATTCTAAATTGTTTAAAATTATGGATAAAATGTAGTATAACATTCTTCCACATTTTTTAAATTGCTTTTCAGTACACTGTAAGCATCATGCAAAAAATGCAGCTGATCCAAGCTGTGTTCCCCAGTTGGCTTATGACCACTGAAAAACACTGATTTTCTATGTTGTCTGAGAATGTTTAGGTTTGTTAGTTTGATAACCAAATCAATACACTTATCATTAGGGCTGGGATTTAGTCACAGTGGTTGCGGGGGTCTCAGATTCCGTGTCTTTTGCTAGCGTCTGTGGTTTTTGCTGATGTGCGTGACTTGTGGGGATGTTAGTAAATTGTGTTCAATCTGTATGTGATTTTATTGGAAAGTGTTTCTCATTAACAGTAAATTTCACATTTAAAAAAATGCACTTATCATTTATTAATTCAAATAATTACATATTTTGTACTAGCTTCAACACCGTACATGGTCCATCTAATTTTCCATAAGGAAGGAACTTGTACCTGCTTTAGTTTTGTGTAGTAGACATCTTTCAAAATGAAATTCTGAAACAATGTATTTCCTTTCAGAAAGAATGAGGATGATCCGACCTAAAAAAAATAAAGAAAAAATGTTTTTTTTTTGGTCGGATCATCCTCAAATACCTCTTTCTGAAAGGAAATACATAGTTTCCGAATCTCATTTGGTAGTTTATTTGATACTTGGCCATACTTCAAACATTCAGAATCAGCTGGAGCTATATCTAAAACGTATATTGAAATAACACAGTGCTGCTATAATTGTGGGCAGGTCCCTTCATTAGTTAGAAATGAGAACAACTCCATCTTGGGTTTTCTTTTCCCTACAATCACTTATCCACTGTTTTTGAATGCAACAGTAATCATAATAATACATCAAAATACAACATGCAAAGGAAACACGTACAATGTGAAAGATGTCTACTACACAAAACTAAAGCAGGTACAAGTTCCTTCCTTATGGAAAATTAGATGGACCATGTTTCTCACAGACTAGTGTGTTTCCACATGGAGGTAATATAGCTTACACAACGCTTCATTGGGCATGTGCCAGTACACGTGGAAGTCAAGTTTTTTTGGCTCAGAAGAGATGCTCCAGAAGAATGATTTTGGACACTGGCAGTGCGCCATTATGCAAATGTTTGGACACATATGGATTATTATACAATGACCAAATACATTCAGAACAGCAAGGTGGGATAGTTTGCGACATTTCGAAATCTAACATGAAATACCGTACTACTATTATGGCTTCCGGTAGACTTTCGCAATATCATTTTGTAGTTTCTGAATTACATGATGTTAAATAAAATATCTAAATTACGTTCATATAGTTGTTTAATTGTCTAAATCCTAAAATTCTAGGTGATGCAAAACGTTTGTCCATAGCTGTAGTTCAGTCAGCATCTAATTGTTAGGAAGATGTAGTACGGTCTAGGGTCCTAGGAACAGAGTTTTGGACATCTACATTTAGACTGTAGCATTACTCAATTATGTGATTAGGCAGTGAATATGAATCTTAGTAGCATTTAGTTACTGTTAACCAACATTTCCCAAGTGTCCAATGACAGGAATCCAGAAAAACAAAGGAGTCAATGAATAATAAATATTAAACCACAGTTCCCAATGTCCAATAATTTAAATGTTACAAGGGAATTGCTTGAAGTATTTAAAGAGGGCAGTTACCTTTGTAGGAGCTCTATAGCAGGGCACAGGTATCCATTGCTTCTTCTGATTGATCAGGAGAAGAGTGACTATTGCAACCAGAGCCATCATTATAGGCAGGGTTACCCAGGCGACGTAGTGGAAGGTGGTGTCCTCGCTTGGCATCGGGACCTTCCCCTCAGTGTACTCCATTTTGAGGTTCCCCATTTCTCCTGGAAGAAAATAAGTATATGTTCAAGATACACAGTAGAGGCTGATTCATAACTAAAAATGGCAGAAATGCTTTCAACATAATATATGTAACCTACACCTGACAGTCACCACAAGTTTAAAGGTTAAACATCTTCCATGCAAATAATAAATAATAGCAAATTGTGCAGATGTGCGTCAGATTAAACTTACTGTGTCTATCAGTTACAGTATAGCAATTATGACATATTATATGTTTTTGGTTCCACATAAAGTTGTTTTATGGCATCAGTAATGTCCTGCTAAGCAGGGGTGGGCAATTCCGGTCCTGGCGGGCCGGGGTCCCTCCTGATTTTTGTTCCAACTGTACCCTAAATTACTTAATTGGACCAATTAAGTGCTTATTAATTGGTCCAATTAATTAATTTAGGGTACAGTTGGAACAAAAGCCAGGAGGGACACCGCACTGTTATTTTATACCATAAAAAGGGAAGAAAAGGAAAGGAAAAAAAACACACATTTGAGGGATTGTTTGCATTACATTTGATTTACAATTTTAATTTTTATTTGCTTAATGGTTATTATTCATGTATGTTTTCTTACTGATCAAAACAAGTGATCTCCTGATCCGTGTTAGATTTCTACACTATCACACGTGTTACTTGTAATATTTTATCTGCTGACCAATAAGCTTTTTTTTTTTATTTGAATGGTTGTTTGCTGTGATTTACTGTGGATTAAAGTATGACTTACCATTGCTGTCTTCTTTGCAATACATATTACTGCAATATATATTTAAACATAAGAAAAATTGCTTTGATATTTTTATTCACATACGCTGGGTCAAAAACAATGAAACTGAACAAATAATTTATTTATTTATATGTGAATTGGTAGAAGTCAAAAATGCACCATGAAAATAAAATTAACTTCCTACATTGCTGACGTGGGTTTTCTATTCCTACGCGATTCCTAGCACGTCAAGACAGTGCAGTGAATAAGGAGTATCAGCGTAGAATAAAGTCAATAGGTGATTTTACAGAGACTAATGTGTATACTGTTTTAAGAAAGATTATACACTGCAACTGTGTTGTTTGAGGGCTGTGAAGCATGGGCCCGATCTTTGTGCAATCCTCTCGCTAAATTTGCGCAAAAAAATTGTGCTTTGGCACAAAATGAGAGATATTCCAAAAGGGCATTGGAATATAGCAGTTTTTTGAGCAATTCGCAAATCTGTTTGTGCCTCGCAAAACCATCTGCGCATTCACTACCAATGCAGCAACTGCACACAACAGCCAAGCGAGAATGCAGAATGATGGACATCATCACTAGTAATGGCATTACCCCAAGCTGCTATCACTGGTGTTGCCACAGTATGTACCGATATGACAGCAGACGAGACCACACAATATATCGTGCACACATACATACGGACCCTTCAAATACACAATTGGCTCCATAGCTAGGCGCCAAGTTTTCAAATTAATGAACTGAAAACGCCACTGTTTTATTAAATACGGACGGTATTGTATCACAAGGAAATACTACATATGTTTCTTTAAAGGCCAGCTGATCCGATATAGCTGTATGTTTTTTAAGTAAAATTTTAAAAAAGGCTTTGGATACTGCCTGTTTTTTTTTTAAATAATTTTTTTTTAACATAAGTTGTGCCGTGACAAAGTCTACTGTGGTCTACGCTCTGATTTGTAAATGTAACAAGGTCATTCATCTGCAAAGTAAACATCAATCAATTATTTTTATATACACAATACACAGAAATGCATTATGTTATTCATTCTACTCACCCATTTGAACATCATGATTAAGCCCAGTTTGTAAGGTTTTGAGTGTCGCTGGAATGGACTTTTTTCGTTATGACATTTTTTTTTTTTTGTAAGAATAATAATTAATTCTAAATACACCCCTAAAATGTTAATTGTAGCCTACTATGATTTCTCAGTAAATGAACAGTCTCTGTACCATTAGCAACATCAACATTCAAGACTGGACAGCTGCATAAACGGCCAAAATTACAGTTAACAGAACTGTTTGTCCCGCCTCAGCTAACTTATGAATGGACTTCTGCAGAGAAAATACAGGTCTTTGATTGGTTGATCGTATCGCCGATCTGGCTTTAGGAAAACGGAAGCATGCCTTTCACAGTAAGAGTGCCCTGACGGTGACTGGCTCTCCGAAGTGCAGATGCTCACCCCTATATCCGTAATACACAGCAATCTATGGAATAGCCAAATAAAGCAATGACGTATTTATATAATTAATTTACATATGTGTGACAACACACAGCAAAATCTGTACTATTGTACCCAACTCCAGAGTGGACTGTTACTCTGACACTACATGAGCCAGCGGTGCGCAATTATTGGAACTAGCGCATCACAATTATCACGCAGATATTGGTATATTCAGACAAATTAGGGCTTTCACTCAATTCAAATCTGATTGCATTATGTGATTATTGAATGTCCACTTAGAATACATTTGCATCACATTTTACTAATTACTGATGCATTACCATATGCTAATAGGACCGTATTAAAGGAACAGAAGGAAGGCAGTGTGCTGGACAGAGGTGAGCGCATGTTTCCACACTCGTCTGTTGGGCATGGGAATACGCTATAAACATCACTATGATATGAACATGTTATATATGTTATGGAAACAAAAAAGAGGCTTATTGCTTGTATGGTTTGCTGCAAATTGACTAGGGTGATGCAGTATATAAGTTTGCATCACCATCAACTTTAGGTAAACAGGACTCGCTATATCATGCAGCATTGAGGTACAATACAAATACAAGATTTAATACTCATTGTATATTATACAATTTGGTAGGCTGGACTTCTTTGGTTTTACGCAGGTTGAAGCAGTGGTATATTCTGGTATATAAGGCTATTTAATGTAAATTATAAGAATATACTTATTTAAATGAATACCTTATAGCTTCCCATAGTAACCATAGCCTCAGATCGCATTCTTTATTGCATTTTAAAATCCCCAAATTGCGTAATGAGGCTTGTAATGCCCCATGGTCCTGGAATGAATTCCAGTCCAAACTAAAGCTGCAGACCAAGATATCTTTATTGCAATTTAAGAGTAAACTGCATGATTTCGTGACAGAGTTGTATTTGTTTTAAATAGTTGACTACTTTTGTGTATTTTGATTATTGTTTCAAATTGATTTGCCTGTATCTTAATTGTATTTTATTGTGTACTTGTTCTTGTTGTCCGATTGACTTGCTGCTACCTGCTTGGCTAGGTCTCACTTGTAAAAGAGGTTTTAATCTCAATGTGACTACAAGCCTAATAAATAAATAAATAAATATATATATATATATATATATATATATATATATATATATATATATATATATATATATATATATATATATATATATATAGTGCCTTGCAAAAGTATTCACACCCCTGACCAATTCTCTCATATTACCGAATTACAAATGATACAATTACATTTTGTTCTGTTTGATATTTTATTTTTAAACACTGAAACTCAGAATCAATTATTGTAAGGTGACACTGGTTTTATGTTGGGAAATATTTTTAAGAAAAATAAAAAAACTGAAATATCTTGCTTGCATAAGTATTCAACCCCTGTGCTGTGGAAGCTCCCAGTTTGCACCGATGAAAGAAATTGCCCTAACGAGGACACAATTACCTTACCATTGGCCTCCACCTGTGAACCATTAAAGTTGCTGTCACATTTTCTGGATAAAAACCCCACTGTTGAGGGATCATTGGTAGGGCTGTGAATCTGAAGGAAAATGAAGACCAAAGAGCATTCTACAGAAGTTAGAGATAAAGTAATACAAATGCATAGATTAGGGAAAGGTACAAATAATATCCAAGTGTTTGGATATCCCAGTGAGCACAGTTGGATCAATAATCAGGAAGTGGAAGCTGCATCACACCACCCAGGCACTGCCAAGAAAAGGCCGTACCTCAAAACTCAGCGCTCAAACAAGAAGGAGACTTGTGAGAGAAGCCACAGAGAGGCCAACAATCACTTTGAAGGAGCTACAGAGTTCATTGGCTGGGAGTGGAGTAATGGTGCACCAGTCAACCATATCAAGTGCTCTGCATAACACTGGCCTGTATGGGAGGGTGGCAAGAAAGAAGCCGTTACTCAAAAAGTACCATCTGAAAGCACCTCTGGAGTTTGCCAGAAAGCATGAGAGTGACCTAGCTGTGATGTGGGAAAAGGTTTTGTGGTCAGATGAGACCAAGATAGAGCTGTTTGGCCAAAACTCAAAGTGCTATGTGTGGCGCAAACGTAACACTGCCCATGCCTCAACACACCATCCCTACAGTGAAGTATGGTGGTGACAGCATCATGCTGTGGGGATGCTTCTCATCAGCAGGGACTGGGCATCTTGTTACAATTGAAGGAAGAATGGATGGAGCAAAATACAGGAAAATACTGCAGGAGAATCTGCTTCAGTCCACTAAAAAACTGAAGCTTGGGAGGAAATTCTCCTTTCAGCAGGACAACTATCCCAAGCACAAGGCCAAAGCAACATTGGAGTGGCTCAAGAACAAAAAGGTGAATGTCCTACAGTGGCCCAGTCAAAGTCCTGATCTCAATCCCATTGAGAATCTGTGGCACTATTTGAAAATTGCGGTCCACAAGCGTCGTCCAACCAACCTGAACAACCTGGAGCAAATCTGCCAAGAAGAATGGGCCAAAATCACTCCGACACTGTGTGCAAAGCTGGTACATACTTACTCCAAAAGACTTAAAGCTGTTATTGCAGCGAAAGGTGGCTCTACCAAATATTAATGTGTGGGGGTTGAATACTTATGCAAGCAAGATATTTCAGTTTTTTATTTTTCTTAAAAATATTTCCCAACATAAAACCAATTTCACCTTACAATAATTGATTTTGAGTTTAAGTGTTTTAAAATAAAATATCGAACAGAACAAAATTTCAATGTACCATTTGTAATTCAGTAATATGAGAGCATTTGTCAGGGGTCTGAATACTTTTGCAAGGCACTGTATATATCCTGGTATTGACACTTGATCTACAAAAAAAAAAAACTTGAAAAAAAATAGGAAGCTATTGCACAGTCGGCAACCAGTTTGGGGTCATACAAGTACTAATATTTGTGCAGTTTTTGCAAAGGCTTTGTTCGGCACACAAGCCGTTGTCTTATATATTATAGATTATAAAACGACGACTTGTGTGTCTAGAAAAAAAAGGTTTTCTGAATAAGGTGCATTAATAAAATGAATCAATGAATGTGAACTATCCAGTTAGGAACTATCTGTAAAAAAAAAAAAAAACAGCGCTCAATATTAACCTCCTTTTTTTTTTTTTTACCATAGTTAAACTGTGCACTTTTTTCGTTCTTATACAATTCCAAAACCACTTAAGTTGTTAGGTTTTTTTTTATTAAAAGCAAAAAGCGAGAAGTATTTTTATTATTTCATAATACTGTAATACTATACAAAAAGGTACACCTAATGCATGTGCATGCTCCAGTGGAACAAGATCTGCACTGTATAGGTCTTTCCTCCATTGACAACCCTAACCAGCACTGTTTCCTGTTCAAGGATGGCATTATCTGTACTCTCATCAGCTCAAATAGAGATAAACCATGATCCACTAATTCCTTGATGTCACTTCTAAAGACTTTTGCCTCACACCTGAAGAATTCAAAGGCTTTCTTTCTGTTGGTGCAATTGTCTACTACATCCAGACTAGCCTCTTCATTGGAATACCATGTCTGATTGAGGTTTACCTAGTTTAGCAATTAAGTATGAATTGTTAAATAACACTGTTAATATCTTCCTTTCCACCTCTTGTAGTTTGTGCATTACCTGCACAATAAAGGGCTGCCCCCCAGACTGAGCTGTGGACCTGGGAGAACTCACTGTGACCATAGCAGCACAATTTGATTTTTTTTTATCTCCTGACTGTATGATGACAAACATGCCATGTGAGCTTTGCTGGTTTCATGTGCTCTGATTGGCTCAATACGAAACTGATCACATCCATTGAAGAAACCATTCTTACCTATTCCAGAGTGACTAACTGCTATTGTAGAATATTTCAGGCAAACCTCATAATGCATTCTGGAGACTGGTTCTCCTTCTTCAGACTGACTTTACTTAAAAACTAACCATGACCAAGATTCCTTCCAGTGAGGCTGAAACACTCTTTCTTTTATTTTCATCATATTTTTATTGTTTGTGTCAGAGAGCTGCCTGCTGCCACCAGTGTTAACAGCTGCAGTGTTATCACTGGTAGTTGGTCTACAGGCCTCTTTTCCCCCTTTATCCTTGTTTTTATTTATTTTTTTGCTGAACCCAAAGTTTAAAAGACTCTGAGTCATAGTTAACGAGTTTCTTTTAGAATGACGTTATTAAAAATGCAGATAAAATGTGATTTGCGTATCCTGATTGGCTTAAAACAGTCACACAGTGGTGAAAGAAACATTTAATTAATTTTAAACCTGGAAGAGCAGGCAGTTGCAGGAATGTAATGCAGGAGTGTTTTAAGACAAGTAGGGAAGCAGGAGCAGGAGAGTGTTTTTTTTTTTTTTTTTTTTTTTTAAATCGAATTCAGCGAGGGACAGAAAAAATGAGCTGCCTGTGCTGCAGTGAAACTTGTTTTGGATGCATTTCATTACTATATTTTGAGTGACTTATTAGCATTTAACTATTTGTGGGGCTGACGATTTTAATTTAGGTTAATTTATGTTAGATTCTTTTATCAGTCACACCAAAGCTGGTAATAACAAGACGACCATCCATTTATTTTATTTTTTTTGTTGTGTTCATGATTTGCTTACATTCACATAGTGCCACTATACCTTCTGTTTTGAGTGTTGTGTATTTCACCTTGGTTTCCCTCAGCCTTTGTTTTTATTTATGTTCTTGCTCCCATTTCGCTTAAGCACTCACGAAAACATAAAAGTACAATGACACTACATGTATATAAGCGAAACTTTTTCCATACATGTCAAGCTACTTAGGTAGATTATTTGCATAAAAAGTTATGCAAATAAGTGTTTTTTATGGTTTATATTTACACTGTATTATTGTATATTATTTTTACATTTGTAATTTGCCAAATAATATTTTTTGTTATTGATTTTGTGTAATTTATACTTGTACAGTATATATTTAAAGTACTACACGACTGATTTATAAAGGCGATTATACAGTCATTTCAAAGTTGTAGTAGTAATAATAATAATAATAATAATAATAATAATAATTGTCTGACAGGCAAAATGTACCAGTAAAACTTGTTGTCACTGGCGTCGGGCGATATGAATTGGCCACCCCTGTGGGGACCTATCATTTAAATACGACTTTATATATAGTGATTTGAACCAAAGTAAATATAGCTGATACAGCATAAAAAATAAATAACTAGAAAATGTTTGAGGTTTATTTTGCATGCAGTATTTTCAAAAAAAACATTTTTTTCGGTCGTCACGCCCTCTGTGCGCTTGCTGACTATATAAGCATCCGGTAGTATTCCAGCCATCATATTGTTTACATCGTCGGTCAGAAAACAGTAACAGTGAAGTTTTAAATCATCACCATTTTAGTGTTTGGTGCATATTTCTTTTGTAGTATTTTTTGTAATTCATTTCTCACAGATTTAGTGTCTTGTAACAATTGTTCAGGATCATTTTCTCTTGTTGTTAGTGCAGCGAAAGAAGGACTTTTTTTCCCCGTCCGGGACTGTCACTAGTGATGGGTTGGTTTCCAACCATATATATATATATATATATATATATATATATATATATATATATATATATATATATATATATATATATATCTTCAGCCTTTTTCAATCCACTGCTGTCTGCTGCGTCCCTCATCCACGTTGCTCTTAATTTCATCCTGGCTGCTTTATCTCTCTTGGGATCCAGTCTAATATCTCCTTGGTCCAGCGATGGTCTGTTCTTCTTGCTACATATCTGGCCTACTGCCGTTTCATTTTTTGCTCTTACAATAACATTGCACACTTTTGTTTGAACTCTTATCCATTCCTTTCTTTTCCTGTTTCCTTGTTATGCCTCTTTCTATACTCTGTTGAGTCTTTTGTAATTAATTATTTTTGTAATTTTCGAGTTATTTTTGCATTGAGGGTCCAGGTTTCGCATCCATAAGTTAGCACTGGCAGCACACATTGGTCGAAGACTTTCCTCTTGAGGCATAAGGCTAGTTTCCCTTTCAGAACCATGCTTAATCTTCCAAAGGCACTCCAGCCCATTTTTACTCTTATGTCGATTTTCACACATTTGGTTCTCCATTGCCAAAACTAACTGTCCTAACTACACGTAGTTATTGACTTCGTCAAGCATGATCCCATTAACTTCAATTCAATTGTAAATATGAGGATGTTGTCAGCATATCATAGGCGATTCAAGTAAGCTCCACTGATCTTCAGCACCTTATTTTCCCAATCCAGTGTTTTGAAAATGTCTTCTAGGGTGGCAATGAAGAGCTTTGGGGAAATTGTATCTCCTTGACAAACTCCATTTTTAATCTTGATTTTGTCGCTGTTTTTATGGAGTCCTACTGTGGATGTTGCATTCTTGTATATGGTGCTGAACTCTGTACGTTTTCTCAATTCCTTGCTTTTTCTGAGAGCTTACTATAGATCTTGTGAAAACAGTCAAAGGCTTTTTCATAGTCAATGCATCCCAAGCAAAGCGGTAGTTTGACTCACTACAACTTGAAGATGATCCACTGTGCTAAATCCACTCCAGAATCCTGTGTCTAAATTTATCTTGAAGTCTGTTGGTGAGTATCTTGGTAAAATTTTTGTAGATTACAGAAGTAAGCTAATAGGTGTGCAGTTCTTGAGGTCTTCTTTATCTCTCTCATGTAAAGTATCACTGATGCGTTCCAGTCATTTGGCACTTTCTTTTGCTTAATGCAATCTGTAGAGATATGTAACAGTATTTTTGTCACTTCTTCACCTCCTTCTTTGACAATGTCAATCGTTATGCTGTCTTCTCCAATATATATATATATATATATATATATATATATATATATATATATATATATATATATATAGTGAGAGAGTGGGGGGATTGAGTGAGGGATTGAGTGATTGATGTTTGACTGAAAAAAAGTGTGGAATGTGGCCAGGTGGTAACTGAATGATTGCCTGTCAATTACTGCTGGTCACACCCTTTGAAAAAGGACAAAGGAAGTGGAGACGTGGTAAGTGTGTAAGAGTGTGGAGTGGAAAGTACCATATTCCTTCAAATTTAAGATACATTTTCTAACCCTTTGCGGTCCTATGTGGGACCAGGTCCGACATTACAATTTTCCCTTTCCAGTCCGATATCATCAAAAGGAAGTCAAGCACAGGTCTCTAGTAATTTTTTTCTCTGGAAAAAGCCAAGAAAACCTTTCAATGGCCGAGTGAGACGAATGAAGCTGAAAAAAGGGCATATCTAATAGCCTCATGCACCACAGAGATAACACGGACATAAACAAAGGCGATAGCTGCTTCCGTATCCAGCGCTCAAAGAAAATCACAGACATTTGCAGAGCTTTTTGAACTGTTATAGTAATAAAATAATGACTTGGGTCGCATTACTGAGGAGTTTGGTGATAAAGTGTGTGATCAGGAGAGGATTTATTAGTATACAAGTCTATAAACGTCTATCGGGCAATGTGTTCCGAGCTTTATTGTAAGCTCATTAATGATTATTTTGCTAATGGAAAATGTGTTTGTAGAAATAAATATATTCTTCGACATTGATTATTTTGTATATTGTCTTATTTTCTTCATAACTGCAGACATTTACCAGTAAAACTTAAGATTGACCAGTATCATACTTTTACAGTAACATTTGTATCGTCTTGTACAACAAGGCTCTCAATACTTTTCTACTTCAGAATATACGCTGGTAGATGCATTTTCTATGTATGATGTTTTTGAAGTGTATCATCAAAATTGGTATGTAGGGATACAAATGTTTTGTTCCTAGTGCCAATGTTTCTAATGACAAGGCTCAGAAAGACTGATTTGATTGCCCCACGGCTTATTATTGCCGTGAGACACCCCGGAAGATTCGGGTCATTGGTGCTTAGGTATCGAAATTAGAGTGGTCTGACGTGCCTGGGTTAATATATCAGCCTTTTTCAATCCACTGCTGGATAAAGGAGTCCTAACAGAAAGCTGCTACAGGTCTTTCAATCAATGCTACTTTTTGAAAGAAGAAAAAACATTGAAGCGCTGTTCTGAAATACCTGACTCATTATACAGTCACAGACAAAAGTATTGGCATCCTACACTTAATATAAGATCATTCAAGAAAACATGTTAAATACAAGCATTTAGTGAAAGTAAAAGATATAACAAATACCAAAATACACAATTTCTGGTAGTTTAACAAGCACTTTATAAAAAAACAAAAGCACTTAAGTAATTTCAAATACTTCTTAAAAATGTCCTGTGTCTTAAATTCGAGTATAGTGATGTGTGTATTAAAATCGCCTTGACTACCCAAGTACACAAACAGGAACATGACTGGCTGCTGAAAAAAGACAAACGAAAACGCCATTTACAAAGAAGCGTCATTAGCTTTCTGAGGAATTCGAAGAGAATCTTTTACAATTTCAGCGTTTCGTTATTAGGCTCCATTCTAACAAACAGTACCAGCTTGCACAGATCGGAAATGCCGATCAGACCCCCATATTTTTTGACATGCCAAGCAATACCACAGTTCACAAACTGGGACAGTTGTAGGTAATCACGATTGGAAATGAGAAGCAGCACATAACTGTAATGGTCTGTGTGATAGCAGATGGCCGCAAACTGCTTCCATATGTGTAATTGTAATTAAAAAAACAAAATCACTTAAGCAATTTCAAATACTTACTCATGACATTAAAATTGTGTAAACATTTTATAAAACTAAATAAATATATGAATTGATTGAAAATAATTACAAAGGAACTAATCTGCATTATAAAGTCAATAGCCAGAAAATGATTTACAACATTGTGACACAATGGCTTGTGGTGACGTCAGACCAGCAAAGTAACCACAACAGTACTGTGGTATGGAAGCACTGATGTGAGAGTTTATTGAAAATAAAAGGTTTAAACACAAAACATTGAACAAAACAAAAGGTACGATGGGCAAAACAGACAGACAAAACACGGCAAACACTAAACACACAAGTATTGTGCTGAGCTATGTCAGCACGAGTAGCAACTGCTTTAGTTTTAGAATGATCTTACTCTCCTTCTCTCTCCCATTCTTTCATCTTGAATACACCAACCCGACGTGTGCCTCTTTTATGCAGATGTGCCTGGGTTGACAGCTTATTAAATCATTCAATTTGAGCAGGCACAGACTGCACGTGGACTAATTGTTCTCTCCCTGTGCCCCCATACAAATACCCACTTTAATCTGCATGTGAAGTGATTGTGCAATCCCCCTGCCTAAAGTCACCTATGCTACATAACCCACACTCTGTGCACCACCATATACATACATACATATAAAACATAAAATACACACAGGGGCAGGACACCCCATCACAAACATCAGTTGAAGAATAATGTTTTGGTAACACAGCATATGATGGTCAAGAGAAAAGAGCTGGATTCACATTTGAGAAATGCACTCTAAGGAAACTACAACAAAAGAAATGGCTACAGAACCATAACAAGGAAATATAGTATATAAAAATCCACAATAAGAACAATATCAAGAAGTACCATAGAACAAATTAAACTGAAATGCTTGAAAGAAAATGACATGTACAGCAGGTAGGAGAATCAACCGAGCATTTAAAAAAAAAAAAAAGATTAACAGCCAAGGACTTAAAGAAACATTTAGACAAACCAGTCACAATAGTGCATGAAAAAAACTGTACAAAGGCACCTAAATACAGAACAGTTTTATGCATGTAGACCTCGCTGCAAACCACTTTTTAAAGAAAATTCATAAAACAAACCATCTGAAATTTGCCAAGAAATATGAGCAGGAATCTGAAGCATTCTTCAACAACATTCTTTGGTCCAATGAGACTCAAATCGAACTTTCCCCCAAAGGTTTTTGGAGAAAAAAGGGAAAGACAGCCCAGACAGTTTATCTTCTATCACGACAACAACCCAAAGCGCACGGCTAACTATGGAAATCTTGAAGAAAACTAAGATAAAAGTTTTGGAATGGCCTTCGCAAACACCAGATCTCTATCCAATAGAAATGTTTTGGACTGATCTGAAATGTATATCCAATCTGAGCTGAAGGAAATATGCATGACAGAAGTGGCCACGATTTCACCAACTCGTTAAGAATTATCATAAATGTCTAAAAGTGAAATAAAAGCAAAAGGAGGATACATGAAATACTAAAGCAGGTTGCCAATTATTTTGTCATGAACTAATTAATTACTGTTTTTTTTTTAATAAAGATTACTTGTTAAATTACTAGACGTGTATTTTGCTTTTTGTTTTACTAAAACGTGGTTAAAGTTTACTAAATGCTCGTCCTTAATCTGTTATCTTGAATTATGGTATAATAAGCATAGGGTGCCAATACTTTTGTCTGCGAATGTGAAACAAAAATTATTAATATGAGCATCCTTCTTATTATCAAATGCACCGGTTTCTGCAAGAGGGGTCATACTCTTTTCAAGTAGGCAAAGGACATGGAATTGACCTTACTGTTTTTATGACCGTTTGGACTACTCTATCCACATGCAGGGCACACATATTTTAATTCATCCCAGAACACTGCAGATCTCAGCATTCCATCTGCTCCAAGTTAGTGGGGATCTTGCAAAGGTTGCATATCACATGTGCTCCTTAAAGACCTAAAATATGTGCAAGTGGAGTTGGGATTGATTGATCAGAAAAGAAGGTAATTCTGTGACAAATCACCCAACAGTTAACACTCTACCCCATGCAATGCACACCAAACTCTGCTCAGGGCTGTTAAAGACAAAAAAATAAATGTTAAGGGGTCAAAAGTTATAAAGGGCTCAACATTTGGTTGATTTGCCATTAATCAATCTTTTACTCAAAAACTATTTGATCTAGAGAGTTGTGTTAGGTGTCTTTGATGAAAATTGCATAAGGAATCTAAAATGATATAAAAAACACATTTGAAAAACAAATAAATAAAGTTACCCCCTTACAAAATGTTTGACCTTTGGGGGGAAAAACCTCAAAAATAAAAACATGAAAAAGATTCCATGAGAAGTCAAAGTCTCTGCTTCGCATTTAAAAAGATACAGGATGGTATTATTTTTAGTTTGCTGTGAAAAAAAAATAGAACATTACCTCCCCCCCTCTAAATAATAAATATCTGGAACAAAAGTCACAGTAGTATTTTTTAAAATGTTGGATTTAAAACCCACAGGTTGTAGCTGAAGTAAGACTTGGGGATTGAACACTGCAAAGCATGTTTTCAAGGGGTATCCAGCATTTGATATTATTCTCTGGCCAGTAGATACTTAAGTGATTTTCACCCTGTGTGCATGAATTTGATATAAAAATCTCTAAAAGTCAGTATTATTTAGAGAGGTTTTAAATCATCCCAAATCTGCAGAGATGCAAGAAACAAGATTGCCTGTCCTGTAAGAAAAAATGTCCTCTTCCTCAGCTTTGTTTTCAACTCAGCCATTTTGAGAGTCTCACAGCTTTTTATACATTATAGAGAGACAGGAGACTTGAAGTAGGTGAAAAAGGTGTGGGAATTAGGGATGCATCTGTGAAAATGTTGTGTGCCTGTGAAGTGATTGTAGTTAATAAAATATGTATATAAATTGTACCTGTTTTGTGCTTTCATTAGCTACATGTGTCTCAAATGTCATAGCAAATATGTATTTTTTTTATTTTAAAACATGAAATCACTGTTTCCATGGCTTATTCTCAGGAAAGCTGTCACACTTGCATTTCCTGGGTCATTTCACATCAGCTGGGTCTTCTGTGTCAAATATTGTTAGTTAGATAAGAATTAAGCAGTTGAAGCAGTGAGTTCACCTTCTAGCAACTGCAATACTATTTGAAAGCATGGCTTGCAAACAGAGATTTCTTAAGTTAAGAGAGTGGTACCGGATGTCACACTTATAAAGTAACATACGTTTCATGTGCAGTGACTTTTTATTGTGCTGATTAACAAATGACATGATGAAGACACTGCAAAATGATGTGTCGATCATGGGCAGGTGTTGTGACTCTTGGTCTCCCAGTTTGTGGCCTGTCATTGATAGAGTGTGTCTGGTTATACCGTCTTGCCAAGAAAAAGACATGAAAAAAAATGAGCAGTGTCCTATTCAAGGCCAGATTTTAACCCCTGAGAATATGTTTTCATTGTGCAAGAGAGCCTTCCACAACATAACCTTCATCCTTGACTGGATCAGAGATAATAGGGTGTTAAATCCAATATGTTGTGGGTGATTTGTCATAGAATGACCTTACAATAGCTTTTCAACATCTTACTAATACACCCTTGGATCAATGGTAATCATTTGAAGAAATAAATAAGGATCTGGTTGGAACAAGGTCCTAGTTTGTTTTGTAACACTTTCACCTAGTTTCATACATGTAATGTGTTAACAGGAAAAACCCCTTTGTTTTATGTGTTTTCTTTAGACTGAAGAGCCTGAACTTTTTTGTCCTCATAGATCGTACTATTTCTGGGATTAGATGAGTTGTCCTTCTCTGTAACTTGTAGTGCAATGACCAGAACTAAACACATTATGTCAACGCTTACAACACCAGCATCACATGTTTGAAATACTTGTTGTATTAACAGAAGTGCTTTATTAAGTAGTTCACTTTTTGAATAAAAAGCTTGCGTCACTTTCCTGCTTCTTGGCAATATTCAATCAAACTTTCCCAGGGTGCAGTATGTGTGTGGCAGAGCAAAGCTCTGCCCTTTTTAAATTGGCAGGGATGGGGTTAACTTCCCCTACCTGCCTGGGTTTATTATGTTCAGGTGGCTGGGGTTGATTAGTTGATTAGGTTAATTAATGATCAATCAGCACCCAGCCACCTGACATAAAAGGAGGCCTCTGCTTCTCATTTGGGAGAGGGAGCTGAGGAAGCAAGTTGGGTTTTTGGTTGGTTGGTTGGTTGGTTGTTGGTTGGTTGGTTGGTTGGAAAGTTTGAATCCAGTGAAGGCATTGCCCAGCCTGGAAATTGTTATTTTTGTAAGTTTTGTTTTTTTATCTTTTTGTGTTTAAATTGCTTTGTTTTGGCCCTTGTGCCCTTTCATTTTTGTGTTTATTTAAAATAAAATAGTTATTTTTTTGAACTGCAGTCTGTCTCTGGGCCTCTATCCACTCGCCAGCCTGCCACAATGTGGTTTACATTTAAGTTATTATTGACATGGGAAACTGCCTTTTTCTGGGACATGTATGTCTTTTTGATTGAGTAGCACCACAGAACAGGAAGAAACATTAGGTCATAAAGCTAACAACATATTAGAACCCAAAATATGGCAGACAGGTATTTATCAGAAATTGATCTAACCCACAACCCACAGGCAGACATGTCAACTACTCTTGCATCTGTTTAGTCATCGACAAACACTCACCTCTGAACTGTGGTAAGATCTCATTCTCACTGCCTGTTGGCCAAAAGGGCTCATGCAATTCAACCTCTCCTCTCTGGTCGGTCTTCTCAATGGGAATGTTGGTAGGTTCAGGCACGTACATCTCTGTAGGGAAGATTTAAAAATACACTATTGAACTTTAATAAACATTTGATGCACGTTGTAATTGTATGGCACTGTAAACATTGTATCAGCACTGTTTAGACAGGGAAAGTGATGATGTTCTGCAGTGTTTTTTTATTTTTTTTATTTTTTACTTTTATGAAGAGCTAGGTTGTAATTATACAGACAATAATATTTTATGATTTTGGGGTGAAAATATTAATACTAACTCAAAAGCACTGTAACCATTCACCCTGCAAAGCATGTAAGAAGTGCCACATTTCCCTAACAGTGGTAATAGTATGTGGTATTTCTTACATTCACTAAGGACAGAGTGTTGCAAGAGGACAGTTTGGATACATGTGTTGACTGAAACAGACGAATACATTAGTTAAGATTACTTTGATATTTCACACCCAGAACAAGTCTCCCAGTAGATCTAACATGGTAAACCTGCTTGTGATAGGGTGTGTGACAAATGGAGAGGACAAAGGAGTACGTTTGAAAAGTCTTTTTGAGCAGCACACGAAATGCTACAGGCCAGTATCAACAGTGGTAATGGCTGGGAGTCAATACATGGTTGTGTAAAAGGAACAGAAACACAACATTGTAAGAGAAAATAATGTGTAAAAACAACTACAAATAAATGTTTGCTGCCAATACAGCATGTGGTGCTCTCACTGTCCCTCAGGAAAACAATAAATTCTGATCCCGATTCCACACACGATGGTCAGATATTTGGCTCTTTTATGTTTGTTCCAGTACCCTGGGCTGGGTAGCACGTCACAAGCAGAGCACCTGGCTCTCTCCTGCAGATACCTGGTTGCAAGTGAGAAGCCAGTACAGGTACACTGGCCCTGTTACATGGCTTTATCGAAGACCTGCTTGGGCTGAATAGCACAGATTTAGAAATCTACAAAAACCCTTGTTGTGTTTTAGGAAATATCCTCCACTATCTCAGCAGTGAAGGTCTTTTTGATGTGCTTACCTGAACACATAGGGCAACAACTCCCCTCTACATTTATGGGTTCCACACAGGGCAATGCGGGGCAGCTAACAGTGGAGCAAAGGGTCTGACCCTGCAAGCAGTAGCAATGAGTGCAGCTATCGATGTCCCACCTCTCCTCATCTGCGTAAGTCTTCCCGTTGAAATGGCACACTGCTTTCTTTGGTACAGTATCCTCTGTGAAATAAACCAGTCATGAATTAAAAGTCTTTACTTACAACTCATAATGCAGTTATCAAGGTACAATTTACAGTTTTAGCATTACAAACTCTGTTTTTTGTTAATAAAGTATTATTACTAGTTAAGTCAAGTATTATTACAGTTAACTGCATTAAGTATGGTATCAGTATTTATTTACTTTATTTCTTGAACTGATTTTGGTTTAATATTAGTATGTTTTGTATTGGTCACTACTTTTTTCTTTTAACAGCATTTCTTGTTTTGCTTTCCAACCCCTTCACCCAGTAAAAAAAAAAAAAACAACCTCCAGTACCAGCAAAAAGGCTGTATTACCATAATTAGGAGCCCAAACTGCCAAACTATTTTATTTCGAAAGCATATTATATATATATATATATAATTTGAAAACAGTCCTAATGGCTTCTTTCTTTCAAAATAGTATTTTTCCAACCTCTGCACTTTAGAATCACTAGAGGGTGCAAGAACACTTCTCTTGGTGAATTTGTAATCCTTTCAATATTACCTCATTTTCTGAGAGGCCAACTTGTCTCTGAGGCAGAAGTGAACAGCTGTAGATCAACAACTACATTAAAGGACTTTATAGAACCACAAGGAGGGATGGGGAAAAAATCAATTTGCTGTTTGTTTGTTTCCATCGCCTGCCAGGGTTCCTTGTTGTTAACAGCAGTGGTAGTTTCTACTGACAAGTGCACCTATTTAATAGAGCACACTTCTGGTAGGAAAATCTTGTTTTGAGGACAAAAATCACCTAAGGGCTGCTCAGAAAGTTTTTCAGATCTGCTTATTTTAACATGATGTTTGCCATTTTTGACAGGCAATGCAGAAATGAAAAAAGAGTTTTAGGTGTGCTTAGGGAAGGAACATTGTTGTCAACATCTTGACTCAGTGACATCTTGTTAAAAAGAGAGGTTGCATAGGTAACCCTGTCTTCTTTAGAAGTAACAGTGAGGAAAAAACACAGAACTTTTAAAACTCTCCAACTCCACATACAAATACAAAATCTATTACAAAATACAACATACTCCTGTTATTATGACAGACTTGGGGGAAAAACAACATGAGTTTTAATAAGAAAAGTTAAATGTCAACGTAAAGGACAGTCAAAGAGTAAAGGTTGGCACAATACCTCACTGACTGACACTCTTAAATAGAAAACTGGATATTATTTAGTAATATACAGCACATAGAAGACTGAAACCTCTAACAGTAGACCTCGTATGCAACATGGGATTGTGAACACACGTTTCTCTCATTTCAAAACAGTGTTTGTATCTGTTATCAACAGAAACAAATCAAAGAAAACCAAATAGATTTGTTGCCTAGTTTGCAGAAGGCTGCTTCAGATTACATAGATTTCACACCCTCGTTCAGAATAAGTTCCAATCCTGTAAGAATTCAGAAAATTAAAAAGGTATTATCTCAGCACATACCTGGTGAAGTATGTTTGATATGCAGTGTTGTTTACCTGTTTATTACATTACATTTCTGAGGAACTTAAAAGTTTGCATACTTTTAACTTCTACACTTACACAATCAATAGGTGTAGATTCAAGCGAACTGTGCTTTGTTATGAAATCATCACCTTTTTGCTTAGAAAGTTTGTAAGAAGTGTTTTCCTAACAAGGCAAATCAAACCTGTATACAAGCCACACAAACACCAAAGGATAAAACAGTCGCAATCCACAGTAGACAGAAATAACCCACACAAGAAAGGTAAATCATTCAAAACTGTAGTAAAAATCTTTAATTAAATAGTAATACTGTACTTGTGAATTTACCTGCAAATGAAGGATAGTTGCTGTGCTTTGAAATACCTGTACACATGCATTATTACTTAAGTTACTGCCTGCCAACAGTGTAAAAAGCCATTCTGACAGGACAAGGGACTTCAAAGCTATACAGAAGCATATACTACTTCCGTATCAGAATCCTGCACTGGAGCAGAATTGTAACGGTCGACTCAGCTAGGTCTGAATCCATGGTTCAGTAATTTGTTCTTTCACAAACATATAATATATAATATATATATAATATATAAACATATAATTAGACGAAATGTTTTTGACGTCTCAAGAGGATTTATTCTTGTTCTTGAACACTTCTTGGATTTCAGCTGCACGGGGGTCTTAAATGTACTTGTATGTGTGTATAGCTGGTTTGTTTTTGTTGTTGCTTTTGTAACACTAATATGAATGTAGTCACTGTTACTGGAAATGCAGGGTCTTTCATTTTGTCTTGAGAAGGAGATATTAGTAAAGAAAAACAATCAGGTTTCATTCCCCTCTATCCATTTCTGCTTATTGTGAACCCCTGTGTATCTAAAATTTGCATTCTTGTGTGTCACAAAGATGGCTGTAGTGGGTGATGTCAGACCAGAACCTGGAACGAACACAGAATAAACAGAGAGAAGTGCCTTGAATATCCCTTGGAGCACGGTCAAGACAGTTATTAAGAAGTGGAAGGTGTATGGCACCACCAAGACCCTGCCTAGATCAGGCTGTCCCTCCAAACTGGATGACCGAGCAAGAAGGAGACTGATCAGAGAGGCTACCAAGAGGCCAATGGCAACTTTGCGAGAGCTACAGGCTTTTATGGCCAAGACTATTCAAAGTGTGCATGTGACAACAATATCCCAAGCACTCCACAAATCTGGCCTGTATGGTAGGGTGGCAAGAAGGAAGCCATTACTCAAGAAAGCCCACGTTGAATCCCATTTGAAGTATGCAGAAAATCACTCATGAGATTCTGTAGCCATATGGCAAAAAGTTTTGTGGTCTGACAAAACTAAAATGGAACTTTTTGGACCAAACGCAAAGCGTTATGTTTGGGGCAAACCCGACACAGAGCATCACCCAAAGAACACCATATCTACTGTGAAGCATTGTGGTGGCAGCATCATTTAATGGGGGTGTTTCTCGGCAGGGACTAGGGCACTTGTCAGGATAGAAGAGAAAATGAATGGTGCAAACTACAGAGAAGTCCTCGAGAAAAACCTGCTGACCCCCGTAAGAAAGCAACCCAAAAACGACCCAAAGCACACAGCCAAAGCTACACTGGAGTGGCTAAGGAACAAAATGGTAAATGTCCTTGAGTGGCCCAGTCAGAATACCAACCTAAATCCAATCGAAAATTTTGCTGTCCATCAATGCTCCCCAAGGAAGCTGACAGAGCGTGAACAGTTTTTTAAAGAATAATGGTCAAATATTGCCAAATCTATGTGTGCAAAGTTGGTAGAGACCTATGCCAACAGACTCACAGCTGTAATTGCTGCCAAAGGTGCCAAACTTATCCATTTATGATCTTTCAGTTTTGTATTTTTAATATAGAATTTTTTCTAAATAAAAACTTTTTTTTCCCTTAACAGTGTGGAGTATGGTGTGTAGATAAGTGGAAAAAAATCCTCATTTAAGTGAAACTCTGAGGCACTGATACAACAAAATGTGAAAAAAGTTCAAGGAGGTGTAGACTTTGTATAGGCACTGTGTATATATTCTTTGCAAAAACATTGTTAATAGGGTTGATACTAAAATGATAAACATAGGGAAATATGATGTTAGGGTTTTTAACTCTTACTGCATTCCCTCCCACCACCATACCCCCTTAGGAAGATTGTGTCTAACTAACCTGTTTGATTTTTTTGAGGTTGGAACATTGACAATGGATAATTGCAAAGCACATTCTGACGTCGCCACTCAGCTGTCTTTGTGACAGTGAGGTACACTGTTATGAAACTGTGTTCACATGGGCGAGTGGAACATGCAACACCAACAACATGGATCAACCAAGAGTTTTTCAGTGTCATACTGAATGAGCAACATAATACAATTTAATGGGAGGGATGGCCTCACCATGTCGGGCTGTGTTCGTTGTGCTGTAATAGCAGTATGTTCTGTATTCTCCAGTGTTTTAGGTCTATGTTGACAGATAGCACACACATGCGTTCCGTAAACATCCATCCTTATGCAGTGCAGATGGATGTCTCTTGTGTTATCTGCAGAGAGTTGTATGCTGTTCGTCTTAACTGATGATGGCTGTCTGTGGGTGCTTGTGTTGCCTTGCCCATTCCACTACTAGTAAGGGGGTGAGAGGTAATGCAGAGTTAAGGTTAAAAACCCTAACATCGCATTTCCCTACTTTTGTCGTTTTAATATCAACCCTAACCGATGAATTAACAAAGTCTTTTGCAAAGAATTTCCTTCCTTTTTGAGAATATATTTACAGCTGAAAAGCCTGTATATTCTATTACAGAGTGCAAAAATAAAACAGACTATATTTGTAAACTTGATTAAACACTGACACAGGTTTATGTATAATAAACAAGATTAGAATTTCTTCACCTCTTCACACAAACCCAGTGCCAGCGCTATGATGTTACTGGGCCCTGGTGCAAGACTGTGAAGAAGACTTTTGGCTGACAGTGATTTGGGGATGCTGTTTGTGCATTGTGGAGATTTTGTTTAGACAAAAAGTTCCAATCAGTAGTTACATTATACGTAACAAACTATAACATTAATATTATGTATCAAATATATAAAAACATCTCGCCATACAGTACAGACCATCGTAAATCGAGAATATATTTATTGTATTTTGCCAGTATTGCATGTACAGTTGATGTACTGTAAATACAGTATAATCGTAAATCTCGAAAAACTACTCACTTCTAAATCTTTTGTAGTCATTTTTGTATTACTTTAGTATAAATACATGTTAATTTGGATTCATATGTTTTTTTCTGACTTTATGTGAACGAAAAGACACACATTTGCCCGTTTTCCCACTGGAAATAGTGATATTTTGAAATATCACTGTCCTGGTCACAAAAGCAAAGTTTGTGGGGAATAATAGCCATTTTCTATACTTTTGAGGCATAAGCAATTAGGAAATAACACTTACTACCCAGGAACAAAAATTGTGTTACACAGTGTAATTTTATTAACAATCCAAAATGAGATATGTAATGTACTACAAGCTGCTGTTTAATGTGTATCATTTGTATCGCTATGCACACCTCTATTATGATATGCTGTATCAATTGAAGGTATCACAATTAATCGATACACAATGAATCGTTACACCCCTTGTGAGGCTTGTATTTCTCTGTGGACAGCAATATCCGCTCAACCTAATAGCTAAAGAGGACTTACCAAGACAATAGGGGCAGCACTGGCCTTTCCTCAGAACAGGCCGAGCACAAGCAACTGGAGGGCAGGACTCTGAGAAGCAGCTGATTGCCCCGTCCAAGCAGACACAGCTGGTGCACACGTTGGGCTTCCATGACTCAGCTGCCAGGAAGATGTCCCCTTCCTCATTCTTGCAGTAGCCTGGAATGCTCTCGTTGCTAGGTGACAAGGGCAGGAAGGGCTCATCTGAAATCAAGAGGTTTGAAATTAATGACCAAATAGGAAAACTGTTCTGAGTTTTGTGGTATTTTTATCAGGGGGGAGGAGGGAGGGGGGCGAGGGAGGAAGGATGGAAGGAAAAACCAGTTCAGCGAAAGCCATTGCCCAGCCTGAATTAAGGTGACCTATTTTGTGTATACCTTTTTGTTTTGGCCCTTGTGCCTTTATTTCTTTATTTTGTTTGTTAAATAAAAGTGTGCAACAGCACCACTAAACTGCAGCTTCTGTCTCTGGGTCCGCTTTCCTGCCACCAACCAGTCTTGACCACAACTCTACCCTGCTACAGTTCCTTTTCTAGATTACAAAGTACTTCTGCAGTCCATCTGGAAGCTTTGTACAGGGAATACTTCTGCTATCTATTAGTCATGCTTTTTGAAATGCTTTCATCCAACCACAGAATCCCTTTAAGGGGTCTACTCTGGTTACATCGTTTAAATTTATAAATCAGCCTGACTGGAAATCTCCATGGTTACCAATTTTTTTTTTCCCCCTTTGGAGCCTACTGCTACTGAAATATAAAGTTAAACAATAAAATAAGTTGCGATTGGTGGAAGCTTTTTTCATGGGGTGCTTTAGTAAGCCTACTACAAAATTAGTTTAAATGTTAAGTGTCAAAAGATCTACAGTTTCACTTCGTACTTGGACAAACACAAAATGTCACTGATAACAAGTGCTGTGGGATCAGATTAATTAATCTTGTTGCCAGGAATTGGCTTCAAACTAAACTACATTTTCTTGTTAAGTTTCAAAACCTTTAGGGACAACAATCCAGAAGTGTTTTCTCAAACTAAATATTTAGGCTGCCACCTTGATGACTCATTAGGGCCTGATTCACAAACTGTTTGTTGGTGTTAGTACCATTTCTGACATAATACCAGTGCTAATATCCTTCTTCAGCAAATGATCTAACCCACAAAGGTCAGTCTTTGAGTTTTTGAATTTATGTTTTTTTTAATAGCGCTTTGTGAACGCATTTGGTGTGTTCTTGTGTTAATTATATAATCTGTGTACTTTTTAGCACCTTCTCAATGGAATATTATTAAAACCAGGAGAGCTTTTTAAAAAAGTGGTCTTCACCCCATTCATATACACAGTAGTAGGAAGATTTCTGCCAATCTTTGGTTACATTAAAGAAGTCATAGCAAGAATTAGGCCCCATATCAGGCCCCAAATAAATTTAGAGTTTCCCAGACTACATTTTTGTTTAAAGAGTTCACCTGACATGGCAAGCATTATCAGAATTCTGCAAGGAGTGTAGAATTGGAATCTATACCAGATCATATCCAATATCTGTTGAGGCTAACATTTTATCAGCAATTTAAGTAGTGGTTACAGTGCTGAATTTGCTGTAATTTTACAGATTGTTATTTTAACAGTGCATGTTATTTCCTATTACAATTATTATAATTATTAAGTTCTACACCACAATACTACACATTCCTTTATTTGAATATACTACAGGAATCTTATAAGCCGCACGAACCGATCCAATTTAAATGTTTGGTCTGGATATTAGATCGGCCTGTTACATAAATGGTTCTGTTTATGTTGCACTGAGAGATTAATTTGGTAACGTTTGAAACAATGACCAAACAATTTATGGATTTGTGGATTATCTATGTATGGACTAGCTTGTTAAATAGGGTAAGCATGTCAAACTAAACACACTGGTATGATGAAATAAACACGCTACATTAAGATGCCCAGTACATCATTTATAAAAATATATTTCATATACAGTGGTTAAATAGTTAATTCCTTCAATGTTTTCCATATTTATAGCTGATTGTTCTTTTATTTCCAGAGGGGTTAAATAATGCTGTGTTCACACTCTGTCAGTTTTGAGGGTTTGGTCCTCACTCTGTACGTTTGGTGTAAAGTGTGACCAACAAAGTCCGCTTGGGAAACAAACCATAATGAGTCCATCTAAAGTGATGTGAACAACTACTGGACTCCTTTTGCACACAGGAAACAAACTGCAAGGTAACCTGACTAGGAAGTAAACATTTCATGGTTTAGTATTCTGTATTCATATATAGTATTCATATTCTGAGGAAACAAGTAGAGCAAAAAAACAAAAATGATTTTGAGGAACTACATTAGGGTTACCAGGCATTCTGGGAAAACTGAGATTGTCACAGTTTTAATCGTCCCGGTTTTGCTACACACACACACAAACAGAGTGTACAAAACATTAGGAACACCTTCCTAATATTGAGTTGCACCCTTTTGCCCCCCTCAGAACAGCCTCAATTTGTCAGGGCATGGACTCTACAAGGTATTGAAAGCATTCCACAGGGATGCTGGTCCATGTTGACTCCGATGCTTCCCACAGTTGTGTCAAGTTGGCTGGTAGTGGATCTCTACTCCGAATAGCTTGTTCCATCTCATCCACAGATTCTCAATTGTATTGAGATCTGGTGACTGGGCAGTCCACTGCAGTAAGCTGAATTCACCGTCAGGTTCATGGAACCATTCCGGGACAATCCTCGCTGTGTGGCATGGGGCATTATCCTACTGAAAAAATCTATTAGCAGATGGATACACTGCTGCCATGAAGGGATGCACCTGATTGGCAATGATGTTCAGATATCCTGTGGTATTCAAACGTTGCTCCACTTTTATCAAGGGGCCCAATGTGTGCCATGAAAACACACCCCACACCATCACTCCACAACCACCAGCCTGCAATGTTGACACGCGGCATGATGGATGCATGTACTCATGTAGTTTTCTCCATAAGACAGTCCTCCCATCAGCGTGAAACAGCAGGAACCGGGATTCATCAGACCAATCAATGTTTTTCCAATCCTGCAGTGTCCAGTGTTTTCGTTCCTTTGCCTACTGCAACCACAGTTTCTTGTGTTTTGCTGAAAGAAGTGGAACTCTGTTAGGTTGTCGGCTGCCATACCCCATTCGTGTCAATGTACGATGAGTTGTGCATTCTTTTATGGGTCTTTCAGCACCAATGTTGTACTGGACTGTCAGTTGACTAACTGTATCCCATCTGTTGCTCTGCACAATTCGAGTCAGCCTCATTTGGCCTCTTTCATCAATGAGCCGTTTTCGACCACTGGCCTGCCGTTGGCTGAATGTCCTTTGGGTGGTGGACCATCCTTGATACACACGGGGAAACTGCTGAGCATGAAAAACCCAGCAGCGTTGCAGTTCTTGACACACTCAAACCGACGCGCTTGGCACTTACTACAGTACCCCGTTCAAAGGCAATTAAATCTTTTCTCTTGCCCATTTACCCTCTGAATGGCACACATACACAATCCATGTCTCAACTGTGTCAAGGCTTAAAAATCCTTCTTTAACCCATCTCCCCCCTTCATCTCCACCGACTGAAGTGGATTTAATAGGTTACATCAATAAGGGATCAAGCTTTCACCTGGATTTACCTTATCAGTCTATTTCATGGAAAAAGCAGGTGTTCCTAATGTTTTGTACACTCTGTGTGTGTGTGTGTGTGTGTGTGTGTGTGTGTCTATATATATATATATATATATATATATATCTATATATATATATATATATATATATATATATATATATTATTTTTTTTTTAAAATACAAAACTGTCAGTGTGCTCAGCAAGTTAATAGCAGAGTAATTTATTAGGTTGTGTGTTAGCACCATTCAAGATGAAATTAACAACCTTATGGATTATTTATATAGTCATTCTATGTGTATACCATATGGTTAAATGGTAATAGCTGACCTATTTTTTTTTTAAATCATGCTTTTTGTACATGTAACAAGTTTTGACTAGAAGGCAATATAAAGAAAATAAAAAGAGTTCTTATGATCTTCAATGCTTTTTAAAAGCAATTAGAAGGTGCACTGTATCACAGTCTACAAAATTCTACAAAATAATACAGTAGAATAGTTATATGCCTTTGTCTTAGGTAGGTATTCACTTGAATCCACTAAGATTTCAGTTTACATAATAATAATAATAACAATAATAATAATAATAATAATAATAATAATAATAATAATAATAATAATTATTAAACTGCCAGGCAGTTTTATGGTTCCCAAGCCCCAGTATCAGCACCCATCTAAGCATGTTTAGTTCTCAATGTGCCAAGTTTAAAATCAGCAACTTCAAAAGTTCCACAGAAGATTTTGAAAGATTTTTTTTTAAAAATGCGCCAGGTGGCCATCTTGTTTAACGCACAAATGCCATTTTTGAAAATGTAAATTTTACCGACACAGTCACGATGGTTTTCAAGTTTGGAGTTAATCAAGTGAACCGTTTTTAAACTGAAGCAGTTTTAAATATAAGAAGAAAATGTAGGGGTGGCAGCCATACTGTTTCACAAAAAATAACCATTTTGACATATCTGTATTCCACTGTCACCGGAACGATGCCTACCAAGTTTGGAGTCTGTTGGTCTGATTGATTTCAAATAAAAGCAGACTGCTGTTAAGGGTGCGTTTTGGTGAAATTTGTGGCAGCTATTTTACTATTGAATTGTATCACAGCAACTTCTGCTTTGCAAGCAGGTTTGGATGGTGACAATTATTGCCAAGTGTCAGCTCAATTACTTCAACAGTTCCAAGGAAGAAGATTTTGTGAGGTTTCAAGAAGAAATGCGTTTTACGGCCATTTCGGTTTAACACAAGTTTCCTAAAAGTCAGTTGTATTGCCGCAATGTCAAGGGTGATGCTTGTGAAGTCTGGAGTTATTCAAGTAAACCATTTATCAACTGCGGCAGTTTTAAATTTCAGATGTAAATGTACAACTGGTGGCCATCTTGTTATCTTGTAACAAATCCATTGTTACTGGGACAATAACTACCAAGTTTAAAATTTGTTGGTCAAATGGTGTTGAAATAGCAGCAGTTTGCTGTTGAGGGCATGTTTCTCTAAAGTTTTTTTAAAAGTCAGTTGTATTGATACAGTATCAGGCAAGGTGCTTGGAGTTAGTCAAGTAAATAGTTTGTCACCTGACGTGGGCTTAACATTTAAATGTAAACGTATAATTGGTGGCCATATTGTTTTATAAAACATCACTATTTTCACACATTTGTATCCCACTGTCACTGGGACGATAACTACCAAGTCTGGAGTTTGTTGGTCAAATTGTTTTCAAAAAGCAGCAGTTTGTTGTTAGGGGAGCGTTTCGATAAGATTTGTGGCAGCTATTTTGAAATTAAAATTTATTGTAGAAACTTCTGCTTCGCAAACTTGATGTGGGTTTGGATGCTGATGATATATGGCAAGTGTCCGGTTCCTAAGAAGATTTCAAAAGGTTTCATCAAAAAATGTGTCAAATAGCAGCAGTTTGCTGTTAAGGGCATATTCGATAAAATTTGTGGCAGCCATTTTGACATTAAAATTTATCACAGCAACTTCTGCTTCGCAAACTTGATGTGGGTTTGGATACTGATGATGTATGCCAAGTTTCAGATCAATCGTTTTACCGGTTCCCAAGAAGAAGATTTCGAAAGGTTTTATTGAAAAATGCATCATGGCGCCAATTGCAAGGAAGCAGCAACAAAATTTTTTCAGCATTTGACAGCCAATGTATCCAGCTTGTTACCTGCCAAGTCAGAACCTGATCAGGCACATAGCTTCGAAACAGCAACAGTTTCAAGTTTCGGGAAGAAAAAAAAAATTAAAAAAACAAAACAAACAAAAAAACCCCAATAACTTCAACCGTTATTCAACATTGTTATTGTTAAAGCCTAATAATTCGGAGTCATTGAAATTATTTAAGCGTATCACTTTTATTCGTTCGTTCTGAATAACAACACATATAACTTGGAAGGGTCACCAGGAAATTGACATCCTTTTACTGAAAAACGACTTGGTTGTTAAAACACCAATGATAAACATAGTTTTTGTGAGTTTACCAATGGTCATATTATATATATATATATATATATATATATATATATATATATATATATATATATATATATATATATGTTAATATATCTATAATTTTGTACAGATATTAAAACAATCACAAGAATTGTAAAAAAGATATTATTAGAATTTGCGTAAAGGAAAGAGAAAACAATATACTAGGTTTGTGCTAAACTGTTCTTACCCCATGCTTTAAATTTCATTTTTTAGTACTAGCAACATTGTCACTGCCACATTAAATGAAATTAAATGATCAAAATTTGAAAACAACAATTTTTACCATCTTATTTAGATGGCCATTCTGTTCGTTCACTCTGATCTCTGATGAAAAATGCTCAGGAGCGTTCTGAGCGGCTCAGCAGCAGCGGAACTGAGCCTCTCAGAGCCACTCACTTACTTAACGCACCCACTGTTGTTTCCTGGTCTCAAATCACTTCCTGTGCTGAAGTTTAAAAGCACTCCAGTGGTCAAACCACAATAAGACATTTATTTTTTAAATAATTAAATAATAATGTGGAGTAATGTGAAAAAACAAGTGAACAACCAAGCGATTTTAAACTCACTCATGTTGATAGGCATGTATACATGTATGGTATATATCACTTTGAACAATTATCATAATGTATCTTATTTTGTACAATTGTACATAACAAAAGTAATTTCTTTCAAGCTGCCTTCTACATTAAAGCCTTCTTGCTAAAGTAAACTGGGCTATATTTTCAAAGCATTTACTCCAATCATTAATTAGTTTTGTTGAAATGAGGCAATTCCATATTACAAAATCAGAAACCAACAAGAAGAGTATTTCAGTCTGTGAACTTACTTATTGAATTAGTTTCTAGGCTAATCTTTTTAAGTTTAAAAATTTGAAATCTACCTAGTGTTTATATCATATCAAGTTATATCTTGTTATGTTTTAGGAAGAGGGTGGTTTCACCTTGTGTGTGTGTGTGTGTCTTATGCGTCTGTAAGGTCATTCTAACTGCTCCTGACAAAACAAACACGGCCCATCATGTCTGCTGTGTGATTTGAATTTTCACTAGGACTGGAGCTTTTTGGAAACCACAGCTTAAGAGCACTGAAACAAAACACAGATCCCACCGCCCAAGTGGTCTACGTTGTGTGCTTGGGCTATCTAAGGTTAATGACTAAAAGATAACTGAGGGATAGAAGTCAAATTTAACACCAGAAATGTTGTACTGTAAATAAGTATTGCAACCAGAACTGAGAACATGATCTTAGCAGAACCCTTCAGTATTCTACTACTTTAACTAAATCAGATTTTTTTTAAAAATCTGCTATATTTCCAGTGTCTTAAAAAATACTGCAAATGTGTTTCTTACCTGGGCAGTGTGGGCAGCAGGAGTCCTGTGTTCTGATAGGGTTCTGGCAGAGGAGGGGCGGGCAAACCTCGGTTTCACACAGCACTCTTCCACTGTGGCAGGTACACTGAGTGCAGGAGTCAATGTTCCACGTCTCGCCTTCCACAAAATACTCTCCCCCGGGAGCATGACAGATAGAGGAGTTGCTCAGCTCTGGTGTCCAAGAACTGGTGTCGTCTAAAAAAAACAAACAATAAAATAACATGCATTTACAATTGCAAACCACCCTCTACTTGTGAAAATACATTTTTGAGTAAATGTTCTCAATGTTTCTCATTTTCATAAATGTAAAATCTGATTTTCTTTTGCATTTGAACTTAAAACATTTGGGTTTGCTCAGTAAAATGGCTTTATTTCCAAAACTTTATTAACAGGGGTTTGAAAATATTCCCCCCAACGTGGCGTGTGCTGATAAAGAAAGGAAAATGTACAGGCCAAGATCATAACAGGCATTCTCATTTAAGCATAATGGCCGTGGTCGTGGTGAAAGATTGGACACCATCAGCTTTGACTTAGAGGAACAGTTTAAAAGTGCTAAAAAAACAGACAAAAAAAAAAAAAAAGTCAAATTAAATGACATTCTCCTAAAGCCTACAATTTCACCATGTCAGGACCTTTTGAAAATCCATGCGACAAGCTTCATAAAAAGACTAGCTCACCTTTAAGAGTCAACCCTTTCAGTATGGAGACAATGTGAAGATTTCCCTCTATTAAGACCAATGCCTTCCTCATGCGACACTACCACATCAAAAGTTGTCATTCTTATTTGGTCATCTGAATTCAATGCAGGTACTTTGAAATTTCAAACAACGCATATAAAGTAGTCTCCCTATTGATTTTAGAAGGCTTGTATCATCCATTATTAAAAGAATAATATAAAAGCCAGCAGATTGTGGTTTATGGTTTCTTCTGAAACACCTCCCTTGTTATTATTCTCATTTAAAGGACACCAACGCATCTATTATCATATATATATGTATATATATATATATATATATATATATATATATATATATATATATATATATATATATATATATATATATATATATGTGTGTGTGTGTGTGTATGTGTGTGTGTGTGTGTGTGGGTGTGTGTGTGTGTGTGTGTGTGTGTGTGTATATATATATATATATATATATATATATATATATATATATATATATACACACACATATATATATGAGTGTGTAACCAACAGCCTTAACTAGATAGACACCTAGACCGTTCTAACTTGCATTACTCATGTAGAACCATCAGATATTGTCTCTTTATCACCATCTAATACCCGACTATGACTAATAACCCAAGACCGCAAGCATCTACTTAATCTCCTGTGAAACCCTTTGTCTAATGTGCATTACACCAACTTATTGAGGCATAAGTGAGTACAGTGACCACATTATACAGAAAATAAGTGAGATTTAAATATAGAACAAAGCCCTTTTTGCTGAAATGGTTGTGTGGCTTTCTTTTTTTCTTATTGACATTACCACTGTTCTCACTATTGGGTACACATGTAGCTTCAAGAATGCGTTAGTGTGCCATGTGGTTCAATTACTCTTTTCATCTGCTCCATCTCACCCTTACCCAGCGTACATATAACATACTCTCTTTCAATATCCCTCACCCTTGTGGCACCACTAAGCTTAGATTGCTGCATTGGGTGCCAATTAGTGACAGATAGAGTGAGTTTTTGCTACAGTCCTTTCAGCTTTTACTAGGCAGAGCTTACTCAAGGCTATCAACCAGGGGCATGCCAGTTGGTACAGCAGCATCTCAGGGATTGGAACTACATACTTATTTTTAAATTCTATACAGATGGACAGCATGAGTCACCCTGGGTTTAGCAGTAGATATGTTGTTTATTTTGCACATTTAGCTGTTTTTTACTTCAGAAAATAATCAAAGCACTCTAGCAGTGCCAGTGATCTAAATATCGCTGCCAACAGCAGGACAGGGCCCGGTACTAAGATCTGCGCGGGGGACCGAGGGGCTTGAAAAGTGAGCAGCACTGAGCCAGGCTTGATGAATCGAACTAGCAGCAGCTCCTGCAGCCTAATGACCTTGGGTAAGTGAAATGACTGAAGTCATTGTGTTTTGTATCTTGCTCTTAATTGTACTGTAATTCTTTATATATATATATATATATATATATATATATATATATATATATATATATATATATATATATATAGACACACACACACACACACACAGACTGTAAGTCACATTTCTTAAGAATAATAATAAAATAAGCAGCGTGAAAATGAAAGCAAGCAGACGTACTTGTTGATGTACACATATGAACTTGAAATTGACATTTAGCTGTAAAAACTTTTTGTGGTTACACTTTATATAAAATAAATTTTGTTACATGTACCAATGGTCGCCTTTTATATATATATATATATATATATATATATATATATATATATATATATATATATATATATATATATAAACAAAAAATAAAACTATATATAGATATTAAAACAATCACAAGAATTTAAAAAATATATTGGAAGAATACATTTTGTGCAGGAAAGAGAAAACAATATACTGGTTTTGTTCTAAACTGTTCTTACCCCATGCTTTAAATTCCACTTTTTAGCACTAGCAACATTGTCACTGCCTCCCCCCACCCCCATTGTTATACTTTAATTTGTGATATTTCCAATAAAGTGCTACAGCCGAGAACATACTGTTGCTTCCTGGTCTCAAATCACTTCCTGTGCTGAAGTTCAAACGCACTCCAGGGCTCCAGTGGTCAAACCACAATAAGACATTTATTTTTAAAATAATTCATGTTTATTGTGAAGTAATGTGAAAAAATAATTGAAGAACCAAACGATTTTAATCGCAATACAAGGTAATGTGGTAATGTAGACCAGTGGTAATGTTAGTAAAGTTAAGAGGGAAGATTTTAATGTATTAGTTAGTACTCTTAAGAACATGCCAACTTGTTTCCAGTTTTCAAACCAGCCTTTCGCTTTTTTACTTTATTTTTCTGTTGTATGGATTGCAGAAACCTTTTCTGACCACATTTCTTTAATACAACCTTTACATAGCAGACTTAAAAAGAGGGGAGTTTACGTTTCAGATAATATAAATGATTTCTGCCACAATATAGGAGATTTTCAACATGATAAATAAAGAATAATTAGCAGGTGACAATGCTTGATTAATGTGCTCTCACTGAGCAAACAGGGCTGAGCCTTTTGAATGACAAATCCGAGGGGATTACAAAAAGACATTCTTGTCAATTTCGGGCATGTTCATTAAATCAGTGAGTCAGTGCTGATTAAAGTAAACTGATGCTTAACAACCACTGGTCACAGCCTGGCCAGATTCAGAATATGAAGTATTCTTATTAACTAGAATGCATGTTGATTCATAACACACACAACATTGTTAGTTTGCATCGTTTTCCATTTCAACTAAAATGTTGACCTTCTGGTGGCCAAACGATGCATGTCTCTGTCATAGACTTTTTTCCTTTACATATCATCCTCCTCGTTCACTTCTCCCAAAATAT
This sequence comes from Polyodon spathula, assembly GCF_017654505.1. Lineage (NCBI taxonomy): Eukaryota > Metazoa > Chordata > Actinopteri > Acipenseriformes > Polyodontidae > Polyodon > Polyodon spathula. The sequence goes on along the minus strand of NC_054539.1, from coordinate 39,279,568 downwards.
TTTTTTTATCTGCATCTTTAAACTTGCTTGCTGCTGTATAAATAAAACAATTACACATCAAAGTTGTTATGGCTAAAATTTCAAAGGCAAAGGCACATTTTCTGAGAAAATAAAACAATTACAATGGTATAAAACTAGAACCAAATTTTAATTAAATTTAAATTATAGTGGTGTTACCCTTATAGCAAACCAAACAAATATTGACTTTCTAAAATCTGCTACAAGGTTAGCGATGCCATAACTAAATTGTAATCCTACCATAAACTGAAGAAAGGGAAAGGGACTTTATACTGTTATAAAATTATTGATCTTGTTTCTTTTTTTAACAGTTATTTTCTTCTTTTTTAAAGATATTTTATTTCCTAAGCCCAATATGTTCTTATACGTGTAACATTTAACATAAAACATCAATAAAGCTGATAATTTCAATATGGTTTTATTAAGTACCAGCTCAGCAGTGGTAATGTGTTTTCTTCAATTGGCCTCTCTCTCTCTCTCTCTCTCTCTACACACTACTGTGCAAAAGTTTTAGGCAGGTGTGAAAAAATGCTGTAAATTAAGAATGCTTTCAAAAATAGACATGTTAATAGATTATATTTATCAATTAACTAAATGCAAAGTGAGTGAACAGAAGAAAAATCTAAATCAAATCCATATTTGGTGTGACCACCCTTTGCCTTCAAAACAGCATCAATTCTTCTAGGTACACTTGCACAAAGTCAGGGATTTTGTAGGCATATAGTCAGGTGTATGATTAAACAATTATACCAAACAGGTGCTAATGATCAATTCAATATGTAGGTTGAAACACAATCATTAACTGAAACAGAAACAGCTGTGTAGGAGGAATAAAACTGGGTGAGGAACAGCCAAACTCAGCTAACAAGGTGAGGTTGCTGAAGACAGTTTACTGTCAAAAGTCATACAACATGGCAAGACTGAGCACAGCAACAAGACACAAGGTAGTTATACTGCATCAGCAAGGTCTCTCCCAGGCAGAAATTTCAAGGCAGACAGGGGTTTCCAGATGTGCTGTCCAAGCTCTTTTGAAGAAGCACAAAGAAACGGGCAACGTTGAGGACCGTAGATGCAGTGGTTGGCCAAGGAAACTTACTGCAGCAGATGAAAGACACATCATGCTTACTTCCCTTCACAATCGGAAGATGTCCAGCAGTGCCATCAGCTCAGAATTGGCAGAAAACAGTGGGACCCTGGTACACCCATCTACTGTCCGGAGAAGTCTGGTCAGAAGTGGCCTTCACGGAAGACTTGTGGCCAAAAAGCCACACCTCCGACGTGGAAACAAGGCCAAGCGACTCAACTATGCATGAGAACACAGGAACTGGGGTGCAGAAAAATGGCAGCAGGTGCTCTGGACTGATGAGTCAAAATTTGAAATATTTGGCTGTAGCAGAAGGCAGTTTGATCGCCGAAGGGCTGGACAAGGGTACAAGAATGAGTGTCTGCAGGCAACAGTGAAGCATGGTGGAGGTTCATTGCAAGTTTGGGGCTGCATTTCTGCAAATGGAGTTGGGGATTTGGTCAGAATTAATAGTCTCTTCAATGCTGAGAAGTACAGGCAGATACTTATCCATCATGCAATACCATCAGGGAGGCATCTGATTGGCCCCAAATTTATTCTGCAGCATAACAACAACCCCAAACATACAGCAAAAGTCATTAAGAACTATCTTCAGTGTAAAGAAGAACAAGGAGTCCTGGATGTGATGGTATGGCCCCCACAGAGCCCTGATCTCAACATCATCAAGTCTGTCTGGGATTACCTGAAGAGAGAGAAGCAACTGAGGCTGCCTAAATCCACAGAAGAACTGTGGTTAATTCTCCAAGATGTTTGGGCCAACCTATCTGCCAAGTTCCTTCAAAAACTGTGTGCAAGTGTACCTAGAAGAATAGATGCTGTTTTTTCTTCTGTTCACTCACTTTGTATTTTGTTAATTGATAAATATAAACTATTAACATGTCTATTTTTGAAAGCATTCTTACTTTACAGCATTTTTTCACACCTGCCTAAAACTTTTGCACACTCTCTCTCTCTCTCTCTCTCTCTCTCTCTCTCTCTCTCTCTCTCTCTCTCTCTCTATATATCTCTCTATCTTATATATATATATATATATATATATATATAATATGTATATATATGTACAGTGCCTACAGAAAGTCCACACCACCTTGAACTTTTTTCACATTTTGTTTTCAGTGCCTCAGACTTTCATATATTTAAATGAGGATTTTTTCCACTTATCTACACACCATACTCCACACTGTTATTTTTATATTAAAAATATAAAACTGAAAGATCATAATTGGATAAGCCTCCACCCCTGAGTTAATACCTGGTGGAAGCACCTTTGCCAGCAGTTAAAGCTGTGAGTCTGTTGGGATAGGTCTCTACCAACTTTGCACACCTAGATTTGGCAATATTTGACCATTCTTCTTTACAAAATTGTTCAAGCTCTGTCAAGTTATTTGGGAGCATTGATGGACAGCAATCTTTAAGTCATGCCACAAATTTTCGATTGGATTTAGGTTGGGGCTCTGACTGGGCCACTCAAGGACATTTAACTTTTTGTTCCTTAGCCACTCCAGTGTAGCTTTGGCTGTGTGCTTTGGGTCGTTGTCATGCTGAAAAGGTGAACTTCTGTCCCAGTTTCAGCTTTCTTGCAGAGGGCAGCAGGTTATCCTCAAGGACTTCTCTATACTTTGCTCCAGTCATTTTCCCCTCTATCCTGACAAGTGCCCCAGTCCCTGCCAATGAAAAACTTGATACTGCCACCACCATGCTTCACAAACTTAACACTTTGCATTTAGGCCAAAAAGTTCCATTTTATTTTCATCAGACCACAAAACTTTTTGCCACATGGCTACAGAATCTCCTGAGTGTTTTTTTGCATACTTCAAAAACGGGATTCAAGGTGGGTTTTCTTGAGTAATGGCTTCATTCTTGCCACCCTACCATGCAGGCCAGATTTGTGGACTGCTTGGGATATTGTTGTCACATGCACACTTTGACCAGTCTTGGCCATAAAAGCCTGTAGCTCTTGCAAAGTTGCCATTGGCCTCTTGGTAGCCTCTCTGATCAGTCTCCTTCTTGCTTGGTCATCCAATTTGGAGGGACAGTCTGATCTAGGCAGGGTCTTGCTGGTGCCATACACCTTCCACTTATTAATAATCGTCTTGACCGTGCTCCAAGGGATATTCAAAGAATTTGATATTTTATTTATACCCATCCCCTGATCTGTGCCTTTCAACAACTTTGTCCTGGAGTTCTTGTGAAAGTGCTTTGGAACTCATGGTTGAGTCTTTGCTTTGAAATGCACTACCCAGCAGAGAAATCAACAAAAAAAACAGAAGGGAGACCGCATCAAAACAAGGACAACTCAGGTAAGACGATCATTAAATGTATTTATGTAAATGCTAGAAGTATCAGAAACAAAATTCTAGAACTTGAAGCTACTGCACTAACAAGTAACTATGATGTGATAGGTGTTACAGAAACTTGGTTGCCTGAGAAAGATGGAAACGAATATAATATTTGTGGGTATACACTGTATAGGAAAGACAGGCAGGACAAAAGAGGTGGAGGGGTAGCACTATACATAAGAAACAGTCTTGAAGCCCAGGTGTTAAACCTGGACAAAGAAAATAAAGCCGAATCAATATGGGTCAGAATAACGGACACAAATTCAAAGGGCATAATAATAGGAGCATGCTATAGACCGCCAGATTTAGACGGTGAGCAAAATAATCTGTTATACAATGACATTAGAAATGCATGTAGGAAAGGAGAAGCAATACTAATGGGGGATTTCAACTTCCCCCATATAAAATGGGAAAACCTGGTGGGGAGCACGACAGATGAAACTGAAATGGTGGAAATGACAAATGACTGCTTCCTAACACAATTTGTCAAAGCACCGACTAGAGGGGAGGCATGCCTTGATTTAGTCTTTTCAAATAAGGAAGACAGAATAACTAAAACAGAGGTCAGAGAACCACTAGCAAACTCAGACCACAACATGGTCTCATTTGAAGTGCTTTTTAAAACCCCAAAAGTAATGGCTAAAGCTAAGGTTTACAATTTTAGAAAAGCAAACTATGAAGGTATGAAACAGCGACTAACAGAAGTAGATTGGAGTAAAATATAGAAAACATCCACAGAAAAAGGATGGTTGTTCTTCAAAAATGTAGTACTAGAGACACAAAACAATCACATCTCTAAAGTAGACAAATCTAAATGTAAAACTAAATTGCCAAAATGGTTTAATAGATCAATTAAAAAAAAAAAAATCAGCGAAAAAAGGCACGTTACAGAGCGTTAAAAAGGGACCAAAAAGAAAATACACAGAAAGAGTACACCGAACTGCAAACGCAAGTCAAAAAGTAAGTTAGAAAGGCCAAGAGAGAAATAGAAATGAACATTGCTAAGGGGGCTAAAACCAATTCCAAAATGTTTTTCCAATATTACAACAGCAAGAGAACATTCTAAGAGGAGGTTAAATGTCTAAGAGATACAAATGGCAAAATCTCAGATGAAGAAAAAAAAATAGCAAATATATTAAATGATTACTTTTCACAAGTTTTTACAAAGGAAGATACTGACAACATGCCCCACATGTCATCCAGTTCCTATCAAGTTTTAAATAACTTTAGCATAACCGAGGCAGAAGTGTTAAAGGGACTAGGAGCTCTTAAAATAAACAAATCCCCTGGGCCAGATGAGATCCTCCCAATAGTACTGCCTCCCCAAAGAAATGAAAGAAGTTATTTACAAACCGCTAACCAAGATCATGCAGCAGTCTCTTGACACAGGGGTGGTACCGGCAAACGTAATACCTATCCACAAAAAGGGAAACAAAACTGAACCAGGTAACTACAGACCAGTAAGCCTGACTTCTCTTATATGCAAACTTATGGAAACTATAATAAAATCCAAAATGGAAAATTACTTATATGGTAACAGGGTCCTGGGAGACAGTCAACATGGTTTTAGGAAAGGGAGATCGTGTCTAACTAACTTGCTTGATTTTTTTGAGGATGCAACATCAATAATGGATAATTGCAAAGCATATGACATGGTTTATTTAGATTTCCAGAAAGCTTTTGACAAAGTCCCGCACAAAAGATTAATTCTCAAACTGAATGCAGTAGGGATTCAAGGAAACACATGTACATGGATTAGGGAGTGGTTAACATGTAGAAAACAGAAAGTACTGATTAGAGGAGAAACCTCAGAATGGAGTGTGGTAACCAGTGGAGTACCACAGGGATCAGTATTAGGTCCTCTGCTATTCCTAATCTACATTAATGATTTAGATTCTGGTATAGTAAGCAAACTTGTTAAATTTGCAGATGACACAAAAATAGGAGGAGTGGCAAACACTGTTGCAGCAGCAAAGGTCATTCAAAATGATCTGGACAAGATTCAGAACTGGGCAGACACATGGCAAATGACATTTAATAGAGAAAAGTGTAAGGTACTGCACGCAGGAAATAAAAATGTGCATTATAAATATCATATGGGAGATATTGAAATTGGAGAAGGAATCTATGAAAAAGACCTAGGAGTTTTTGTTGACTCAGAAATGTCTTCATCTAGACAATCTGGGGAAGGTATAAAAAAGGCTAACAAGATGCTCAGATACATTGTGAAAAGTGTTGAATTTAAATCAAGGGAAGTAATGTTAAAACTGTACAATGCATTAGTAAGACCTCATCTTGAATATTGTGTTCAGTTCTGGTCACCTTGCTATAAAAAAGACATTGCTGCTCTAGAAAGAGTGCAAAGAAGAGCGACCAGAATTATTCCGGGTTTAAAAGGCATGTCATATGCAGACAGGCTAAAAGAATTGAATCTGTTCAGTCTTGAACAAAGAAGACTACGTGGCGACCTAATTCAAGCATTCAAAATTCTAAAAGGTATTGGCAATGTCAACCCAAGGGACTTTTTCGACCTGAAAAAAGAAACAAGGACCAGGGGTCACAAATGGAGATTAGACAAATGGGCATTCAGAACAGAAAATAGGAGACACTTTTTTACACAGAGAATTGTGAGGGTCTGGAATCAACTCCCCAGTAATGTTGTTGAAGCTGACACCCTGGGATCCTTCAAGAAGCTGCTTGATGAGATTTTGGGATCAATAAGCTACTAACAACCAAACGAGCAAGACGGGCCGAATGGCCTCCTCTCGTTTGTAAACTTTCTTATATTCTTATGTTCTTAACCTACAGGAACTGCGGAATTTATCCTGAAATCATGTGAATCACTACAATTTAACATAGGTGCAAGCCACTTAACTTGGTGTGTAATTTTGAAGGCGATTGGTTACACCTGAGCTAATTTAGGATTAAAGGGGGGTGGACGTTTATCCAACCAAGCTATTTCAGTTTTTATTTAATTAATTTTCTATTTCTAGAATATTTTTTTCATTTGGAAGTTGTTGGGTGAACATTTTGAAAGGGCGTGTAGATTTTCTATAGGCACTGTGTGTATGTGTATATATCTATCTATCTATATATCTATCTATCTATCTATCTATATATATATATATATATATATATATATATATATATATATACACACACACACACATACACTGTTGTGCAAAAGTCTCACAGCATCAACGATTTACACAACGCCTCCACTAGTGTTCTCTACTATTATACCTTGATTGCATAAAGAAGGAAAAACACTGAGTGAACTAGCTTGCATCACTCGATTTTCAAGGTGTTGTATCCGAAGCATAATCAACAAGTACAGAAAAACATCCTCTGTAATTGACAAACCCAGGACTGGAAGACCCCAAAAAGCTGTCTGTCTAACAAGGATGAGCAATACTTCATAATAACATCCTTAAGGAATAGAAAGACAAGTGTTGAATTGACAACAGAACTGGCAGACGACACAGGTATCGTTGTCCACCCATCAACAGTCCAAAGCACTTGACCATTGTTCATAGTCATAGTAAATTCTGTGTCCTTGTGCACATTTTAGCCTCTTACTCTTGTTCCCCTCTTACAGCAACACATCCTTTAAGTCCTGATTTCAAGAGTGACCTTCGTACTGGTGATCCTGCTCTGTTCCACTGTCCATAGATCTCGCTAGCTGATCTTGTGTTGTTTCACACTCTTCCATCTCCCATCAAGGAAACTTCATTCACAGTGGCCACAGACGTCTTGGCAGTAGACCAAAGTGAAAGCACTAGAGTTTAAGTTTGCCCGGTAAAGCACTGCTGTCTATGCTCGTCAACCCTTGCACTGCTTGCTGTCACTTCTCCTATACAAACTGTGTCCTTTAGGTCCCCATCATACCATCTCCTTCTCAGACACTGGTATTGTCTCACTGTCCATGTAGACTCTCTTATCCACCACTTTACCTTTACATATAGATGCTACTTGACTTAGTGGGCTTTAACATAGAAAGACTAACTCTCTGTTAGGGCATGCTGATGAGTCAGATCAATACATAGTGCAAATTCGAGGGCAGTACAATGGTGTTTAAACAAACAAACATAAACAAAACTTCAACTTCTACAAAAGTGGTAGCTAACTATACTCGGCAACTAATACTAAAAAAGTGTTTCAAGTACTTACAAAACTCTCTGAAAAACAAAGTGAAGACACAGCAGAATTCCTGGTATCTTGCACACATCCCCAAAACAACACCCTGGTTGTTCTGCTCAGCCCCGCCCGTACATACATACACACACACACACACACACACACACACACACACACACACACACATATATACACACAAACACAAAGTTTTGATTTGTAACCTTAAATTCAACAACATTCTTATTATAACAAATCTTTAGTGCAGTGAATATATTATTTGCCTAACACACAGTTCCTAGCTGCCAAATAGCTTGGAGAATATGAACTGTTTGGTTTTTCAAACTAAAAAGGATTGTAATGGTGTTTGATCTAATATCATAGGAAGGATGAATCAAAGGGATCATTTTATAGCAGGAACTGAGTGGTTTCTGTAATAGTTAGCTTACTACTGATTGAGCTGATTACTGACGGATAGTGTGCACAGAAAAGTCAGGTAGTGCAGTGAAGGGACGGAAGGCAAGATCAAAGGAAAAATCGCAAACAGCTGTAGCGGCTGTGTAAAAGGGATGTTTGTTCAACTCAGGTGGTTTGTTGTCTGAGTTAACAACTAAATAAAAGGCAAAACGAAAATAAATAAGTACAAGACAAACAAACAAGAAAATAAATATGCCTTCACATGATGCTAGCATTGTAAAATGTTTTTGAGGAGAACAAAAAAAAAAATCTAGTAAATTCTTTCAAAAATTCATTTTATAGCCACATTACTTTTTATTCTTATACCATCAAATTTTAGAAGTTAAGCAAATTGTGCATGGTTAATATTTGGACGGGGCACCTCCCAAGGAACATAAGATGCTGCTGTTTATAAGAAGTTGGGGCATTCTCCCCTATGAGCCACAGCGCTATCATGCATATGATGTAAGGATGTGCTGTAGAAGGTATCTGTGGCAGCGGCGAAAACCCTATATGTAAACACTGTGTGGTTGTTGGGAATATAGGGTTGGCAGGGAGGGGGGTAAAATCCTCCCTGCCATAAAACATGTGAGACTGAGGCTGGAGCCTTAATTAAATAATTAGTGGTTAATAAGGCTTCAGCCACATAGTTTTTTATTTATTTATTTTTTAAAATAAATTTAGTTGTCTCCAATTTTTTTTTACCCCGGTTTTCTCCCCAATTTAGTGTGCCCAATTATTATATGTATCCTCGGCCCACCACTATCAGCTTTCTGGTCTCTGAGTTTCATTCCTGACACTATCCTGTTACAGTACTATTAAAGCAAGGTCTTGTCCACATCATATACAGTGGTTTGCAGAAGTATTAACCCCCTGTAAAGTTTTCACATTCTGTTGGCACCTGAGTGTACTCCACAACGCTTTCAAATTAGACTGTCCATATAGAATCAACACAGACCACTCCACATTGATAAAGTTAAAAAATGCACATAGAATATAAATAAGATTTACAGAGAAAAACAGACTAATCTCAAATGCATAAGTATTGAACCCCTTTGCTACTGCAGCCCTGAATCGGCTCAGGTGCAAATGATTTGTTTGAAAGGTCACAAAATTAGTGAAATGGTTTCCGCCTGTGTGTACCGAAAGTGGTTTAACTTGTATATAATCTCCCTCAGGTATATAAAGATATAAAGACATTTAAGCTGCAACTCACATAGTGATCCACCAAAGCAACCATGAAGACCATGCAGCTTTCAAAACAAGTCAGGGATAAAGTGGTCGAGAGGCACAGAGCAGAAGAAGGGTACAGGAACATTTCAAAGGCACTGATTGTCCCTCTCAGCACAGTGAAATCCATAATATAGAAGTGGAAGATGCATCATACCACCCAGACACTACCCAGGTCAGGTTGCCCTCCCAAACTGAGCAGCCGGGCAAGCAGGAAACTGGTTTGGGATATCACTCTGAAGACAATGACCATGACCTTGAGAGATCTGCAAAGTTATGTGTCTGAGATGCGAGTCAGTGTTCACACATCAATAAGCCAGTCCCTACACAAAGCTGGCCTGAATGGAGCCATTACTCAAAAAACATGTGAACTTAAAAACATGAATGAAGTTTGCGAAAAAGCATGTAGATGATATTGCAGACATGTGGAAAAAGGTTTTGTGGTCAGACGAGACAAAAATTGAACTTAAATTCCAAGTGTTATGTCTGGCGCAAGCCCAACACTGCACATTACCCAGTAAGCACCATCCCAACTGTCAAGCATGGTGGTGGCAGCATCATGTTATGGGGATGCTTTGCTTCAGCAGGTACTAGGAAGCTTGTCCGATTAGAGGGGGAATGGAAGGTGCAAAGTACAGGCGAATCCTTGAGGAAAACCTGTTTGAGTCAGCCAAGACTCTGAAACTGGGGAGGAAATTCACATTTCAGCAGGACAATGACGCAAAGCACAAAGTCAAAGCCACACTGGAGTGGTTGAACAAGAAGAGAACTGATGTTCTTGAGTGGCCCAGTCAACTTGAATCCAATTGAAAATTTATGGCGAGACTTGAAGATTGCAGTCCATTGACGATCCCCAACAAACTTATCAGAATTGGAATAATTTTGCCATGAAGAATGGACATAAAAATTTCACCATCCTACTCTGCAAAGCTAGTAGAGACCTATCCAAAAAGACTCATAGCAGTAATTACTGCAAAAGGTGCTTCTACCAGGTACTGACTTAAGAGGCTGAATACTTATGTAACCAGTAAATTTCATTTTGTACATTTTATTAGCAAGTTTTGCTGACATTTAATCTCCTCCTCATATAACAGTGTTTAGTTTAACCACTAGAGCTTTGAATTAAAAAAAAAAAAAAAAAAAAAGTTTTTTGAAAACCGTGCACACTATTTGTAATTCAACAACATTATTGGTAGGGGGTGAATACTTCTGCAAACCACTGTACATTACAAATCCCAAACTACACTTTCAAACAAGCAGAGATGTGTGGTAAGCAGTGCAGGCTAAAATTTAATACAGATCACTTAATTTGTGGCCTTCCTTTCTCTGACCGTTGTCTTTCAAGGCCACCACTGTTCCACACTCTCCCATCTCATCCATTCTCCCTGCTTGGTCTGGGAAACTGCCTTTACGCACCTCATTCTCACCTCATTCTCTCCAAAAGGGCAGCCTTTTGCATCTTCCACAGCTTCCTTTTCGGCCTATTTTCTTCCAGTTTTCATCACAGGTGCTGCCTCCCTCACACATTTGTCATGTGACATTACAAATCCCAAAGTACACTTTCAAACAAACAGAGATGTGAAGCAAGCAGTGCAGACTAAAATTTAATACAGATCACTTAAATTGTAGACTTCCTTCCTCTGACTGATTCCAAGTATCTTTCAAGGTCATCACTGCCAACATGAAAATCAGCTGGTTGCACTTGTTTAAAAATAGATATCGGATATCTCCTTACCTGGGCAAGATGGGCAGCACTGCCCATGCCGGATGGAGGGGTTGTCACAGGCAGGAACTGGGCAAGTGATGAGGGCACACATCTCCCGGCTGTTGTGGCAGTAACACTCTCTGCAACCGTCATGCCAGTTTTCCCGGCTCTCATGACGCCTACCATCCATGGACAGGCAAGAACCAGTTTTTACTGGAGGACCTACTGAAGTGGACATTTCTGGTGAACACAGAGGAAGGGAAAGGCACATTTTAATTAGGACTCCAGCGGCAGGAGTGCTCAACTAGAATCTCAACTCAGTGTCAGGTAGAATTGGCATATGGTCAAGCGGAATGCTCCATGGCATTTTTAGTAATAACAAAGTAAAATGTTGACTAAGCATTAGTGGAGGTAAAACTTTAAGAAACCAGAAAAAGGGGTAACCCTACACCCTGCTTGTATAAGCCACGGCTAGATTGTACTGAAACATTTTACAGTACAGGGGACTCACCCTGGATAGCATTAACCATCTATCATTGATTATCCCAGAATTACAAGTTGATCAAAGGGAGCACTAACTTAAACAGATAAACAATGGTGACGTTTAATACCAGAATTGGGGGCAAAAAAAATCTTTATCTGCCTTTGCAGCAAATATAAAAAAGTTGCTTTGATCTGTTTTCCTACATTTCCTACATGAGGATGTGTATTTAAATATTAAGCAGACATAGATTAAATGTGGCTGATTAATAGCCAATCTACTCCACTGCATAAATATTTCAGCATTTGTGTTTATTAAATATTCATCATAATAAAAAAAAATAAACACTTTTGTTCTGGTTCTCAGCCATGCACATAAGTGATACACTGGTCAGAATGATTTTAAACAAGCTCTGCAATTCTTCCTTGAAAAGAAACAAGCTAGAACAGTAGCACTTACTCAAAATATAATTAGCACTATTCAGAGAGCAAGTCGCTGTACCAACAAAAAAAACCCACAGATATCTACTGTGGGTTCCATGGAAAATGTCCCCAGAACTTTGGTAAACAAGTGGTATCTCGAGGCACGTCACTCTATACTGTAGGAATTAAATGGACTTCATACCGTTGTTTGCAGTTTTAAAATTCATTTCTTGATTGACAATTAAATAATACAAAAGTATTATTAAAAAAAAAAAAAAAAAAAAAAACGAAAACAAAAAAACAACGTTTTGCCCTTAGAAAAGCTATTTAAATTTAAGTGTTGATGGGATTTTTTTTTTTTTTTTTTGTGGATTTTATAAATGTGTGGATATTCCTGTGGAAAAAAGAAAAAAAAAATATTTTATTTGGGTCAGTACTCAAATCAATAGATGCAAGTTTAATACGACTAACCAGTAAAAGAAAGATTTCTATTAGGCTGGGTGGTCCTGAGGGTTACATTGTTGTCTATTCTTGCAAGCCCATGCAATCTCCACTTAAGTGCTACAGCCCCATATGGTTTATAAAAATAGTTTTAACATATTTTAATTTGTGTTGTTTAAATGTCCATTTCAATTATACTGTTTCCTGTAAAATTTACCCCGTTCTTATATGTTTGTAATACAGTGGAAGCCAGAACCAGCTATAAAAATATGACAAAATTTGGCTCTGTACTCTACGTGATAAAACTGGTCAATACGGTATGCAGTAGTTAAACCTGTCCTGCATCTTTTTCATGCTAGAGGGCGTGATCTGACTAGAAACTGGTTTGTCACAGATTACTACTGTAATACATTGTTTCACCAGGTGTCACACGCTGAATCTTGTGAATACCAAAAGCTTAATGTCATTTTTATACTCTACTGTACGATTGTGGTAACTGCTCTAATATCCTGAAGCCTACAGTATATCATGAACACAAGCAATGCTTCTGCTGAAGAAATGGATAAATGCAGCATGCTACAGCTCAAATGAAAATAGTTATGGTGATATTATATAAATGAACTGTAGAGGCTGTCAGTGGTTGCTCTGGGGCTAAAAAAAAATGCACAGGGAAAAAAACAGGGGATGAGGAGTATCTGCCAGGGAATTTAACATAAGAACAACAATTGATTTGGCTAAACATCACTAATAGTAAAAACAAAAAAAGTGTATGAACACCAACAGCAAGCTGAGCAAATAAATAAATAAACATTTATGATTATTGGTAGTAACGGTAATAATATAGGAGAGAGCGGGCTTGCTTGGTCATGCGACTTAACCCCCTTTCACATTGGCACTCCTACCTGGGTCCGGACCCTGGTTCTGGCTACCCGTGTCACAATCCTGTGTAGTGTGAAACCACACACCTAGGTCATGCCCGGGTTAACCTGGGTTCCTGTGACCCACCTCAGGATGTGGGTCAACATACTTTGACCCGGGCTGAGCCTGACAAAATGCATGACGGTAGATGGAACGTTTTTATTTATTCTGTTTAGCCATATTTTTGTTGCTTGAGACACACCATGAAAGCCAGATTGCAGCAGGGATGAAGAATCTAATCAACATTTGGGCCGACAGTTCAATCCAGAGAAGCTTGGATGAAAGTGTCTGTAACAACAACAAGTTGCTTCCGGGGCATTGATATGCACACTGTGCACTTGCGTCTGTCACCCAGGTCAACCCTGCTTTATCAAAAGCATTGTGAAATCATGTACCCAACCCGCATGACACCAGGTCCAGACCTAGGTAGGTTCCAACCCGGGTAGCGCATGCCAGTGTGAAAGGGGCTTTACAGTGTATTGTGCCTAACCTAATATAACTTATTTAAACTGATTTATTTATTAATTAGTTATGTAATTAAGAAAATGTTAAGTTGATGTATGTACACAGTGTATAAATGTGTTATATCACATTACATTATTTTGGTTATTTTTATGAAGTTTGAAAATGTGTTATTCCAAATGGAGCCAGTGGGCCTTTATTATGCACTTTACCTGCTGAATGGAGTACTAATGTTATGCATACATTTGATATTTAATCAATAGATAATAGCATTTATGTCTATATATGTTCTTTTTCAGTCTGCAACGCCTAAATCAGGATACTGATAATCTGGATTTCTGCTTAAATGGGATACAACTCTGGGAAACAGTTGTATTTATGTTGTTTAATTGGGACATGACTTCATTTAATTGGGATACAGTATTTTCAAATGATGAATGGAGATCGCTTTTCAGACAGGTTTCCGTAACACAGTGCACTGAGTACATGATTACGCTGTGACTTCTGTAAATTGTGTAAACCACGTTGAACTTTTGAAGGAGCTAGTCTCAGGCTGCTGTGGCAAAGAGAGTTGGCGTTTCTAAAAATATACCAGAACGGCTGACTTAGAGTCTGTTAACACAATGCATGAGCCAAAGTTACACCTTACCAATATGTTTTCAGACAACATTTTTGATCACTTACTTGAGCAAACCAACCTTTATTCTATGCAGCAGATCATCTGTTAATATAACTACAGATGAAATTGAGTAATTCCTCGGAATTCACAGCTTGAGTGGGACAATAAAAATGCCCTCTTATCGAATGCATTGGAATGATGCGCATCATTTCAGTTTGATTGCAGATGCAATGCCCCGGAACCGTTTTGATAAGCTTCGAAATGTCATACATCTCAATGACAACAGCAACATGCTCCCCAAACACCACCCGCAATATGACCTACTCTTCAAACCCACTGGTCAAAGAAAATCTAAAAGCAATTCCTATTGAAATGATTATCCCATTCAAAGGAAGGAGTTCTTTTAAGCAATATATCAAAAATAAGCCTCACTAGCAGGGGATAAAGGTATTTGTCCATGCAGGAGCAAGTGGAATTGTCAATGACTTTGGTTTATTTTGGCAAGGGCACAACAAAGACCAATGAGAAGTCCTACATTGGCATAAGTGGAGACATTATGCTGAGACTTGTAGAAGGGTCTCCCATCTGACCAAAACATAAAAATCTACTTTGTCAACTGGCTTGCATCCTATGATCTTATTGCTGTCTTCAAGGATATAGGATTTTGGTCTGTTGGGACAGCGAGATCAAACCAAGTCAATGGAAGACAAAACACTCAAAACAAAAGGACATGGAAGCTTAGATTACCGCACTGACCAGGAAAAACACCTCCATTATAAACAGGTTTGATAACACTATGTAACACAATGTTTGTTCCTGGGTAGAGTAAGTGTTATTTCCTAATTGCTTATCCCTCAAAAGTATAGAAAATGACTATTATTCCCCACAAACTTTGATTTTGTGACCAGGACAGTGATATTTCAAAATATCACTATTTCCAATGGGAAAACGGGCAAATGTGTGTCTTTTCTGTATTTACAGTGTAATCGTAAATCTTGAAAAACTACTCACTTCTAAATCTTTTGTAGTCATTTTTGTATTACTTTAGTATAAATACATGTTAATTTGGATTCATATGTTGTTTTTTTCTGACTTTATGTGAACGAAAAGACACACATTTGCCCGTTTTCCCATTGGAAATAGTGATAATAGTGAAATATCACTGTCCTGGTCACAAAAGCAAAGTTTGTGGGGAATAATAGCCATTTTCTATACTTTTGAGGCATAAGCAATTAGGAAATAACACTTATTACCCAGGAACAAAAAAAAAAATAATAATAATTTGTTACACGGTGTAATAAATCTGTGCACATGATCTCCTCTTTCATTGGGTGCCCACCATCTGATAATCTGAAGCATTAGTCTGTTGCTAAAAAGCAGCATGTCCAGGTTTAACGACCAGCAGCTGTGAAGATGTACAATAATCACATGGGAGGTGTTAATGTGCACAACATGCATAATGTGCACGACAGTGCTGCAAACAGCTGGGAGTAAGTCACAAGCCCCTACTAGCATTCCTATTGGAAGAAGCCCATGCATTACTTCAAGCTGGCAATCTCTGAGACACAAAAGAGGCCGACCATCCCTGGATTCCCAGGAAGATGATACACCTAAACCCAAGGTTTTCCCAGAGACCAGCGGATGATGTGAGACTTGATGGGATGTCTCATTGGCCTCAGCATGTGGAGGGAAATCAGAGGTGTAAAGTAAGCTCTATATAAATCCTAGACCCGTATCTGATGTGAAGAATGTGGATTAGCTTTGTGTCTTACAAAAGACAAGAACTGCTTCAAAAACTTCCACATGAAGTAAAAACACAACAACATAACATCAAATATTATTTAGAAAATGCAGATATTAACGTTTTTATGAGGAAAACACCTTAATTGTTAGTTTGTGCTTCTGAAATTACAGTTATGTTAAAAATGTTTTTAGTGTATTCAGATACTTCACATGTATTTAAATTGTTTACAACATCTTATAAAATTACAAAAACAATGGCACATGTTTTTTACTTCAGTGTTGCCCAATGATCCCAAATGGACTCATGTTGTAATTTGAAAATAAAATATGAAGTTGCAATTTTTTTTCTTCAAATTTCTAATATTTACTGTATTTATACGTCATTGTATGAATCACTTAATTTTCTGAGATTTAGAAATAAATGTGAGCTGGAAAGGGTTAAGACTGAGAAGTAATTGAATGTGTTTCTTAACAGTGCACATTAGTGACTACTAGTAAGCACATTAATGTATATTAGTGACTACTAGTGCGAACAGTAATGGTGTGAATGTTATATATTATTTTGTATCTAGTTTAACTATTGTATGAATTTCGTTTTGCTGGTGACACAGAACTATCATTGAAATCATGTGGAAAACACATGTATTTTGCAAATATATTTTTTAATATAATAGTACTTTTCCTGACAAGCTTGTGAGGTGATTTTATCTTTTCATAGTTAAATAAAAGTTCCCTTTCAATTCAAAGATGACCACCCACATTAGTTTTCGGAATGCCTGCCTCAGGTGAGGTACTCCCTGAGCATTTTGTCAGAGCTGCCGATAGGCCCCTCCGTGGGGTGACATCCTCGGTCCTGCCTATCGAGGGATTAAATAGTGAACCTGCAGAGACAATTTCCTCTTTTGCCTTTCACCTATGGTAAGGTAAGCTTCTGTCTTACTAAACCTGAGTGTGTTTTTGAAAGAGCTCTTCTGAGTCGACTGCAGTTCCCTGAGAGCTGGTTTTGTCGCTTTCGTGGAATCAACACCTCTATTTTCGAGCTTCTTGCTGCTTCCTTCACAGCCTGCATCGCTTACGTCGCAGGCTGTCTGTACTACGACTGTCTGTCGTATGTGAGTGACTGCCTGTGCAGTATTTGATCAAAGTGTGTGTGTGTTGTCTTTTCAGCCTACATTCTCGGGGAGAACACCATTCCCCCGTTGAGAGTGACTCCGCCAGGTGCTGTTCGCACAGCTTGTGCGAAATAAAAATCAAAATACATATTATTTGTGTGTGTTGTTGTTGTGTGTCCAGTGTGTTGACACTGTCGCATAACTACTTGAGATACTTCCTGGTACCAAAGAAAGACGCCGACGTTTGCCCATCCTAGACCTGACACTCCTCAATGAGTTTATCAAGGAGAGGAAGTTCCAAATGCTGACTCACCATCACATTCTCCAGTCCTTCTGGCTGGGCAACTGGTTTACCACCATGGACTTATGGGATGCGTACTTCCACCTTCCTGTTCACCCCGTGCACAGGAAGTACCTCCATTTGGCCTTTCAGGGGAGTGTTTACGAGTTTTCCGTGCTGCCATTCGGCCTCTACTTAGCTCCTTGTAAGTTCTCAAAGTGCGTGGACACTATCCTGGCCCTCTTGTGGTTGCAGGGGACCAGAGTATTGAACTACCTCGACGACTGGTTGATTTCTTCCCAGTCGTGAGAGAGAGCAGTGGCCCACACAGCGATTGTGACAGAGCATCCGGCAAGGCTGGGCAAGGTGGACACAGTCTCAACTGCGTATGACACTGCTGGCTGGATTCCACCTGGGCGGGTAGTCGTGCACTCTACCAGAAGGTTGGCTACATCTTGAGCCCTCTTCAGAGGGGCCTCATTATCCGATATTTGTATTGTGGCTACGCCGCATAATTTCTCCAGATTCTACCACCTTAATGTGCTAGATCCTTCCCTGCCTTCATTAGGCATGAGGGTCTTTTAGGTTGCACGCTCGCACTGCTAACCCTTGGGTTATGCGGTTCTGATGAGTCTCTCGTTTCCTGCTGTTCCTTCTCCCTCATGACTGCTTTGGTATACTTTCCCAAAAGTAATGTTGGTGGTCACCATCGAATTGAAAGGGAACGTTAGGTTACTTGCCGTAACCCCTGGTTCCCTGAAAGAGAAGACGACCACCAACCAGCGAGGTCGCATTGGTCACCCTCACGGTTTCGATGCAAAAGAGGAAATGGAGGGGCCTATCGACAGCTCTGACATAAAATGCTCAGTTAGTACCTGACCTGTGGCAGGCATATCCCACAAGTAATGTTGGTGGTTGTCTTCTCTTTCAGGGAGCCAGGGTTACGGTAGGTAACCTAATGATATGGTGCTGTCCCTTTTCATTATTTATTTATAATGGCAGTAATAATATTTATTTTCTGTGCTAATAAAGATGGATGGAAACTCTTCCACGAACATTTGTAAAAAACTCTAACTGTAAAATTTCATCTGCAAATGTCAGGATGAACAAGACGCCAATGATTCCAAAATTGTCAGCACTTATTTCTCAGAAATAAGACTGTGTTACATGATTGGGAATTTGATGTTGAGGGCATTTATTACAGCAGAGTGGTATCAGGAGTGGACCAGCAATGTCAAGTATGATGGATTCAAAGGCAAAAAGGGCTGACTAGAAATCGGAAGGGCATTTTTTCTATGGGGATACTTGCACAGACAGTTCACAGTGAAACCACAACACTACAAACTTGTAAGGGACAGAATAAACTAACAGCTCAGGGTAACAAGGAAAACAGAAACTATGGCTTCAGCTGTATTTTTTTCAGTTATTACATATTTCACCACTTCCGTGCAATATGTAGTTCCTCGTGAAAATGTAAATTTCTAAAACTCTAACTACACTCTAAGAACAGTGTAAACAGTGCTTAATTTGTGTTGTTCTACAAATTCTTGTGTGCTTTCAATATAGATAGTCAGATGCCTGGGACGTTCATGTTTGGTACTAGGCAGCTGAGTGGGAGTGAAGGTGAGCGAGCAAGCCAGGGCAGAGGTGTCTGAGTCTTTTTGTCCTGCGATTGCTTTTGATTTATTTTTCTGCGCACACTATTACAGTACTTTATATATATAACGTGGAACACGTGACTGCAAATGAAGCACTGAGGCCCAGATTTATAAAAGGATTGTGCATGTTTTACAACCATAAAACGGGCGCAGGGGTTCTGAATTCTTGGATGGGATTTATAAAACACATGCAATGGCATTAACATGCAATTAATATATGTGATTTGCGGAGGCAGTGTCTCTGTGCGCTTTAGCCCTTTATGCATATGTAATTCTGTATATGCGTGATTATTTTAAGAACTCTGAAAAGCAGGTGTTAATTTGCCGCAGTAGGCAGTAGGCTATATAAAAGGCAAAGTGATGTGGGAGACTTGTCTGCAGCAAGAAGGGGACATCGTTTTCAAGGACAAACAAACATTTAATAACATTTTGTAAAGGGCTGATTTTTAAACCCTTTTGATCAAGTCAGTTTTTAAATTACGGTTTATAATACTGGTACCGTATTGTTTTGCAAACTCAAATTTTCAATACATGTTTCATAGCTTACATGACAAAACAGAAAGTCTGCAAATAGAGAATATAAAATCCATATAAAAAAGGTTCTTAGAAGCACCTAAAAAGGTCTCCCCACAGTAGCAAAGCAAGGTTCTAACGAGAGCCTTTACTTCTTAGAGTGTAGGCATTAATAAAAGAACAGTGGAGGAGATGAAGAAAAGATGGAATGATATTCCGAGGCACACAAAAGAAAATGTCTCATATGCAATGAGGGCTCATCCTCCACCGTTATTTTAGTAATGCCTACAGAATGTATTTTTTGTAATGTGGCATTCTGGTATTTAACAATACTGCTTCAGGCAGTATTGTTAAATTCAAGTTGGAAAGAAAACATTAAAAAAAAAAAAAAGGACAGCACGACAGATGATGTAGTTAGTTTGTAGCTAGAGTAAGTACAGTTTTTGGACCATATATACCATTTTATTTTTCACTTTGACATTACGGAATTTTTTGTGTTGATCAGTGGCTAAAACTACTAATTAAATCCATTTTGATTCCATGTTGTAACACAAGAAAATGTGGAAAAGTCCAAGGGGGGTGAATACTTTTGAGAGCCACTGTATGTTTATATTTCAGTTTTAAGGAATTGTCACCATTTCTTCCATCAATTTTTTTCTTTTTTTCAAATCAATGATTTAGCTTCAGTTAGTGTTTAAAACGTGATACAGTGTCACATAATTTGAACCGACATCATCTTGTGTAAATCCAAAGTCAGAGTTTCCGGAGCACTGCAGTATAAGGTACCGCACCTACCACATAGCAGAGACATTTTCCATGGAATTGCAAAATAACAAAGTTTACATTTTCAAATCTTCCATTTCTTATGTATTTTACCTACCTTGAGAAAAGTACAAAAACAGATGATGCACTTACCTCTGCATTTGCAGATAAGGCAGCCAATATTGTCTTGCTCGAAACCCACTGGACAGTCTTTGTCACATGGTACTTCTGGGCACTTCTTGCAGCGGCAAGTATCACATCCATGCTTGTTCTTCCTGTGTGGCACAACAGAGAATTAAGAGCCTAAAAGTCCTGCCTGTCCTCTGCCTTTTAACTAAATCCTACTTTATTCTACTGTTGAAGTCTTGATAAACAGCTTCTCTGCACAGTGCACTATATATATATATATATATATATATATATATATATATATATATATATATATATATATATATATATAGTATATATATATATATATCATAGGAAAGTTGTGTATATAATGTTCCTATTTCAAACTCAGCACAATGAGCAAGACTGGAAGACATAAAGGTAGTGTGGTAAACCGGTAACACCGAATTTGGAAATGGATTGTTCTTATTTTATTTTCCTTGCTAGTCCTAGTCACTTTGGAACTTACCATTAGAAACCAGAAGTGCGAGTCCTGTATGTAGAAACTGCAACAGATGAGGTGTTGATTATTATTGTGTTTGGTATGACTCGTGTACATTTGGTTGCCTAGCATGCCACTGGATGTGAGGGTAGCTTAAGAAAGAAAACTGACCGACATGCTGATATGTTTAAAGGGCTTCATTCAGTCAGTACAGATATTAAAAAGCAGTTCAAATTGAAAGTGCGACAAGGATCAGAGTGAGCTGCTCAAGCCAAAAGCTCCTGCTAGAAACAATATAGGCACATACAGTCAAACAGCACAAATCAGTGTACAAATGTGAATTCATCTCTTTAGTCTAAATAGAAGTAGTGGGTTATTACTCTGTACCAGCAATGTGTGAAAAGGCTTTTTTTTAAATCTTTCACTCCTTTGTTGAAATTTTTTTAATGTAGCCTGACTTTTTATCATGAAGTCACAGCTTTTACTTGTTACCTGAAGAACACCTCAGCTCACAGTACTTACAGTAATGACTATTTCATCAGCTTACTTGTCAAAATAATTGCTGCTAAACCATTAGCACAGGTTTCTTTAAGTTATCTGTGAATTGGAGACCATTCCTGGAATCCAATAATAATTTTTGATGGGTGATAAAATCGTGGGTGTAGAATGGAGCAAGGGGATTCTTGATGAGCCACAAATATTCAGAATCATCCTCTACCACCCAGGAGAGGAAAACTGAGAAAAACATGAGACTACTTGACAGAAAATATGTTTTTCACATCTTCGTTTTCAGGTTCCTCTTTTAAATATCATTAAAAACTGTTAATTGTGCAACAGTTTGGGGGTAAAGGTGGAGGCTTTGATGCTTTCTGTACAGTAGGTGTTCAAATTAAATGTATTTGTTGTTTCTGAGGAGCTGAAACTCAGCCTGACTTGAGTGTATCTAGGGCAGAGACATCTAAGATGGTAGGTATACAAGCAGGGTGTCAATCATATCCAACACCCACACTGTTAGACTTACAGCATATCAGAAAGAGTAATTCTCCTAGGTCCTTATTGGCACCCGGAAGAAAATGAAAACAGTATTGTATATTTCACGATGTTTTTTTTTTTTTTTTAAGATTCTAGATTCTACATGAAGGTAAATATATACAGTCAAACCTGCTCATGCAACCACCTTTATTTAGCGACCACCTAGTCTAAGTGACCACTTAAAACACCTCCCAATGACATTTGTGCATTTATTTAACTGTATTAAGCAACCTCCTGTCTAACGTGACCAGCAAGCACATTTCTCTTAACCAGCAATGGACTCAAACCTGTATAGCCCCCTTACACAGGGCTATTGTTATAAGAAAAGTATGGTTTAAATGGTACATCCTAAATTCAAAGGAATACGGTCACCATTTTAGCAGTCTTTTATCCATAATCAATAAAACAAAAGGTCCTTCCTAGATGACTAAAATTAAAGTTATTAAAGTTGTAAAGACAGCAAGTGCCAGAAAAACTGCTGAAAAATGAGAGACTAGAAAGACGCAGATACAGTATTTTGAAACGGAAAAAACTAGGACTTGAAGTTTTAGGTTTTTATTTTTGTTCACGTGATCGTGTTTTGAGACTATTCAATATCTTAATTAAACTGTTAACAGATTTCACAATGTTTCAATAAAAAACATTCTTTACTAAAACAAAAAACCCTGTGTCACAAGTATTATTTTTTGCACGGCAGTTAACCAGGCATAAGAAGTGGTGGTTTTGTGGCTAGCTTTGCCAATACATACATTTCATACTGGACCGTCCCAGTTAAATTTAAGGACCTAAGCCGACAGACTGAGCTCTCCACAGGAAGCATGCGACAATAACCAGATGAGGGTCATTTGCCATTCCAATAGCTGCTTGGATTTGTGCTGATTGCCACTCTCTATGGAGTCCAATAAAAGCTAACATCTTTGTGGAGAATAGAAATCAGCACATATACAAGTAGTTATTTTCAACTGTTTTAATCGTAATTGTGAATTAGCCTAATCAACACCCTATACCCTCACATAAATGTCACACATTACTTATTCAATCCGACAACCAAATAACTGGTATGCTCAGCTGAGATGCAAATCCTTGGAGCCATATATAGCCACAAATTCAAAGGCAAAAGCAACAGTTCTAGAAGAAATAAAACAATGTATAAAACTAGTAATTGCTTGGAAGAATACTTTGCTTGCTCCTAACTGTTGCTTGCTAGCTTTATATTATTAAAATGGTTCCCTTTCAAGTACAAAATGTAACCATTACTTTCCATTGGGTCTCCTGCACATGCACCCTCTACAAGCCTGGTTCAGGCTTGTAGAGACAGAGCCCACCTCTGTCTAAGGGCACTCTCCTGGCGCTTAGACGTAGCGCTGGGCAGTGTCACTAGAACAGACGTCATCACTATGGACGTGTCCAGCCTGGGCTGGGGCGCTGTGTGGAATGGCTGGGGTGTGAAAGGTGTGTGGAACCCTCCCAGGGTCAAGCCATGCCTAAACAGCGGCTGTCCAAGTGGATAACAGACACGGTCAGGACTGCCTATGAACTGGTCAACTTGCCCCATCCAGAAAACCTCACTGCCCATTCCACCAGGGTCCTTGCAACTTTGTGGGCTTTATTCCAGGGTACATCTGTCGAAGACATATGCAGTGCAGTGGTGTGGGATACTCAACCTACCTTCACCAGGTTCTACAGACTGAATGTCGTGGGTCCTCAAAACCCTGGCTTTGAAATTGAATTAAAGTGTTAAGGGCGGCTTCCCAGTTGACCCTTACAACACAGGCAGTTTTTTCAACCTAGCTACTTGTTACTGGGGTTCCAAATGGTAATGCGCAAAGCAACCTTCGGCTTAGCCTTGTAGCATTTAAGTCATTCCACAATATTGCCTTTGCGATGGCTTTGGTACATTAACCCATATAGTAATGGTTACATTTCAGACTTGAATTGTAAAATAATATAAAAATAACATTTTTGAGCATCTTGTGTTCAATCCTTAGCAGCACAAAATAAACAAAAACAAAAACATGCGACAACTAACATCTGTGCATGCCCCTGGGGCTTTCATGTTTTAAAATCCACTATATAGCTGTCATGTATAAAACGTATAAGCATAACTAAAAAAAACATTTGGAAATATTATATGTCATGTTTTGGAAGAGTTTGTAGATGTCATGCATAATCTTCGCTGCATATATAATGTGTATTTTGCTCCTTTTATAAAACCATACTGTATATTTCAGTATAAAGTTTAACACAATGGTCGGACACTGCCACAGACAGTATATTCATGTTCTTCAGCAATGTATGCTGTTTTAGAGTTCTATCCCTACCCACTTCAATGACATGTTTTAAATCATTCTGAGCTCTAAGTATTGGACCAAGCATCTAATGCACAGATATAACATTGAATGAGACTACATTTGCACAAACTGAAGGGCAGTTGGACTACGGGTCATCTGAAACACAAAGGGGCTTTTGTCCAGTCCAAGTAACAAAATATCAGACCTGCGACCCAAGCATCCTGTTTTTTTTTTCTTTCTGATGTTTGTTTAAATACTTGCTAATTTTTCAAAGTCTGTTTCTTCTTTTTGTCTGTTGGAATTTGGTTTCAAAAGCAGCATAGAACATTATGATCTGGTCTAAATATAGAACTACTTTTCTTCCTCAGCTCTAGTTTGATATTGGCTGGAGTACAATAATCCGTCACATATCCGACTGCGGTGGGGCCAGAGTAAGGGCGGATATGTAAAAAGTCGGATGAATGAATCCTGTTTTAAATATCATTATACACAGATGTAACAATTACTATATTCACACAATTATTGTTTTGAGATTCAGCTTTTATTAGGGAGCTCCATTAAATCCCTTGTTTAGAAAGATACAGGGTATTAATGCTTGTGACAGAGTAGCTGTCTGCCATGTGGGTGCGTGGATTCACTGCTGAGAGATGGAGGTTGAAGTTAATACGCCCCGTAGGTGAAAAGGATTTATTTACATATCATAACACTGAACGGCTCACATGAGACTACCAGCAATTGCAGTGCACGGAGCACATACAACAAAGCGTACAAAAACTTTGGTAGGATCTACAATATCTGAACTAATCTTCTCCGTTCAAACAGTCAGGGTGGATATGTGACGGGCGGATTCACGACAGATTACTGTAATTGGCTATAATGTCTTCAAACTAGGCAGTAACAAATACAAATAAAACATTTAACACTAAGATTTTTTTTTTTTTAAAAGAACAAGAACTCACATGTATCCAAAAGGACATTCCTTGTCACAGACAACAGGCTTGCATTTCTTTGGACGTGGGCGGCACTGGCAGATTTCACAGCCATGGGCATCTGTCTGGAACCCAAACGGGCAGTCGAGGGCACAGTCTGATATCAGATCACTACACAACTCCTTTCCTTGAAACATGAAAAAAAAGGAAATGTAAATGCATGCTAGTTTAATTTTTTTAATAATTTGTATGAATTTAGTGCTCGTGAATTGTGAGAGAAAATGCAGAATTGTTCCACATTGTGTGGTTTTGTGGTATGGATTATTGTGCAATTGTAAGGCTACTAACTTAATGTAGTTCAACTGCAAAACCATCATGTATGCCACAGACCCCCACTAATGCCATCAGTCTGCTTCTACAATAGTAAACTTCTGTGACAGATGTTTTGACTATATACGCCCATGGGTCTGTCTCCGAGTATAAGGGCCACCATGGTTGAAGATAAACAGTCTTGATGGTTGTTGGTCAAAAGGAGGCATATCATTTATATGGATATGTTTTATAGCAATGAACATGGAATTATACCTCCCAACTAAAAGGGGGGGTCACACTTCATCCCTAAGGAGCGTGACTCTCAAGCTCCATGAAACTGAGGTACTTAGAAAACTCGTCAGATTCCTAGGTATTCCAGACTTTAGGAATTCTAAAGTACAGCCTTATGAGGCGGAAGATTAACAAACTTACACACCAGTGTTTTAAGCCACTGGTCTTGCTTTTAAAATAATTCCCTGAGGGACAGGAGCCATCTTCACTGATGAAGAAGTTATATCAAGCTTGGTTTACATTAATTTAAAAAAAAAAAAGAAAGATTTGATTTCCATTGCTAGAGGCAACCACGCACTGTTCTCTGGAGCTCACTGCTTCCAATTTACATTTAAATGAGGTTACAGAAAAAAAGACATAACATACATTTACAAAGCTTTCTTTGAACAATAGGAAAAAGTATTGAAACAATAAATACAGATTACTTATTATTTTTATCACCACCATTATAAAACAACATAACAACAACAACAATAAAAATAATAACTTTTTTATATTAAAAAAATAACTCTTTTTGTATAAAACACTCTTGGCAGCTGCCTTACATCATGTTTACTTCATGAAGCAAACGTAAAGTTGTTACCTAGTCTCTCTAAGTCACCTTGGATAAAGGGGTCTGCTAAAAAAAAAAAAAAAACTAAACTAAAAACTAAATAAATACATAAAGGCCAAAGTCTAAAAATAAGATATCTGTTTTCTAGGATAACCTAGGTAACTTTAATGAAGTGACACAAAACAGAGTACTTACAAACCAGGAGGGATTGTATTTTGTAATCCAAAGCATCTCCACAGGCAGATTCTACAGCAGTAGCTGAGATGAAACAACACTAATACACATTGGGAATTATAGAAAATAATTCAGATGTCAATTCTCCACTTCTCTGAGACCTGTGGTACGGTTGAGACCTTTTGAATCATACAAGCAATTCTAATACTCTTATACAGTATGTAGAGGGTGACCCAGTGTTTAGAATGAAAAAAATAAGTCCAGCCACAATCACTTTTACTGTGTTATGTGAACAACTCATGCACCACACCTCTACATACTGTATCAACATATATCTACTCACTACAGATTTCAAAATACCAGCCTCATCCCTACTTACAGTACAGTAGATACACTTAAAGGGAAATTGTGAATAGGGTGTACATTTACTGTACAAAGTTTTGTCTGACAGGGAATGGATCAATGGAAATGTTATCAATACTACAGTTAATTGGATTTTAAAGGATTTTAACCTTTATAACAAAAAGGGACCTCTGTCCCAAGATAAAAGGTCATATAGAAATGTGTATTTATCTGTACTTTAGAATAACTTGGTGTGAGGCTTAAATCTTAATGTACAGTAATTAAGAATTTGACATTTTGTTTGTAGGTCAAAAGCCACAGTTAGTCTTACTCATATCTGCTTTAGGTGAAAGTTCGTAGTTCCAGGGGAATTGGGAGACTAAGTAAAGATAATATTGAATATATAGATTTGACCTTTGACATGAGTTGCTTAGGACAAAGGTCGCTGCCACTGTTTTGTGCATTCATTGTCCTAATCTGTTTAAAGAAGACAAGGAAATACTTCTGAGATAAGCTAATATTTAAAATTGTATACTATGCCCCAAAGTGCATGCCCATTATATATTTTATAAAGTCGCTGAAAATATTTTCCAATGGCAAGGTTCAAAATTAGAAAATGTGTTGTTGAACCAAAGATGTCTACCTCAAATATAAAACATGCTTTCAAAAAACATAGCTAGAAATAGATATTTTTTTGCATGGCGTGACTCAGTATGGTACAATGCCACAGCTGCTGCTGTGCTACAGAACATGCAACTGTAACTGTAATATTTATACTGATTAATTAACAGTGTACAAACTAGCACAGACCTTTCACCTGCAGCTATAACAGGTACCCCAAACAATCTATAGGTATCAAGAGCACCAAACCCTCTACCCACAAACAAAACCGGCTTGTTCATAAGTTATTGCTTAAATTAAAAAAATTAATAAATTGCTCAAAAAAACTGCTATATTCCAATGTCTTGCAACTGCTTTGGCATAATGAGATATCAGCTGAAATTATCAGCTGATATGTAAATGCTTCAATGCAGAGAGGTGCATGTTATTAAAACCTGCAGAATACGGTGACCCCAGTTTCATGCAACAGTTGGATGGTGACCAAACGTAGGTGAGTACTGTTGTTTAAAAAATTGCTTAAAATGAAGTTACATTCAAGAAATTTAGAAGAACAGCAAAAAATAAAAATACACTTAAGGTTTGTGTGTTGCACACATGCATAAACAAAATGCCCTGAAAACTTAAGGAATTATTTTAATGAAGGGCTGTAATACAGTAAAAAGCTGAATAAACAAAAAAAGGAAGTGAAACCTACATTATATTTTGCCAGTCAACTGTTTCAACTGTTGCATGAAACTGGGTTTACTGTGTTCTGCTCAGTGGAGGCAGTGCCTCCAAGTTCTGTGAGTCCACTATATTATATATATATATTATATATATATATATATATATATATATATATATATATATATATATATATATGATATATCTGTGACACACACACATATACACTTGCTAAAGTATTCAGACCCCTGACCAATTCTCTCATATTACTGAATTGCAAATGGTACATTGAAATTTCGTTCTGTTCGATATTTTATTTTTAAACACTGAAACTCAGAATCAATTATTGTAAGGTGACATTGGTTTTATGTTGGGAAATATTTTTAAGAAAAATAAAAAAAAAACTGAAATAGGGAAAGGGTACAAAATAATATCCAAGTGTTTGGATATCCCAGTGGAGCACAGTTGGATCAATAATCAAGAAGTGGAAGCTGCATCACACCACCCAGGAAAAGGCCATCCCTCAAAACTCAGCGCTCAAACAAGAAGGAGACTTGTGAGAGAAGCCACAGAGAGGCCAACAATCACTTTGAAGGAGCTACAGAGTTCAGTGGCTGGGAGTGGAGTAATGGTGCACCAGTCAACCATATCAAGAGCTCTACATAACACTGGCCTGTATGGAAGGGTGGCAAGAAAGAAGCAGTTACTTATAAAGCACGTCTGGAGTTTGCCAGAAAGCATGAGAGTGACCCAGCTGCGATGTGGGAAAAGGTTTTGTGGTCAGATGAGACCAAGATAGAGCTTTTTGGCCAAAACTCAAAGCGATATGTGTGGCGCAAACCTAACACTGCCCATGCCTCAAGACACACCGTCCCTACAGTGAAGTATGGTGGTGGCAGCATCATGCTGTGGGGATGCTTCTCATCAGCAGGGACTGGGCATCTTGTTACAATTGAAGGAAGAATGGATGGAGCAAAATACAGGAAAATACTGCAAGAGAATCTGCTTCAGTCTGCTAAAAAACTGAAGCTTGGGAAGAAATTCACCTTTCAGCAGGACAATGATCCCAAGCACAAGGCCAAAGCAACATTGGAGTGGCTCAAGAACAAAAAGGTGAATGTCCTACAGTGGCCCAGTCAAAGTCCTGATCTCAATCCCACTGAGAATCTGTGGCACTATTTGAAAATTGCGGTCCACAAGCGTCGTCCAACCAACCTGAACAACCTGGAGCAAATCTGCCAAGAAGAATGGGCCAAAATCACTCTGACACTGTGTGCAAAGCTGGTACATACTTACCCCAAAAGACTTAAAGCTGTTATTGCAGCGAAAGGTGGCTACCAAATATTAATGTGTGGGGGTTGAATACTTATGCAAGCAAGATATTTCAGTTTTTTATTTTTCTTAAAAATATTTCCCAACATAAAACCAATGTCACCTTACAATAATTGATTTTGAGTTTCAGTGTTTTAAAATAAAATATCGAACAGAACGAAATTTCAATGTACCATTTGTAATTCAGTAATATGAGAGAATTGGTCAGGGGTCTGAATACTTTTGCAAGCCACTGTATATATATATATATATATATATATATATATATATATATATTATATATATATATATATATATATATATATATATATATATTACAAACACAACATACAATACTTCTTAAAAATTAAGAAAAGAATGATATTTTAACTTAAACCATAGTCAACATTCCTATCTTAACAGCAATTCTGGCTGCTAAGAGGAGCCCAGAGGGGTTTTTTCCTCAGAGGAGACAAATCTCTGTTATAAACTCCTATCTGCTATTAACCAGTCCAAGCAGTAGCGGATAATGAGATCTGAGCACAGGTTTTAGTTAGAGTTTATTTTCCTCAGGCAAGCCTGTTATAAACTTCTACCTGCTTTTAAACAGTGTAATGGCAGTGCTGTTATTTTAAGCATAGTTCGCATCTATTGGACAGTAAACACTAAACAGAGACATAAATGGTCCAAATGTATTTTATTATCCACCAATCACAGCCTGTCAACTTGACTGGAGCTCAGCATCTTTCAACAACAACAAACCAAGACATGGACAGTTCACAAATATTGTCTGGCACTGTTCAGATAAACTAGAAGCAACAAAAGAATTATTTGTTTAATAATTATTTTTTCCCTCCAATTATATGTGTGATCCTTTCTGAATTCTTTTTTCTATACTATTTTCCTAAAAGTTCTCAAAAGAAGGGTACCCATCACATCATTACAAGTTCAAGGTAAATGTTTTAAAGTGTTGTTTTTAAAAAAAAAAATGTGAAAAATAGTTTTCTAATAGCGACAGTGGCCTCTTGATGAAGGCTCTACTGTGTGGTCGTTGATCTTTAGGTTTCCCATCCAATTTTAAAAAGTGAAAAAAAAATCCATCATAACGTAGGAAAATTAAAAAAAAAAAAAAAAAACACAACATATTTAAACACAGCTGTTTTATCATCTTATTATTGAAAATTCTAACAAAAACAGGTCATTTCAGAGTGGCTGGTAAGACAGTGGATTGGCTGACTGCAACTAATAACCATTTTGATTCCCTGTTTTCTTTTCATTAACTGTGGTAATTTGCTCGCATGGACAAAGTGTGTTTCTTTTTTTGCAGGGTATACTGATGAAACAACGGGCTTGTAGTTGTGCCTCTTCTGACTTAACAACTTTGTTTAGAATTTTTTTTATGCAAAGTATGTTAGTGACGTGGTCTTGAAATCTAAATGCAATATTAATGGTGTATACATTGCATTTTTAAACATACACTGGCAGTGTGTAACAGTTGAAGGGCTACTATTTTCTTCTCTGTCGGTTGTGGAGAAAAAATGCATTTAACAGCCAAATGTGGGTAAAATGTTAAGAAGATATGAAAAGTGTTGACAGTCAGAATACAATAATAATATTGTACTTCTGCTGGGGGCTTAAAGAGTAAGCAGCGGGGTTCTGAAAAATACGTCCCCATATGTTGCTACAACTGTTAATGCTGCTACAACTGTTTAAATAAAACGCCTGTAATGTTTCTTTCCATTGTTAACATCCTGACAACTTTTTACACTTATAACTTCTGTTTCAAAATGTCTGTTCTAGTGCACTGGGGTTTGATATCTCTCCTCCGAATCAATGCAGTTTAAAAAACAAAACAAAAACATAACAAGTGCTCTGGCTTTCTTGTTCTGTACCACATCATGGATTGTTACTGCTGTGTTACCTGTTTGACAATGTGGACAATAATCCTTACACTATCAGTGCACTAGATCAGACATTTTGAAAAGAGCTTTGAAACAGACTTTAAAGTTATTATTGTAAAAAGTTGTCAGGCTGTTAACAATAAAAAGAAAAATTGCATTACACAAGTACATTATTTAAACAGTTGAAGCAACTCATGGGGACGTGTAATGTTATATTTTTTTGAACCCCACTACTTACTCTTTAAGGGGACCCCCAGCCCTTTTTTTGTGGCCACCAGCCACCACTGACTCTGCTGCTGTTAATACAGCCCCTCTCTGCACTTAGAATCATTTGTATTTGATCAAATTGTTAGTTACAGGTGCTAATGACGTCTAACCACAGAAAAAAAAAAAAAAAAAAAACAGTTGCTAACATTTTTTCTGTTGCATTTGCGACCATTTTAGTCGCAGTCGGAGCCCAGTTGAAAACCAGTGCAAATACTTTTCAACCTCACTTAACGGTTAGAATAGAGGACTCTATTTAAATATGATAAAACTGTTGAGGTAAATCTTGGTAATCTGCCAACTACTAAAGCCAAACCCAGGATGCCCTAATGACTACAGACACTCCTTGCAGTGAGTGAACACATGAATCAGTGGTTATTGATCCGCTGGCCCTTCATAGACATATAATGGTAATTGTAACAATCCAGGTAATCCTAGATTATATGCACCAATATAAGTTGTACAGTTTTAAGTGAACTGTAACACCAATTCAATTTGAGATCATCTCCTTAATTTATTTTGCAACCAGTCAACCAAGGCTGCTACCTTTTTAAGGAGAAAGGGAGAGAAGGAGGAGGAAGGCTCTAGGATTGAAGTCATTTGTCACCAGGAGCCTTTTGTGATGTTCAATCATTTAAAATGCCATCAAGTAATTCCCTTCAGAATGTGTTTTTTAATACCATTCCTTCTTCTTAATTTGAAGGAAAAATGAGTTTTTCTAGCAGGGCTGTATCTCAACAAAACATTAGTAACATTGGCACAAACTACTGTATAGTACAACCAAGGTGATACAAAAGGTACATGCCCAGGGGTGTACAATTTTTGAAGATAACTTCTTGTCCAAGGAACACAAAAATCTACTTGCCCCCTCCCAGTCACACAAAACACACACAAAAAAGTGATTAATGGGTTGATCTGGCCTTGTAACTTGACTGGTTCACTAAATTCTTCAGGAAACACAAAAGGTTCTCTGAACAAATGTATAACATACTTTAAAGAAACAGCTATTTGTTGAGCTGACCAAGAATCAATTCGTGAAACTTCATCCTCACAAAACATCTGAATCTGGTTGCGAGCCAAGCCAAGCAAGGGGCGGGGTTAAGGATATTCGTCATTACGTTGTGCAGGTTCTTTTTTTAAGCACCCAAACAAAACACAACTCTAGAAAAAAAGGGATATCTTTGCCAAATCATATTTTTAAAACCTTCTTTTTTCCCCTTCGACAGAACTAATTGAACTTTATTAAGTCAATATAATCAGTAAAATGTGTGGATTATAAAGAAATTCCTAAATGTATTTACAAAATATAGCAATACAAAATACAGCTGTACCGTTGGTTTATTAATTTTTGAACAGCATTTGTTTGTGTACCTTTTGGCAAACTGAGTTATAACAATAATTAATAACGTTGCGTGTGACATCAGCAGCACAGCTCTGCTCTGTAGTGAATATACAACCCAAACTCTCCTTAACTGCAGCATGAGGGCTCGGTACGGCCCCGGCGCGGCTCTGTTGTACAGTGAAAAAGACGTACAGTGTCTTGACTTCATATTATTTATAGAACGGATAAAACCAAATATACATAATGAAAAGGATAACTTAATGTACCAAATTGGTTAAAAGACGAATAAAAACAATTGTACATAATGAAATAACTGGTACAGAGATATAATATAATCCTCAGAGAGATCAAAAAAGGTAACGCAAACCCTAAATGCTCTTCTCAATACTCTGCCTCTGTTCCTGGGTTGTTCACAAAGGTTAGCAGCCTGCACTCTCCGTATAAGAAATACGTTATGACTGCTGCCATAATGTTCTATCAGCTGCTTTCTGACTTTTTCTTTGCACCCTTATTTGTGGACACTTTGAGCCGGTGCAGCTGTTCTGCCTCTTTATAAATCTAATTTTAATATCACAGACTTAATTTACAAATGAGTCCCACCTACAATTTGCCCATGTATATAATTAAGGCTTGACACACCTTAAAGTGCATGGATCATGAGCTGTGGCATGCATGTTTGTGATGCTAACATGGCCTAACTTTCTAAAAGTGTCATGATACATAAAGGGCAATTTTAACGCCAATGTAAACTCTGCCATGACCTTAATGCCGTTGCAAACGCTTGCTACATGCTAAGAGTACAACTCTAATAAGCAATATGTGCAAGTTATTCAAACATAAAAATAACTTCTGCCTGTTTTTTTGCACTCTTTCTCTATAAACTGAATCAAACTCCTGATGTACAGGTGTTTTAGTTTGTTGCATCACAGATACAAAATCATTCTTAGCTATTACTGTTCCTTTGTGGAATTCAGATTTTTCTTGACGTTTTCAGTTTTGTAACTGCTGAACCCTAGATTTTTAAAGGGTCTGTCAAGTTTCTCTGCATTTTGTACAGTTTTTCTAACAAAATGCACGCAACATTTACAGTAAGCTCTATTAAATTCTGTAAAGACAAAATATATTTTTCCTTTTGTTTATTTCTATTATATACTTCTTTTTTTAAACCGTGTACAAATGTTTACAGCTATTATTTCTCATCTAACATCTTGTGCTATGATGGCTAACTGGAACACTGCTGCAGCAGGGTGATCCTGGTTTCATACCCTAATGTTTTTTTTTTTTTTTGGGGGGGGGGGGGGGGGGGGGGAGGGGGGGGGGGGGGGGGGGGGGGGGGGGGGGGGGGTGACAACATTCTTTCTCTGCATTACTCTCACTGAAAAATGAATTAATGCATAAACACATTGCCATGAGATTTACCACCTATTTTATTTTAAAATAATAATAAAATATTGTACAGTTAATCTCATATATAAGCTTTTTTTAGAAAAAAGAAAAAAAACAAAAAAACATTAATATCATATTAAGATTTTTCCTGGGAAAGTTTGTCTTGAAATGCTTCTAAACAGTTAACTTCACATTTTAAACATCCCAACAAGTACCGTACACGCTTGACCACAAAGTTGACTCTGATTTTATAAATTACACAACATGATTTTTTTCTAATTTGCTAATACCTTAGCGAGTGTGGTGTTTTTTTA
The DNA here is from genome assembly GCF_017654505.1 of Polyodon spathula. NCBI lineage: Eukaryota > Metazoa > Chordata > Actinopteri > Acipenseriformes > Polyodontidae > Polyodon > Polyodon spathula. The sequence continues at coordinate 39,244,855 of NC_054539.1, read as the reverse complement.
TTGTTGTAAATTTACTAGATTGCTGCATTTAAAAGTCTGATTCATGCATTAAAAAAAGCAACATCACTTATTTGCTAATTGACAAAAAAAGTTAATAATACCGTACACTTAAAAGATTAGTCTGTGCATTGCCAGAGGCTCTCTTGCCAGCCATTTCTGGGATTCTTTGTGACTAACAGAGATCAGCTTTACTCACAGCTAGCCAATCAGAAGTGATAGGGTGGGATGTAAACACTTTCAGAAAAATTCAGTTTTCAGAAACTTGCGTGGAAACTGGATCTGCTCACATACCCTAAGGGAATTGTCCCCTCAGGGAAGACTGACGCATGCCGTGGGGTCACCTTTACAATACATTTCCACTGCTATTACGGTAGATAATGAATACTTCACTCTGAATTGTACTATTATTTTGTATTGTTTGAAGCAAGAATATTTCCGGAGACCTAAGACAGAAAGTCACTGAACATGCCAAAAATCCAACCCTCATATTTGCAACCATTCCTCTTTTGTATATGTTTTGTTTTGTTTTAATTTAATTTAAGAGATAACAAAAAAGTTGAATTAAAAGGGACATCTCAATAAGCTATTCAAATACAATTAGAGCCAGACATGATTAGTGGTATGCATTGTAAGGGCCCCCCACTTAAATACAGTATTGGCCAAAAGTTTACTAGCATTTTCATCTTAGTTTTAAGAACACAGATAGTACGGTATTGAAACTACAACCCACAACTATAGTGTTATAAAGGGGGAGTACTGTATACATATTTCATATAAACTAATACATCCTGACCTACAGTTTTGTTTTTTAATTCCTTGTTGTACCACAATCCAGACAGATCTACACTTATATAAACTAAGGTGAGTAAAAGCTGCAATGTTTAATCATACTCCTTATACCTATGGCATTTACCTAATTATTACAATAATATAAACCACTGACAGTTGCAATGTCTTGGTACTACTGCTGTAACAGACAATAAACCCTTCTCACAAATATTTGTTTTCTGTTTTGATGGATTAAATACAATTTGGTTTTCCAATAACAGCTTAGAACAAAATAACAGCCTGAAATATCTCATGAATTAAAGCTTTGTGAATAGAATGAATGCATTTAAAATCATGTTGTGGACGGTTATAGGTATGGTTTCCTAAAGGGAGATTGCAAGAAACAAACCCACTTCTGCATACTTCATTTTACTGTACTCTTCAGCTGTGTAATTCTTTGGTATCGCTTGTAGTCCTAGTACTACCAGGCCTTTCTGTTGGCCTGTTTATAGACCACAGCATACTTACTGGTTTTGCAGTGGCAGGTGCGGCAGCCATTAATGTCCAGTCTAAAGCCATAGATACAGTCCCTTTCCATCAAAGTGCAGTTCTCCAACAGCTCACAGGTAGGTGGTCCAATTGTGATGTATGTTGGTTCTGTTAATCAAAAGCAACAAAACTTAACAACTGAAATTTTCACTGACATGTTACTGCGGAACCAGGTAGCATCTACTGTATTTCTTTATGATGAATATTATATTGATTTATTTTATTTGATGTTATTTCATTAAACAAAACATAGAAGAGATTAGTATTACAGAATGATAGGTTTCGGTAGTGGGCTACTGTCAGTTTTTCTTTTTGCAACAGCTCCCGACGCCACCCAGGGAACATTAATAATACCGATGATGTCATCAAAAAGAGACAGATTTTCGTTCTTCAGCGACTGTATACCCATTCATTAAGTGCTCTGCCACATTCGCCCGTTTGCTCAGATCAGTTTATGAATAGCAATATGGACGACTTTCGTTAGTTTTAAACAAAATTTGTTTTATTACTGCAGTCAGCAAGTACTTGTATGATCAGGGCCCTAAAAGACTAAAATATGCACAGGAACACAGAAATTGGACTGCGTTACAATGGTCAAAGGTGATTTGGACTGTTGATGGATGGACAATGACACCTGTGCCTTCTGCCAGCTCTGTTGTCAATTCAACGCTTGTTTTCTTTCCATTCCTTAAGGATATTATTTTCAAGTATTGCTCATCCTTGTTAGACAGCTTTTTGTTTATGTTTACTGTCGTGCAGCGTTGAGCTGAGGGGATACGTCTATTAGCCCCCCCAGGGGACGAGCATCCCGCTGAACAGTTTCCAAATATATATAGATATATAACACTATTATTAATTACTAAAATAAATTCATGACAAGCATTTTGACTCAAAGTCTTTCTCCATGTTTTCAAAACATTTGGTATTGATATGTTTGTCATGGAATATTAAGTTTCTTTTAGCATTTCTGCATTTTATTTTACCCTTTTTTCTTCATAAACAGAGATCATTTATTAGTCTTCAAGCTTAATATTTAATTTCTGAGTCCCATGTTTGACCAGGATTTACCAGTATGGCCATAGTGTAATTTCTCAATGTTAATAACGTCAAGTAGAATATTCCACCATGCACCCATTTAAACATCCTGAGGTAAAATAATAAATTCATGCTGACAAATGTTGTGGCTAATACTTTCATTGTGCTATTACCTTTGTGGCCCCTTAATACAAGTGGGTTAAAATGAACTATAGTAGGCCATCAGTGCTGTATTTTCCAAAGTATTTTGAAGGTGGTGTTTTACAAAGCTCTGGTATTGAATGTCACTTAAGCCCAGTTGTGCTATTGCTCTTGAAACAGAAACATATTCTTCCTTGGTAATTTTTTGCTATATGACAGCTTTTCAAATATGTTGGAAAACAAAACCTCATTCTAACTTCTCAAGAGACAATCAGTGTGGATATTGTGTTGCAATATTGTAAGTCTCTTTACAAAAACAAGTAATGAAGTTATAATAACTATGAACACATTCAGATAAATGGAGGTATTTGCTTACCAAGATTATTGAAACTAAATCTGCATATAAGACTCTTTAACACATTTTTGTAATTAAAAGTTTGTACAAACTGGAATATAGGTGGGGCAGTGGGCTAATGCACTAGGCCCTCATACATTTCACATCTGGATGGTTTTGAATCTAGATGAAACCTCAAATGAAATGTTTTATAGTTTCAACTTCGCCCTTGTGGACTCTGTGGTAGCAGGGTCCAGGACTAAATAACAAAGGTTTTTCAGGTCAAGACTGAGGTGTGTTTGAAGAGATGAGGAAAAGGAACAAATAAATAAGAGTAGCCTGTGTTACTTTCCTTCACCTCTGAAGAGCTCTACACTGAAAACGGAATTACTGTCACAATTTAGATTTATTAAAAGAAAAAAATTAATAAATGACCTTTGTAAATTAGTTCAGGCATTATCCATTTTTAGGCCTCCTATTCATACCGCAATACCTGATGCTAAAAGCAACAAATCAAAATTCTGAAATATATTCAAGTCCCAGGCAGGTTTCAAGATGAACCATAATTGGGTCACATATAAAAGGGCACAGACAGTGTCTGTATGCCCAGAGTGACAAACAATACATCTTGAGGCTATCATTAACCTTTTACTAGATTTTGTTCACCATCACCTGGATCAATAACAATGATTCCTGTTGCCTATCAAGTCTGTTTTACATAAAATGTTTTACATAAAATCTCCTACCTATGTGAATGCTATCAAAATGTAGTATTGTGATTGGAATCGACCGCCCAGCGAATACTATTACTTGCCACAGTAAAGGTTATTAAACATTTGCAAGCTCTGTATAGCACATTTGTTATAATGTTAATGGCTAAACTGCTGTTTGGAGTGCACTTCGAGTTAATCCATTCAAATAATGTCAAAGTTCACCACATCATGCTTGATGTGACCCTGTTGGTCAGGCGAATGCTAAGTCTAGGCTGAGATTTCCAGGGTTCATGAGATCCAAATGGGGGTTAACAAAAAAAAAAAAAAATCCAGTTTATTTTTAAGAACTGGGTGAAAATGTGCACTACTCTCTAAGAAAATTGCACCCTGTGATAGAAAAAAGGGCTATTGTTCAGATGCTAAAATACACTTCTATACTGTATACCTCCACCATGCTTACACATTAATAAAGGATCTCCACTATGCACTTTGTTTTGCCCTGACACGTGGGAATTTATTACTAAAAAAATAGTTTATGACTCATAAAATACAAGGTGCCTCCTCCCTAAATTAAGACCATAGTCACCTACCTACTCTAAGATCAAAATACCAAACATGTATAGTTTTTTTTTTTAATCCATTTGCCACCTAATTCCTTAAAATGATGCCAGCCTGGACTAATCAGACAAGAATCATTTTCTTTCTTTTTTTCTAAAATAAAAACGGTTTTCATTGTTTCCCTGCTTTGAGTTCCATTTTCAGAGGGTTTCAAAGCTCACATGATGTGCTTCGAATGGGTCCATTACCTTGCCAATCCCTTAATAAAATCAAACAGCTGAAAGCAAAAGCCAGCTTTGTAAGCAGGGCTTTGGAAAGGTATCAAAGCTCTGCAAGATTGATGCGAGCCTCAGTCTAAATCTTATTTAAAAATTAACTGGATTGTGTTTGTCTTAGCCAAACAAATTGATTCAGTTGTCTTAATCCTCTCCTTTTTATGACTGAACAATGTATGCCCAGGCTAACACAGATAACTCACTGGTGGGTGGCATGTTTCTGATTTCATGGCACTCTGGGGTGGCTGCTGGCTATGGAATAGAATCTCTTTTAGACTCAGGCTGAAGAATGTCAATGAGGCCGAGGGGTATCAGGTTCATCATAAGAGGCTATTCATCCTCAGCTATGCACACATTCACAATAGCTACAGTTAGAATGAAAAGAATGATTTAAACTTTAGACTTTACAGGTCAATAACAATGAATGTGTGTACAAAGCATACCTACCTGAAAATAAATTTAACTAATGAATACCCATTGGCAACTGGCTTTGAAACTTCTGGATTTTGAGACTATAGTATTTGAAATAACCTTTCATGTGACTTAAAACATCAAATGCAAGTTGTATGTGGGCAGCAGGTTTGGTTTTATAGAAACCCAGTTTCTACCCTGTTTCCCTCTTAGTCCTAACTGTTCCACTAATATTGCCTTTCATATTTTTGAGGTTAGGAGGCTACTCCACCGAGACACTTATCATATCCCAGTCAGGTCAGCAATAACTATCCTGACAAATGTACCACTTGGCATGGAATGTACCTTAAGCAAGCCATTACCAATTTTGAGCTGCACAGTTCAGATAAACCGCAATATAATAGTTTCCCAAAGCAAAGCCTGGAGCTGCCACTGGCTTTTATCAAGAGCTACAGAGTTAGAAAAACAGAGACACATAAAGAAAGCCATGGGGATAACACAATTCAACAAACTCTTTTTGCAGAATATATTACGGCAATAACAGCATTCAATGTTATCACTATTGGGTGATATGTTTACTTCCAGTACAAAAACAAACACTAATTCACAATACAACCCACACTCTACATAGTCTCGTGTTCTTTGTCAAAAGAAATCTATCGCTGTGACTCAAGGTTCTGAACAGCACATGTTGCTTTGCAGAACCAATGATTTAACCTTTATTTAAATCTTTCCCGCCTGGCTGGTGTTTACCGCTAACTTAAACACGTTTTTCAAGGGTGTGAACCCATCGTGGTCAAAGGTCACCAGGTCTAACCTAGTAGTGCAGCCACCGTAGTGCAGACAGCATGTGTGCCAAAATGAAGCTCTTCAGCAGAAGATGTTACATAATAGTTTTCCCCTATAGCACAACAGAGAGCAGAATCACTCTCTTTAAGATTCATTCCAGGATATCAGGAGCAGAATGAATAAATTAGTAGCTAGAAAGGCTGATGCACTGGGCTTGCTGTGTGAAAAAGCTGTCTCTACATTAATATACTGTGCCTAGTGGAAAAAAGAAAGCATGGAGGATTTAAATGTACAAATATGTAATGGCTAAAACACAGGACACTAATTAATTTAGAGATTTTGCCCAGAAAGGAGAAGGACCTTATTATTAGGAAAGTCACAGAGGTTTGCCCATTTAAAATTAATTAATTCAAACCTTAATCGAAATTCAGAGCCAATTCAGAGCCTGAGGTAAGCAAAAAAAAAAAAAATTATAAAAAAATGTCCAGAGGGCATTTTTCAGGAAAATCTCCACCAAGGTGCCAAGATAAACACGTAAATCTCCTTGATCAGATACTGGAGATAATCTTCAAAACCAGGTCTCAATGTAAGCCTCTACATGTGAAATGACTTTTTGGTAGTATTGCACATTGCTACACTTCAAACTGTATCAAGGAGCCTGCATGCCTTTCTACTCATTTAATCCTACAATGATGATCAGGAACGGGTAGGAAGGCCAGCACTGTTGCCACTCACACTGCTGTGCTTTAGGTACCCAAATTATCCCAGTCACAGACGGTCAGTATGAAGAATTTGAATCAGCAATTTACAGTGCTGCTCAATACTGATATTACATTTCCAGAGTGTACAACCTTTCCCAAGGCAACCACCCTCTCCGACCAACATGCAAATGGGAATCACATCCCATCAGCATGTTCACACATGCCAAAAAGTAATTAAAATGAAAAGAGACAACAGAATGTCTCCCATTCGGCAGAGTACACATAATAATAGTTTTTAAATTGTCTTTCTTTTACTAATAAAACAATAGGACCTTGATTCTAGTTTATCTCCATGTTAATAAATGAAAGATATAGGTGCTATAAATCCACGCCCTTTAATAAACATTACAAGCATAGCAAAAAAATTAAAAAAACAAAAAAAGTGTCTAATAAAGTTCAATTGAAGCCAGGCCACAGCTGCCCTGTCCTGGAGATAAATCATGTCAATGGCTGGCCTAGGGGTGTATTACAACTCAATAACCCAATTGAGAGGATTGAGATAACACCATAACCTGACAGAGAAAAGCACTTCAGGTTTATACAGTCATGTGAAACCACCTTGAGATGGTATTACAGACTTAGGATACACTTATTTTAAGACTCGCTGGATCTGAAACTGTGTACTTCCTTTGACTAAAACGTAGCTCACCCAGGTGTAGAGTGACACTCCCTACACAGATCTTATTGCTGAGTTCCTTCTCTGTGAAAAGGTATATTGATCAGTTCTTCTGATTCCCCTAATTACAGGCATAGATTTGTCCAAATTTTACACCCATAATCGTTCACTGTAGTCCATTTGTGTCTTGAGTTTTCAAAATAGGCTCTTGAGTTAATACACTTTTTTATGTACTGTAAAATGCTTTAGTAAAAACTACACCATTTAGATACATTGATATATTCCAAAATGAACTTGTTTGGGACTTTAGTAAATGCACCATATGACACACACAAAAAAAATGGTTCACTAAACCAGGCACATCTTTCAAAGCCTAATTTTTAAAGCGACAAATTATCTGCATTCTGTGAGACAATCTTTTAACTCTTTGTCTAATTTACAACTCATAGAATATTCACTGTAAACAATGACTAGATCAAAAAGAGCAGCCAGGCAAGCTCCCTGTTTGCAGAATTGATTTAGCTGTGTTTAAATTGTTCCAATATATGGAAGCTAATGCCCCCTGAGTAAACATCAATCTTGGGGTCCTGACCCACTGAAGTATGAGCAGAAAATAAGCAGCAGTAACCCTCTGTTATCAATGGGGGAGTTTCCATGTGTGTAAAATAATTTTACTCGAGAAATTATGCTCGAGTCAAATGAAAAATTACCCTATAAATTTCGGGTTTATTTTTGGCCACAAACCTGATCCTCTTGAGCTGTTCTCCCAAATGTGCACGCGCATTGCCACTTCACATGTAAATAACCACATGTGGAAAAACCCATTTTCTCTCTTTCTCCCTTTACACCTTGCTGATAGCGGTGCAGTATTTAACATGACCTCATTTATCAGCACATTTATCTGTAAACAGTATTTTAAACAGGGATGTTAGAAATATTTCCATCTGGATAAATTTGCAAAAATGCTGATTTTCTAATGTGAATGACGAAGGCACCATCTAATGCTGTTCTAGGTGTCGTGGTATATCATAGGATGTGTGGCAAGCACCATGCAAGCTAGAGCACTACAATCCTTACACTGACATTCAGTCCTGGCCCTCTATCAAGCAGACTTTCAGTTTTCTTCAATTGAGCTGAACTGTGTCTTGGTTTTGTAATGTCCATTGGAGGCTAGGTTTAGATCACCAAAATGGTGTGAACCCAAGATGGTTTTAGAGCCAGGCCATTAGAAGGCGATGACCTAGAAGCTAGGAGATTAACCTACTCTGCCCCCATATCTTGACTGACAAAATTAAAAATGTAAGTTTATTTAAACATTTTAATATTTTAATTTAAATGTTAAACTTTTAATATAACTTCAGAAGGACTAAGCAAAAACACCAACAACTTTATCAGGAGTTAATCCAATAACTATTAAACATTAAATTAGGCTAAATTTAGAAAAACTAAAAGAAACATAAATTAAATGACATGTTTAAATAGAATGTCTTCTCAATGTCTTCAGTTGAGTCACATAGTCAATTATATTCTGGATGGGACATTTCAATTAGTGATAATAATCCAAGGGTGATATTAACAGGTGTAATACTATATTCCACTGTGTGCTGCAGAGCTTCTTAAAACACAAGTGTAGGTGCTAGCATTGAGTATGCATTACTGGAACTGAAGCCAGCGACCTGTCAACAGAAGTCAGTCAGTATTTCACTTAAAACATAGATAAGAAACAGAAACAGCAAAACAGTAAATTGTAACATACAGAAGTAGTTTTCTTTAAAAAAACGTACGGTCACAGCCAACAAAAGGCTCTAAGCCAAAGTTAAAGGCAACACCTGCTTGGTTTCCATGGATACAAAAAAAGCAGATGCAAAGCCCTAAACCTGACCTGATGAAACATAGCTGTGGTTTTTATTTGGTGTCCGAGTGCTTTAGGCCCAAATCAACGCTTTACAACTCCAAGTAACCCTCAGAGGCTTTACTGTGGCACTCCTACACCATCTGCTATCCAGGAGGAGGCCAGCACAGATCACATTTATTTCAGCCATTAATCATTTTGCTGCAGACAATACCCTGTAGCTGCAGGCAAAGCAGCAGGACTGTTTTTATCACTTTGAAAATCCGAGAAGCAACCTGTGATACAGGCCCCTGGGGAGGATTAGGAACCACTATGCAGAGAAAAAAAAAGGATGCGTCCCTGCCCAGATGTGGGGAAGCCATTAACGGATAACACATCTTGTTCTGGATCCCCGAGTTTCCAAAGGCCCCAGCCAGTGCAGTTACTGTTAATGGTATTCCATACAGGGGGCAAACTGAGCACTAATGATGTGGGGACTCCCTTTACTATTTCTTTTATTCTTTCATTTGTAGGTACAGTAGGGAATCAGACAATTAACACCCTTGGAGGCAAGGAACCGGGAAAAACAAAGAATTGAAGCACACTATAAGGAACTGATCCCATTAAATCCCCCAGTTTAAGCAAGGTTAGGCCTGGTTAGTAATTGGATGGGTGAGCAGGACCTATATTTATCAATTCTGCATGCAGAAAGTATGTGATTTATCAACACACAAGTTTGCGTGTGAATGTTCGTAGAATCACGCACTCTCTGGACCATGCGTACAATTGTTTCCTTGTATTAGAATGATGGTACTGTAAGATAAGATCAAACTTTATTAAATCAACTAATATGTAATATTATGTATACATGTAAAATAATAATGTTCTATTAGGTTTATTGCTGAAATTGTGATGTTTATCGCATATAATTCTTTGGTAAATTATTTGCCGTTATATACCAACTATGCAGTGGTGTAGTCGAGGGTATACGCAGTGTAACCCTACCGGCACTCGCGGTCGGTCGTTTACCCCTTTCAAAGCAGACCCAGGACACCAGAAATGGAGTTTAAACACTTACGCGCTATTTTTAATACACAAAATAAAACACAAACAAAATAAACAGCTAGCTCTGTTTGGAGCGCTAACTACACAGGTAAGTCCCTGTCACACAAACACAAATCACCGTACTTTTCTTCTGACTGCTCGGAAACAGAGCACACCTTCTGTCTCCCTCTACTCAGCAGTCAAGAGCAGTTTAGCTGCCTCTCTTAAATACCCTGCATCTGGGTTTAATTTAACAATAGCTACCAGGTACAGGGGATAATTAACAATAAAACAATTAACAAAATGTGCATACGCACATATTTTCTGCAGGGAGGATATTAACCTCCTCCCTGCTGTATTACAGCAGGTAAACCCTTTTTACCCACTTTTACTTTGGGCAACAAAGCGTTTACCCACTTCTCATACAGGATACAGAGTTTACTAATTTCTACTCTCCTGTGATATGCATAACCTGGGTTAAAGACAAGATATTTTAATTGTGTTGCTGCAGGTGAGACTGACAGCTGAGAGCTCTCAGTCAGAACTGTGGCACTAGCAGGGGGCGTGGCCACTGGACATGCGTGTTCTACTTGTGTGTGTGTGTGCATGTGTATGTGTGTGTGAATGAGTGTTCTGTGATTAATTGTTTATGTCCTGTTAATCCGTGTTTAAAATGGTTTGAAAAAGGTGCCAGTATGCCCACGAAAAAAAGTTATATATAAATTAACTATTTCTAGTGACTGCTGTTGAAGTTTAGGGGTGCTTCTAAAATGTAATATACTGTACTATATGCTATCCACTGGGGGGGAGTCATGTAACATCTTGAATAGACAATATTTAATGTATTTGCATCACGACAGAACATTTAAAAAAAAATGCTATTTACATTTCTCTTTGTGTTCCTGATATTGTTGTTTACTCCAACAACCACTGTAATCAACAGAATGAATCCTTGCAGGAGTTTTTATGCCCTTGTCCAGATATTGGAGATCCTATCTGATGAGAAGCTTGCTGATTTAGTTCAGGCTTGGTGCCGATTTTTGATCGTCACTCAGTGATTGCTCAGTCCTGGCTGGCCTAGATTGCATTTTTCATTTGATTGCACGGTCTTAAAAAAAAACAAAAGTTGTGTGTGTTGGTTTTTATTTACCACTGCAACACTGCAAACATGGTATTATTAATACTTGTATTAATATTTAGGCAGTAGTATAATATACATGTTGGTTACCACCAGCACGATTATTAATTAATAAGCAGAAGGTAATGTTTTCGTGACTCCTTGTTTCAGTTGTGCACATATTCAAGTTCTTGCTACTACTATTGTCTTTCTGGCTACTGGTAGCTTTCAAATGCAGATTGGAGACTTGCGCGCCTCTTTTAGCGCATTGATGCCTGGGGTTTTGGACTCGACAATTTCACTCTGTCCTCGGTACACTGAATTTCCCTACAGGGTACAGTAAAAAGGGGTTTTCATTCAATTGCTGGGTTATCCAATAAGATCGGTACTATAAACTACACTCATGTAGCAATTAAAGCACCAAGAGAGAATTAATTGAATTTAGTGAATAGAAAACAGTACCATTCAATTAATGTGCAGGTTATATCTGAGGCACGTCTTGATGTGGCTAAATGGCCAGACGGAACCCACATTTAATTTATTCTACAAAACAGCAGTGTGGGCACTCGCCTAGAAAACAGAGCAGTGACAGACGGCTACATTTACCATATGTGGCTATATAGAGGCATTTTAAATGCAAATTACCACATGCAGACAACTTTAGTGACATAGAGATTTATTAACGCCTACTACTTAGAAATGTGCGTACAAGTGCCTTACACAAGATTGATAAATCAGGATTTAACTATGCATGCAGAAATTCTAAACTTTATGTGTACGAACAAATCTAGTCATTTATTCACACACGAATGATAAACACAGGCCCAGGTTTTGCAGTTGTTGGGCGACTATAGGGGATGTTGTTCCCCTTGAGCCAAAAGCCAAACATTGCCCCCCATTATGGTTATAGAGGGCACTGTGCTGTGAAGGAGTCACAAGTGACAGGTTAACTAACAGGTTCACAAGTTGAGAATGTTCATATTTGGTTTATGATTGAAATGGTCTTTTATTTTTAAAGGCCCTTAACACACACACATCCATCCATCCATCCATCCATCTATATATACAATCAGAACTTGGTTATCCATTACCCAGATACATGTCAATCGCGTTTTACTGCCCTTGTATTAAGAAAAAAATCAATCCCCATTATACATATGTAACAAATGAATGTAGTTACCCGTCACACGTGATTTCCAACTCCGTCACAGATTTTCTGATACAAAGCCCACTGATTCAATGTTACATTTATTTGAATATCCGTCACAGTCCGCGGTTTAAATAAATAAATAAATACATCTCTCCAATGCCAAATATATGTCTTATAGTGTGCAGTTACACATCGCTTCCTCTAGTTTCACCTGATGAAAATGCAGCCAAAACAAAGCGAACAAGACAAGCTAGGGTAATGTATCAGTTAATCATTAAACAGTTCTAGATACTGCAAAATATATATATATATATATATATATATATATATATATATATATATATATATATATATATATATATATATATATGTCATTGGTTTTGGAATGCAAAAGTGTGAAAGATACAGGCTGTACTGTTCAGTGCTTTTACAGTTTAGGAACGAAGATTAGTGAATGACTGTCCCTGGGCAGCAAACAGCCTTTTTTTTTTTTTTTTTTAAATCCACAAAGATATACAAAATTGTGAACAAACTCATTTAGGGCAGTGCTGTATCCAAATGCCAGCCAGTGCCTGGTATTTCAAATCTTCTAGGGGCTTAGACTTCTTGCACTGACCAGTACTGACCAATAGCAGGTGTATATATATATATATATATATATATATATATATATATATATATATATATATATATATATATATATATATATATATATATATATTGTGATCTTTAGTTGTTTTTGTGCATTTTCATTTGCAAGTGAACTGTGACATTAGGGCCTTATCGAGCACTATATTCTGCAATTTTGAATACTGACTTTAAATACTAGTATTATTCTGGAAACTGTGATGAGGTCTGTGCATGGGTAACATTTTGATTTCATTTTGCTGTTGGGTCGTTAATGGGGAGTTTTACATACTGCTACAATATGTACCAGATTTAAAAGTATGTACTGTATTACAAACCACGTGCCCAATCGTCTCTTTTGGCATAATTTTCAGAATCATATTGTTCTGAATTGAAATACTATTCTTTGAAAAAAGACAACTTTTACCAACAAAACCAATACAGTACATTTTTCTTTTTGTGTTCCCTGAGAAAAAGACAGGGATTGAACTGTCCCAAAACGACCGGTTTTGCTTTTATAGGGCCGGATATGTGAGTGCTGACTGTTATTTATTTATTTATTTATATATATATATATATATATATATATATATATATATATATATATATATATATATATATATATATATACACACACACACACATACATTTTTATGTATTTATTTATTATTGTTCTTTGTTATTACAGACTTTTCAATAGGTTTAGGAAGCGAAGCCACAAGCCATTGTGGGATTAAACTCTACAACAATGGAAAAGGCATTGACACCCTGCTTTAAAATATCCAAATGCTTAAAAAACAACAAACTAAGGCTATTTTTCACTTTCCCTTGCTGTGCCCCTTATGTCACATAAATTCTAAGAGAAAACAAAGAGGAAGAGTTCCCAGGTGTTTGAGTGGGAGTTTGTGTTGCACTTGAGCAGACTTTTTGTTTCTTCTTTTTAACCACTTTGTTCAGGGAATTTCACCTTGAAGCTGTAGATATATGCAGAGGCATTGTGCAATTAAATAGCTCTCCTGTGCAGCTCTGAACAGCAATTGCATATGACAACTGGAGGAAGTACTTATTTTAATAATCCTGGTAAACAGAAGTATTCACCCCACCTGAGCGTACCCCACGACGCTTAAAAATTAGACTTTACATGTAGAACTTACACAAACTACTCCACATTAATAAAGTTAAAAATGCATATAGAATATAAATAAGTAAGATTTACAGAGAGAAACAGATTAATATCAGTTCCATAAGTATTCAACCCCTTTGCTACTGCAGCCCTAAATCAGCTCAGGTGTAAATGATTTGTTTGAAAGGTCACAAAATTAGTAAAATGGTTTCAGCCTGTGTGTACTCAACGTGGTTTAACTTGTAGATAATTTCCCTCAGGTATATAAAGACTTTCAAGCTGCAGCTCACACAGTGATCCAACAAAGCAACCACGAAGACCAAGGAGCTTTCGAAACAAGTCAGGGATAAAGTGTTAGAGAGGTGCAGAGCAGGAGAAGGGTACAATAACATTTCAAAGGTGCTGATTATCCCTCTTAGCACAGTGAAGTCCATCATTAAGAAGTGGAAGATGCATCATACCACCCAGACACTACCCAGATCAGGTCACCCTCTCAAACTAAGCAGCCAGGAAACTGGTTTGGGATTTCACTCTGAAGCCAACAATGACCTTGAGAGATCTGCAAAGTTCTGTGTCTGAGATGGGAGTCAGTGTTCAAACATCAACAATAAGCAGGTCGCTACACAAAGCTGGCCTGTATGGATGGGTGGCAAGAAAGTAGCCATTACTCAAAAAACCTTATGTAGCATGTAGATAATACTGCAGAAAAAGGTTTTCTGATCAGACAAGACAAAAACTGAACTTATCGGTATAAATTCCAAGTGTTAGGTCTGGCGCAAACTTAACACTGCACATCACCCAGTCAACACCATCCCAACTGTCAAGCATGGTGGTGGCAGCATCATGTTATGAGGATGCTTCTCTTCAGTAGGGACTGGGAGGCTTGTCAGGATAGAGGGGAGAATGGATGGTGCAAAGTACAGGCGAATCCTTGAGGAATATCTGTTTGAGTCAGCAGGACAATGACCCAAAGCACAAAGCCAAAGCCACACTGGAGTGGTTGAACAAGAAGAGAATGAATGTTCTTGAGTGGCCCAGTCAAAGTCCTGACTTGAATCCATGACGAGACTTTAGTCCATCAACGATCCCCAACAAACTTCTGAAGCAATTTTCCCATGAAGAATGGGCAAAAATGTCACCATTCTACTGTGCAAAGCTAGTAGAGACCTATCCAAAAAGACTCATTAATTGCTGCAAAAAGTGCTTCTACCAAGTACTGACTTAAGAGGCTGAATACTTACGGTATGCAACCAGTAAATTAAATTTTGTATATTTTGTTTGCAAGTTGTGCTGACATTTAACCTCCTCCTCATATAACAGTGTTCAGTTAACCACTACAGCTTTGAATAAAAAAAACAAAAAACATTTGAAAAACTGTGCATACATTATTTGTAATTCAGCAAAATGTGACATTATTGGTGGTGGATGAATACTTCTGCAAACAACTTTCTAAAGTGTGTTAAGGTCCTAAGTTTCTCATGGTTATTATATTTAAAATGCACCACTGTAGAAACGGCAACCTCAAGATAGAACAGCTGTTAAATTGCATTTCTCTAATTAAGTTTCAGGATGATCTACAGCAGGATGCCATGATTTAGATCTGGGAATCTAACAGATGCTATAAAGTAGTATACTGTAAATTATGCTAGAAATTGTAATGTGTGTAAGAACTATCTGATCACATAGGACAACTTCGCTGCAAGATCATAATATATAAAGACGATGCATTAAACATGCTTTGGTCAGCAGATGCCTACTTTAAAAAAAATAATAATATTAATCTCTTTGGCAAAATTGTGCTGTGAGTCATTCAGCTTGGGTTTGTTGAGCAGTGCTAGCAGTTTTCAGTCCACAAAAAGGCTTGTAAATGATGAGGCTTGTGGCACTTTCACTGTCGTATGTACAGTTCGCAAAAAGATGCAGCTAGCTTATTATGCAGCAGAATGTGGCAGGGAAAATAACTGCTCAAAGTTTTCTTTTCCAGGTTGGTCTGAGCTGTCAGTATTGATTTGAGATGCCTCTGTCCTTTTCTTTACAGAAAGCCTCCTAATGAAATAGCAGATATAATTATAACTGGTTCGTCAATTCCTTCCCACTTTGAGATAAGTGAGGTTGATTAGAAAGTTTACCACATCAATGATATGGTGTGTTGATGTGGTAAACTTACTTTCTAATCACCCTGTATATTCCAATCTTTTACAGTGGTTGAATTATGAACTCCACAGTGTAATTCCTAAAGTTATAAACTTTGTCCAGCATCTCACATGCAGGTCTCACATCTGATCTCCATGCCATCGAATGCTGTGAATGTTTAATTCTAAACAGACTACAGCAGGCTATACATAAAGATATACAATATAAATGTAAAATATGGTATGGTATTACCAGAACAAGGACACACTGACAGAATGAGCTTAGTGAGTCACTTATTTGCTGTTCAATTACTGCAATCTTCAGTACATTTCAAATAAAAAAAAAAAAAAAAAAAAAAAAAAAAAAAAATATATATATATATATATATATATATATATATATATATATATATATATGATGTTAGGACCAACAGAACATAAATAAATAAATGTACTGATTTAAACGAACTAATCCACACGCAAGTAAAATATTTAACTCTGTATATAAACTATTTTTTTCGTTACGTTTGCGTCCGGTGTGTATTGCCCATTTAAGTGTTTATTACTCACACCATTCTCAAGCTTGACCTAATTTTGAATAGGTGTGTTATGTTGTTGTGCACTTGAACGAACAACCAACCAAATTCAATCATAATATGTGTTCAAAAAATACAAAAATTGAAAAAGTATAACTTGCTTGCTAAACGAATGTTATTGGCGACAAGCCATGTACTGTATTATATAATAATTGCACAGCTGCTTGCCCTTTCTCTTCTTGTATAACACTGATTGATAGATTAGCATTTAGCAGAAAAATCACTACTTTTAAGCATAGACCAGTTTTACACAGCTATCGTCTGTATGACTGTCACAAAGACGGCTGCAGTGGGTGACGTCAGACCAGAAACGAGGAACCAGGAAATAAACAACAGAGGTTGAGTTTTGGGGAAGCTGAGCATTTGCTTGCGCTCAGCATTTAATGAATGAACAGAACAGTAAATAAAAAGGTTGTAACGAACAAAAACGCAGGACACAGCACTTTCGCCAAAAGAGACAAACAAAACGGACTATAAAGAGCTTTTATGCAGCTGTACTGAGACTCGATTGCTAATCAATCATTCAATTGGAGTCGTGGTACAACTGCACGTGAATTAATAAATTGCAATTCCCCGTGCTCACATATTATTATTTTACTTGCACGTGAAGTGCTGTGCAATCCTCGTGCCTAAATACACATATACATTTTTAAACACTCGTTTTACACAGACCCGTTTATATCCCGTGTACCAATGTCTATACACCAACATTAACACACAACATATAACACAAAATACACACAGGGGCGGGCACTTTGCCACAGTGATTTAACCCCCTTTTTTCTTTATGACGAGACAGACAGTGAGAAACAGCACTTTTCCCAGTCTGTGAAAGCTAAATGGTTCTAAAATCTACATAATTTTTTGCCATGCACTTAACTCAAAATCTCCTATACCAGGGTTCTTCATCCGTTGTCCTTCATTACAAAAGCTGAAATTGCTGATCTGCACAGTCTACAGCATTTGTGTCCCCTAACAAGTGGGTTTTTTTTGGCAAAACGCCATAACGCCGGAACAAGTGAGCTGATTAGCCGAGCTTTCATTCTGATTAGATTTAATTATGCGTCGCAAATCTCCGGCCATTTCGCTTAGTGACAGTGCTGATTGGCTGATCAACGAGAGAAGGCTTTGGCAGTGCGACATGAAAACAGCGGTATGGAGTAATATTATTTTCTTTAGTGCGGAGAAACTATCTGAATAGTCTAACAAACATTGCTCCACAAGAATTCAAAGGCAAAATCCATGTCTGTTCCTGCAATAAATGACATAGCTGATAGATATTAGAAATACATATCACAACGTGTTTTGCCGAGCACTGATATACCACCATGTCAGTATTCGAGTGACACTTTCTAAAATGACTTTCTAAAATGGCAAGTGATGTGTGGAATTAACATAAACAACAGGATCAACAAAGTGATGCTTCAGGTTTGGCAAATGAGTCAGAATCAGGGGCTACAGATACAGGTACTGAACATCACTCGAAAATGCTTCACACTTTCCAGACACTGGCCAAACTTGCAAGGTAACCTTAACGTAGTGATCAACGTTTTGTTTTGCTGAAATCATATTTTCTGTTATGAGGACAGTGATAAACAAAAAACAAAATGTTTTTTTTTTTCTTTGTAGAACGCACCCTTTTCCACATTTATTTTCTGAAGAGTTTAAGTTAAATTTGATAGTTTTCAATTGCGTGCACAGTTAAAAAAATAAAAATAAAAATAATAACAATAAAAAGCTCAAGTAAACCTCGGTAATGCTATTACTTTATGAAAATGTGTCTTTTGCCACATTTTTTATTTGCAAAGAAAAAAAAAGAAACAATGTCACTTTTGTAATGTTTCTGAAATACACAAGAAAAAATGTTAAGTTTGTAATCCTCTGCTTTACAGTTAATTCAGTGGGGCAAAGTAAAGCCTTCACAACCTACTCTGGAATATTACAGTTTTACATATCACTTTATGATAGAATAGTGATGGAAATCACTTTAATTTTGCTAGATTTAGCTGGGAATTGTGCAGCATGTGATTGGAACAGGAAAGCGAAAGTAGTTTTTGTATTTAACTTACATACATTAGCAATGTACTTTAGCAATGATATTGTATTAAGTTATATCAAGGTATATGACTGATGAACCTATTAAATACGACCTGTTGTCAGAGCAATCTTTTTTTTTTTAATCTTGCAAAACAGCAGACTGTTGTCTCCAGTTTAGTATAGAAAGGCCTGGGAAGTTGGGAGGGGCTACACTTTTCTTGATTGGTCCTGAGATGGGGGTGGGCCAAGGTGGGGAGGAGTGGGTGCTACAGCAATAAAAAGAAACAGAAAAAGGGGCAGTGAGCTCTGGTTTCCATTGAAATTAGTTTTTTTTTTTTTTTTTTTTTTTTTTTGCCGTGTCCTTACGTGCATTGGGCACACACTGAGTTTTACCAAGCAGCCAAAGTCAGAGGAATTCGAGCTATGCAGGTTTGTGAATTGCAGATTGTGGCTTTGATGTCAGTGCCATTGTTCTCCGAAGCTCTATTGCAATTCCCTGCCTGGAAAAAGGACTCTGAAAACTTTGGTCTATCAACCCTCACACAGCAGTGGCAAACCAATGGAGGCAATTTTTTTATCTTACTGATATGCAAAGATTAAAATATGACACTCGTAATACAAGACATTTTGCGATGAAGTAACCCTGTTGTGTTCTCCCTGAATTAAGCATGCCACACCTTGGCTCTGACACTGACAAATGTACACCTTCTACAATGGCTACTTCTGTATGTATTAGGCTATACCTACTACTTTATTATTAGATATGCTGAACAGATTCATTTATAGGCTAACCCTTTCTATCATGGAAACAAGCCAATCTAAACCTTTTATAAGGAAGGCTTAATTAAATTATCAAAATAGTTTTCAAGACAGCACCCTTTAGAAAATGTTCCCAGTTGAAAACTTTCCATTGTTTTGTGGAAATGTTCCTCCCTAAATATATACACTTAATAATAAAGTAAACTTTAGTAATACAAAAATCGGTAGGCTGGACAAAAAAAGACGGTAGATGTCCGCTGGAACGTCTCGGCACCAACTGTGAGTCAAATTTAAAAGCAATCCACGCAAGTGTTGGCTTTTCTTTTTGACTTGTTGTGTTTTTAAGCGTAGTTCACATATTCAAACATCAAAACCCTGTGTATGTCCCAGCCTTAATATTGTTACACATCCCCACGTGGTGCTATAACTGTTTAGATAACGTACCTGTAATTTTTCTTTTCATTGTTAACACCCTGAAACTTTTTACACATTTAAAGTCTGTTTCAAAGCTCTTTTCAAAATGGCCGATCTAGTGCTCTGTTTATTGCCAACACTGTCAAACAGGTAACACAGCAATAACGATCCATGATGTGTTACAGAACAGAAAAGCCAGAGCTTTGATTATGATTTAGAGAACAGATCTCAAACCCCAGTGCACTGCAGCGGACAGCGTACAAAGTTGTCAGGATGTTAACAATGAAAATAATACCTACCTACTCTAAGAATAATTATATATATATATATATATATATATATATATATATATATATATATATATATATATATAATATATTAAAAAATTTAGTAGTTGCCAATTTTTTACCCTGTTTTTTCTCTCCAATTTGGTATGCCCAATTATTATCTGTATCTTCAGCTCACCTCTCATAACCCCCCTACCGACTCGGGGAATGGAGGCTGGAGGACGCGTCCCCCGAAACGTGCTCCTGCCAATCCGTCATTTTACACACTGCGGATTCACAGCAAGGCCACCAGACCTTTAGCACCGGAGGACAACAGAGATCAGGAAGCTCCACTGCAGAACCACAGACACCCTATCTGCCATAGGGGTCGCTGCTGCATGGTGAGCCGTGGATTCCCCTACCGACCTAAGCCCTCCCTACCCGGGCAGCACTTGGCCAATTGTGTGTTGCCCCCTAGAAACTCCCGGTCACGGTCGGCTGTGACATAGCCTGGACTCAATCGTGCAATCCCCAGGCTATAGGGCACATCCGCGTGGAGAGCCTTTGCTGGATGCGCCACTCGGGAGCTCACAGAATATATATTTTTGAAAACGTATTACACTTACAATCAACAAGCTACTCAGTTTTATAAAATTATGTTTGTACTTTTGCCTTTAAAACATTTGCCTTCAAAATAGGACCCTATCAGTGCCCTTATGTACCCATTTTACGTCATCCAAGTCTGTACATAAAAATGTCATGAATGTCCTAGTTGCTGTGGTACTTGGCCCAAAAATTATGAAATACTCACATTAAGTGTTTTTTTTTTCCCGACAATATAACCAAAATCCTAGGAAAATCATACTTTTCCAAAAGTACCTTTGATAAACTGTTCCAAGGGGTCAATGGGAAAGCCAATAGCCAACCAAAGTCGGAAGATAAGAATGTTCAAATGCATTAGGACTTCATTATAAAAACAGGATTTTGAGAAAATAACGTCAATGGTCTCCATAACTTAATGCCACTACTCTTTTGTATATTAAAATAAAAGGACTATGCGCTGGTATGGATTGTGCTGGCTTTTGAAGCCCACATCATAATATCCCGCATTTTAGGAAAAAATAATGTGGACAGAATATCCCATTTGTAACATCCATTCTTTAATACATTAATGGCTTCTATTCAAATCTGTGTTTTCGTTTGGGACTTTTTTGTGTGACAGTGATGTATTACCAGAAATGTATCCAACTTTCAATCGGAAACTCTGAGGTAAACCCAATGGTTATGATTTTCCCAAACCGCAACATAACTAATACTGACATTTTCATAAAAAAAACAAACGTTACGGAGAAAAGATAAAATAAAATGAAAATCTCCAGTCTCAACAGCCAGCAGCATTTTCAGGAGCTCATCATGCACTTTTGTGCATGTAAACATTCATATTAACATTACTTAATAATTTTAATAACATAAACATATAAGTTATGACATGACTGATTGTGACTGCCCTCAGTAGGGATAACCATGGGTTCATACTTAAGCTGCTTTTTTAGGTTTGTTGATGAAAGGTGCTGGTGCTAGTACCAGCAGGAAAATGCAAACAGTTTAACTTAAACTCTGTTAAAAAATGCATAAAATGAAAAGCTGAAGCTGGAAGTCTTTAAATCACATCTGTTAAATTACTCTGTGTTGACCTAATGTCAATTTAAAATTTGGAGTGCCCAATTATATATACCTCTTCCCCAGTGACTCTATGGTAACACCTAGCTCTACCCTATTTCTTGTATTGCTGTGACACACAGAGAACACAATACTAAACTTGGGAGACATAGCTTTTCCAACAGAGTTGAATAGAATTGAATTTAATTGAAACATTCAGTTGGGCATTCGCAAGGAGCTTGTAAGAAAGAAAAACACATCACCCTTGTATTCTGTCAAAAAAGATAAGTGTTCTTTTTAAATTGCATGTCTTTACTGTTAATCACAGAAGAATCACAGAAAAATGACTCTGCTGTGTGATGGAGTACCTCCCGCCCCTGTGTTTATTTATATTACTATGATTTTAATGTACTGTTGTGTTTATTTTAAACAGTTTTATTGTTATTATTGTTTTACAGCCCGGACGGGGTTAAAACGCCCCATCCAGATAAAATCATGAGAATGCATGATCAGCAGCGACTGATCATTTCCAAACTGGCTGTTGTCCAGGGGTATGAGAAAGCCTGTGCCAGATGTGGTCGAGGGATAAACTAGGTGATTGAGAGCCAGTTAATACGGTGGACCAAAAGTGCAAGCCAGTGTCATTTTAAAAAGTGCAGACGAATCCACAGCATCTTCTGTATTCGCCACCCTTTTAAGATGCTGCCCATTTTTATTTCCGTTAAGCCTTTTTATTTCTATCATGCTTTTCTGTATTCGTCACCCTTCTCTGTGAAGTCGACATGCATCTTTGTAGATTCACCTGCACTTTTTAAAATGACATTGACATGCACTTTTGGGCCACCGTAAGTTAATCCCTCAGCCACAATATGAAAAAACAAGCAGCTTTCACTAAAAGGGGTTGGTGTTCAGAGTGGAGAACGAGAGACGTGAATCGTGAGATAAACAAAGTAAGAATAAAATACACATCACTGCCCGGGGATGCCTACTTGTCATTGCTTGGGGCTTTGTTGTGTCCAGCAGCACTAGTTGTGCTGCAGGAACCGCTGGCTACAGAGAAATGGGAGAGGTGAGGAGACCAACTCCCGCAGTAGTTGCCCTGCCTGAATACGCAGCGCTGCTGCCACTGATGGAGTGTCCGAGCTGAAGGCACCATTACCGCTACCAACGCCACCATCACTATACGAGTACAGCACTCCACAGACACTGCTGGAGTGTCCCGTGGTTAAGGCAGCATTACCGCTACCAGTGCCACCATCACTACCCGAGTACACAGCTCCACTGCCACTGCCGGAATGTCTCACGGTTAAGGAAGCATTACCGCTGCCAGCACCACTGCCACTTCCAGAGTGCAGCGCATCGCTGCCAGATCTGCCTTTGCTGGAGGATCCAGCCCGTGCACTGTCAGTATTTCCGCTGCCAGCACTGCCACTGTCTGCCTTTCAACTGCCAGCATTGCCACGGGCAGCATTCCAGCAACCAGAACGCCTGTGCTGGAGAAGCCAGCCTGGGCACTGTCAGCATTTCCGCAGACAGCATTGACATGGATAGCCTTTCCACTGGCGAAACTGCCTTTGCTGGAGGAGCCAGCCTTGGCACTGTCAGCACATCCACTAAAAGCACTGCCGTTGACAGCATTTCCGCTGCCAGGATTGCAATTAGCAGCATTTCCACATCCAGGATTGTCCCGGCTGGAGCAGCCAGCTTTGTCTCTCTCAGCATTTCCGCTGACAGCATTGCCACTGCCAACATTGTCAAGGGCAACATTGCCACTACCAGGATTTTCCCGGCTGGAAGAACCAGCCTGGCATCTGTCAGCACTGCCATCTGTGTGTCTATTGAAGCCACCCTTCCTGGCCCCAAACTACAGGAGAGACTTTTGGGACTTTAAGGGGGAGGTGGCCTTTGAGACCATGTGTGCTACGCACAAGGGGGGGTGGGGGTATGTGATTTTAATGTACTGTTTTCTGTTTATTTTAAACACTCTTTTATTGTTATTATTGTTTTACAGCCTGGATGGGGTTAAAATGCCCCACCCAGATAAAATTGTGATAATGTGTGGTCAGCAGCAAGTGATCATTGAAAAACTGGCTGTTGACCATGTGTATAAGAAAACCCATGCCGAATGTGGTCGAGGGACAAACCAGGTAATAGGTTAAATTCTAAAACTGCTGCCAGCAGTCTTTATGACAGTTACATTTAAAACAACATCAGTACTGAAGGGAAAGACAAACTATCAGATACAACTCAAAAGTTTTATTCAAGCACATCATATCTAACATCTACACAGCCGAAACGCCATATTTAAATGAACATAAAGGGGTTTATATTCTTACCACATATAAAGCACTACTTCAAAAAATGAGAAACTATAATAAAATAAACATTTCAAAAGAAACTAGTGTGTAAACAGGTATATGTACATACAAACTGTAAAAACAAAAGTAGTTTTTAATTTAAAACGAAAGTAACATATGCTTTCTCTTGTGTGCGTGTGTCACTCGGTGCAGTACAGAATCCAGGTTAAGCTTCTGCAGCCTCCTGCTTTGCAGTTTTCTGATCAAAATGTTTCTGACAAAGCGCTGTGGCTAGCTTCAAGATGAAATCTCTCCTACTGATATTTTCCCCGGTGCATTCCTTGTACAAAATGAAAGAATTGATGGGAGCCAGGTCCAGTATGGATAAAAACAGGCTTGTATATAAAAATAAAATAGAATATTGTAGGTCATATTCAACATGTACTGTAAAAGGCAGACAAAATGACTGCTTTGGCAGTTCTAGGTAGAGGGGATTATAACTTTTTTATTTTTACGGTCCTACCTTCCAAACACCATCAGGGTATTTAATACATGTATTTAGTGAAAGTCAAGAACGGACAACCGCGTATCTTTCACACATGTAATTTAAATTTTAAAAGTGAAAACTGTAAAAATGACTGTCGTGGTGGTTCTAGTGTTAATTCCTAGGCCACAATATAAAAACAAGCAACTTTCGCTGAAGGGGTTGGTGTTCAGAGTGGAGAACGAGAGACGTGAGATAAAGAAAATAGAATAAAAACAATTGTTACTCGTGCTGGCTATAAACCAGCATGTTACTTGTTTTTTTAATCGATTTGTTTGTTTTGGCCACCATGCCGTTTGTACAAATCATTTGACTGTTTAAAGCGTTTATTAATAATTAAAACTCACGCACCAGCGCATTCAACTTCGGTAATGTGTCTAGTTTCTTCCTAGTCTGACGTCACCCAAAAGCTATCCTGCTGCTTGCTGCAAGACTCAAAAGGTATTGGCAGTTGTTTTGTTCTGGCATTTAACTGCAATAACATTTCACATGTTTAAAAATGTATCGGTAGGCACCCGTTACACATTTCTGTATTTGTATTTGCAGTATTCGTATTTCACATTAGTAAAAGTATTGTATCCTTCCTGTACCAAATGAAAATGCTTCTTTCCAATAAGAGAACACAAATATAGTTTGTTTGTTGGCCCATTAAAACTATAGTTGTAGCATTAAATCCACGTAAATGTAAGTGAGTCTCTATAGCATCAAGCGTTTGCATGTATCCAGCAACACTGGCATCCACTTTGTTTCTCTCACTGAAAAGAAAAACTGTTAAATATATTTGAGGAACAAAAAATCTAAAACAAAAGAGAATGAGTTTAAATAAAATAATTATAATTCACCTCGTCTTTTGTGCTTGACTACACCACCTATAAAATTGGGTTTTTAAAATGTATTTATATTATTCCCTTAAATTTGTCTGGTTATTTTTCAATATTGGCCTTTGGTACAATAGTAACATTTGATAGGGTACCATAATTTATAACTCAATAAAATGTCTCCTATGTTCATTTAAAAGAGGTATAGTCAGGCTTTTTATCCAACTATAATCTTAATAGGATACTACACTTTATCACTAAAATGTATCAATTACATTCCAATGAATTTCAGTGAGATTAAAACACAGGGTGCAAGGTGACTAGACTAGACAGTATGTCAGCGGCCCTGCAGGATTTTAATGGTTCTAGATACCCAGTTTAAAAAACTGCTACCATTGTGAATTAATTAGATATTGCCTCAACCGATTGGCACTCTTCCCCAAGGGAGGAAGTCAAGAGTCTGCCTCCTAAGTGCGATCAGTATAGCTACGCTTCAGTTAGCTGTTAGATGCTTGTCTAAATCTATTACCCTGTCCAAAGCTAACTAACATTGTCCCTCCAAAACATACAGTAGATGTTTACAGAAGCTCTCTGTGAAAACATTCATATCATTCCATGAGTCACTAAATGTTTTCCACCCTCATAGTTAAAATCCAATACCATTTTCTTCATTACTGTACTATAAAAATACAAGCCCCATAGTTTAACTCAGAAATGTCCTTTCTTTTCTTTTTAACAAAATGTTTAGATATGGTAAATACTGATATGCAGTCCTGAGCTGCTTGAGGAAGATTTGTGAAAATGTCAATAAATATGCTGGAGCTACTGCCTGTTTTTCCCTTTTTTTTTGCATTACACACATAGCAGGAATTGCATATCATGTTTCATGCCTGAGGTTTCAATAAATTAGCTGGTATGAAATAAAAGTACTCCCAGTGGTGACAATTATACATCAATAAAAACAAAACATCAAAAAAATAAAACAAATACATCTCCAGAAAAACATGGAAATTAAACTATAATTAAAGTAAGCAAGAGGAAGTACATACAAATTACTTTCAAGGAGACGGAGGAATTAAACAATTTAATACATCTGTATGCTTATTTATGTATTTTCTAACAAATTCATTCATGGACATACCCTTCATTTTTCTAATATACAGGGCTCCCCTTTATAAGGCGACCCTTTATACTGCTGAACAGGTTATAAGGCCGGATGGTCATGGCCCCCATTTTCCCCACAGCGCCGTTACAGTAACACCAATAGTCTTGTTATAAGGTGGAACACAAACAGCATGGTCACAAGTATTCACCCACTTGAGTCAAGATTTGGTAGAGGCACCTTTGGCAGCAATTACAGCCATGAGTACATTTGGATAAGTCTCAACCAGCTTTGCACATCTGGACACTGCAATTTTTGCCCATTCTTCTTTGCAAAATTGCTCAAGCTCCGTCAAGTTGGATGGGGACCTTTGATGAACAGCAATTTTCAACTCTTCCCACATATTCTCAATTGGATTGAGGTCCAGGCTTTGACTGGGCAACTCCAGGACATTGACCTTTTTGTTTTTAAGCCGCTCCAGTGTGGCTTTGGCTGTATGTTTGGGGTCATTGTCCTGCTGGAAGATGAATCTTCTCCCAAGTCCCAGGTCTCTTGCAGACCTCAGCAGGTTTTCCTCCAGGATTTCTCTGTACTTTGCTGCATCCATTTTGCCCCTATCTTCACAAGCTTTCCAGGCCCTGACGCAGAAGCATCCGCATAGCATGATGCTGCCACCACCATGCTTCACGGTAGGGATGGCGTTCTCAGGATGATGTGCGGTGTTAGGCTTGCGCCAAACACAGCGCTTAGCGTTGAGGCCAAAAAGCTCTATTTTGGTCTCATCAGACCACAGAATCTTCTTCCACTTGGTCTCAGTGTCTCCCACATGCCTTCTGGCAAACTCTAGCTGAGATTTGATGTGAGTGTTTTTCAACAGTGGCTTTCTTTTTGCCACTCTCCCATAAAGGCCAGTTTTGTGAAGCACCCGGGCTATTGTTGCTGCATGCAATCCTTTAAAGTTGCCATAGGCCTCTTGGTGGTCTCCTTGACTAGTGCCCTTCTCGTCCGGATACTGTTTTTGAGGACGGCCTGTTCTAGACAGATTCACAGTTGTGCCACATTCTCTCCGTTTCTCCCACAGATAGGTGTATTTCACCTGAAATCATGTGAAACACCTTAATTGCACACAGGTGGACTCCATTCAACTAATTATGTGACTTCTAAAGACAACTGGTTTCACCAGAGCTTACTTAGGTGTGTCATAACAAAGGGGGTGAATACTTAAGCAATCAATTATTTTAGGTTTTATATTTGTAATTAATTTAGAACAATTTGTAGATTTTATTTTTCACTTTGACATTATGGACAATTTTTTTGTGTTGATCAGTGGCAAAAACTCCTAATTAAATCCATTCTGATTCCATGTTGTAACACAATAAAATGTGGAAAAGTCCAAGGGGGGTGAATACTTTTGAGAGCCACTGTATATACACACTGAAGCTAGCATACATTTTTGACATTTAAAAATAATGTAATCACATTATAATAGCAAGTAACAGTATGAATGTTAAATGACTGTTTCTTATGTTTTATAATTAAAACTATATTAGGGCCCATAGCCTTCGTTATCTTGCACACAAATGAAGGTCACTAGGATCTTTACTGTGCTACCCTATGGGGTGCTGTGACAGTGATCGAATGACTCTTGACTCTTAATCAGATGGTATGAGAACTTATTCCTTAGGGTAGGTGGAAGTCAGTTATTCAGGAAGGGGACTAAGCTACAGCACCCAAGCTCAGTGACTCGGATGGGAGACAGTGTGGCATCCGAGGACTGGAGGAGTGGATGCGCACGTTAACCTAGGGGCCATGAGCGAGTGTATAAATAGGGGGGCGTAGTGTAAGTGATCTGTTCCTTGGTAAATGGTTAGGGTTTAAAACCTACAAGGAGTCTGTGTGGCCGTATTGTGAACCGTGAGTTTGTTAACTGTTGTCTCTTTTTTAATCAGTAGCACGATCTGGCGCTGTAGTAAAAGCCATTATAAACCCGGACATCACTTTCACCCCTGCATTTTCACGGAGAACTGTAATACACCACAAGCAATTATTCACTATCACTAAGAACTGTGTTAGTGTTGGTATGTTAAACTGGACTTTTGGTTGCGGGTCAAACCCATGGGATTTTTACAAACTAAGCGATACACGCCGCTGTACTCGCTTCCATCATTTATTATTTACAGGTGTTTGTCGTAAGGCTCATTGACGTAATTTCAATAAACACCCTTGCACCTGTTAATCACTGTGTGTGTGATTAATCCGCTCTGCACTACACTCATCTGTATTCATGCACCACTTTGCCACAGGTGCCTATAGCATTTCATTTTATCAGAATTAGTTGAGCGGTTATAAAGCTACAGCTAAAAAATTGTGCAACACACATACACACGCACATGTTTATTTTTTTTTATTTAAACTGGGGAGCTGTTTCCAATTAAATTTATAATATTTAATCATATTAACCACCCCTGCATCAAAAACAGGTAAAATGTAATTTGTAACAATTTGGATACAGCAACAGTAAGTACTGATGATGTTACACAAGTCAATTGGTGCTTGCTAACAATTTTATGGACAGAGCAAATAAAAAAAATCTCTCATTTGACTCTTGCTTAATTTAACCTCAAGAAAGGCAAAAATCCATGTGGGCAGTCTTCAGTTGTCACAGTAAATGCCATTCCGGCCCATTGCTTTCAGCCTTCCTGAGTGTGAGTGTTCTAAAATGCATCACTGCACGAAACCCCTTGAGTAAAAGTGCCAGACCTTAAGGTCAAACCTTCACTGTGACAAACAGAAATGTAAGCCAGCTGTGTTAACATAAAGGTGGTGCTGCATGCACAAATTAAAACATTAGTAAGATATTTTATTAATGTCCTGTTTCAAATTGTACAGTTATATAGGCATAATAAGAAAGGGTCTCAGAGGCATTTACTCCACTAAGTTAAGGGGGTTTGTATGTACCATGTGAGATGTAAAATCTGAGGTCCTATTGTAAGTGACTGCAGGAGTTGATGCATAGTTCACAACTGAGTCTCTGTAAGTCTCTGGATAAAAGCGTCTGCTAAATGACTAATTATGTAATTAATGGTCTTTCACAAAGCAGGTAGTTTTGGAACAAGCCAGGTTTATCTGCTTTCCAGAAGACCATTATGATGTAATTTTAATTGAGACAGAGCGAGAAACCTGCAAAAAGCGAAGCATGGTAGACAAATTTTGTGCCTAATAGTCAATAATAAGTTATCCTATTTATACCACAAGTATTTTGATTTAATTTGGTTTATATCAAGTATGGTACACTCACAGTAAGCTGTTAAATGTTGTTTCAAACAAACTTATACAGTTTTTATTACCAGTAACCTAGCAACTGTCAGATTCTCATTGATGGTTAGTCATATTTTTACTTTTTACTTGTAACTTCTATTTATCCGAGAACATTTGAGACTACTGAAATTCTACTTTCCAAAGTTGTCTTGAAAACAGCGGAAGTACAAAACAAAAACTTCACACGAAACAAAACGTTATTATCAAAACCCTGGTTCCCTGAAATAGAAATGTAACCATTACCTCATGCGTGTTTACATCCTAAAGACCCAAAACCTGAGTATTCTCCAGCAAAGCTGCTCAGCTGAGTCTGAGAAGCAGTCATTGTCTGCCCCCAAGGGCAAAAATTTATAGCGTTCACAGACCTCAGCGTAATTCTTCCTTCAAACATGCTGCAATCATAGATGCAGCGACCTTGAAGGTTAATGGTTACATTTCTATTTCAGGGAACCAGGGTTATGATAGCTACAAAATCTAACCATTACCTAATGGGTGAGTATACCAAAGCCATTGAAAGGGCAATATTGCAGAATGACTGAAATGCTGCAAGGCTAAGCCGAGGCTATCTTGTGCATTACCATATGAACCTAGTAACAAGTAGCTAGGGCTAACCTGAGGGAGAAACTCGCTTCTATGTCTGTGTTGTAAGGGTCGACTCAGAAGCTGCCCTTAACACTCTAGTTCCAAAGCCAGGGTTTGGTGGATCCATGACCTGTCAGTAGAACCTAGTAAAGGTATGGGGAGTAGCCCACACCACTGCACTGCAAATGTTACTGACAGATGCACCCTGGAATAAAGCCCCTGAAGGAAGCAAGTTGGCCAATTCATAGGCAGTCCTGACTGTTTGCTATTGTTCAGACTGTCTTCACGTTTTCATCCTGTCAACGTAGTATACCAGGGCACACACTGGGCACAGAGTATGGAGTTGCAGCTCTCTATCAGACTGGAAAGAAGCTGGAAGGAAGCCTCCAATTCCACAAACTGATTGACATGGACTGCCGAGATTATCTTCAGCAAAAGGCAGGATTGGCATGGAGCATAACTTTTATCCTGGCCTCTGTACAAATTAAGCAGGCTTTTGCTATGGAGAATGCCTGCATCTCACTCACCCACTTTGCTAAGGTGACAGAAAGCAAACAGTTGCTTGAGTGATAAACATTTCACCACAGCTGAATGCATGTGCTCAAATGGAGGCTTCATGCACTTGAAGCCTCCATTTGAGCACATGCATTCAGTTGTGGTGAAATATTTATCGCTTCAGCGAGGAACAATGTCCTTTATAGGGGGCCAAAGCTGCCGAACCCCTTTCAAAAATTGCCCTGCCAGGAAGCTGAGCTTCTGGGGAGACTGAGTCAATTTTAAACGAGTAATACAACAAATAAACAAATAACAAAACACTAAATAGAACAAAACACATTAACAAAATACACAACACAATGGCCAAAATAAAATGTCTACAAAAACACTCACAAAGGTAAACGAACAAACTGCCTGCAGCTCCAAAATATTTATGTGCAGACCCTGCCAAGGGGTGTTTCACACCCCCTGCACCCCCTTGCCATCCACAGCACCCCAGCCTAGGCCCAGACATTTCTGGAACTTCACTAATGTGAGTGTTCTGAGCTAAAATAGCTCTAAACAGCTAATCACTGCACTCTGCCGTCTGACAAGATGGACAGCATGGACCTTCCCAAGCACACTCCTAGATAGGAAGCTGTCTGAGAAGGTGTGAGCTGGCTCTTCAAATGATTCACCATTAGGTCTATCAAACCACAGCCCATTTTTGCAGCAGAGCTGCTACCTCCTGAGGCAACACAGTGATGTCTTGTGGGTCTGTGACTGAAGTTACAGTAATGCATCTGTGGCTGTCAGAGAATGACCTCGGCAAATAGGACTGGTAGGCTACCACAATGCTACTAAAGTTGCCCAGCCGTGAGCCGAACGCACTGGCTGAATAGGCACGCTTGAGGATCACCTCCGAGACCCAGCACTGTTTGCTGGGGCAGACAGCATCCTTGGACAGGAGTGCTAAATTAGGCCCCTTAACCAGCACAGCAATTGAAGCCTCTACCGGCGGAAATTGGGCCAGGCCAAGCTTCTCCATATCGTGTGCCCTATATAGAGGTTCCATAGACTGGGAAACAGCAGAAGCTGTAGTTGGGTGACCCCAGGACGACTGGATCTCAAAAAGAAAGTCTGGGTGTAGGGGGGGGGGGGGGGGGGCATGGAAGAGGTGGTAGGCTCGTCAACAAAGATCGACTGCCTTGTCTCACATGCTGTAGGCCAGGGCACTTGCAAGACTGCAGTGGCCTTCTTGATCATCTGCCGACAGTGAGATTTACCACAGGGGATTTGCTGTCTGACTCCACCTTCTCAGATGGAAATGCCAGATCCTATACGCCTACCTCCTAAGAAGTGGCAATGGACAGCATGCAAATCTGCACCCGTAGCCCTCCGAGACCCTAAGGGGACAGATGGGGCAGGCGTCGCCAAATGTTTATGCATTAACTTTGCAAGCACCGTTCCTCTGAAATTACAGAAAAAAACAATGAGAAACGAAAATATTTCTCTCATACAAAATACAGTAATAACAATTACTTTAATTGTTTAAAGTGTCTCGTAATTTTGTCTGAAGCCAAAACAAGAATAAAATAACTTCACTTGGAGATATTGCAGCCTGGGGAAAGAGAACTCAACCGACTTACGCTCCTTAATCCCTGGGGAGGGGCTACTCAAGCTGACGGCTTTATGCGGGGCACAAGGACGCAGTGGGACGTAACAAACAACATGCTGTAGTGCACAATATATGCATAATTAAGTTTAAAAAAAATATTACAGCATAAATAAATATTGCACAATTTAGTTCTCTAATGGTTCTCTTTTATTAGATTCAATTAATTTTTTTGAAAAAGAACACAAGTGATATAAATCAGAATTACACCTGGAAAGAGTCTTTCAAAGCTAAATAACAAATAAACCACCAACTTAATTGTTAAAGGGGCAAAGCTACCACTAAGCAAATTTCCAATATCCCTAACCCTTTGCGGTCCTATGTTGGACTCTGTCCGACATTACAATTTTACAATCATCAAAAAGACGTCAAGCACAGGTCTCTAATCGTTTTTTTTCTCTGGAAAAAGCAGAGAAAACCTTTCAATAGCTGAGTGAGACCGATAGGAGCCGAATGAAGCTGAAAAAAGGGGCTGTATCTGAGCAATACACACAGCCCCTGCACCAAAGAGATGACACAGACACAATCAAAGAAGACAGCTGCTTCCGTATCCAGTGCTCAACGAATATAACAGACATTTGCAGAGCTTTTTGAGATGTTATAGTAATAGAATAATGACTTGAATCGCATTATTGAGGAGTGATAAAACAAGTGATCAGGAGAGAATTTATCAGTATGCACAACCATGAAGATGTATGTGAAAAATATAGCAAACAAGGGGTGGGGCTTGGCTGGAGATGCAGTACTGAGTGTCCTTTGCAATGCAGTGCCTTTTAAACCTGTTTTCCCTCTGAAAAAAAAATAAACAGCGCGTGTGAAAATAAATTGAACCTGATGCGCCTGACAGGCGCAGAATAAACAGACCGCTAAGAGTTAAACTTTTCCAGCCTTTCTCCACAGATACATAAGCCATTCTTACCTTCACACACAGGACAGCACTCCCCAGGGACTTCCACAGGGTTTAGGCAGCTATGACCACATGCTGCCGCCACGCAGCGGGCATCCCCACTGATGCACTGGCAGAAAGTGCAATCATCCTCTCTCCAATGGTCACCATGTGCCAAGATCTGTCCGTTGACATAACAGCCAGCAAAGTTGAGCACAGGGTAGATGGGATCTGTGGGAATAATAAGTATAG
Organism: Polyodon spathula; assembly: GCF_017654505.1. Taxonomy (NCBI): domain Eukaryota; kingdom Metazoa; phylum Chordata; class Actinopteri; order Acipenseriformes; family Polyodontidae; genus Polyodon; species Polyodon spathula. Next base: position 39,211,202 of record NC_054539.1, on the reverse strand, counting down.
GTGAGGGAGAATCAAGCTCGAAACCCCTACATCTGGTAGATACTTTTATTTGGTCAAACATGGCTGCTGGACAACAAATAACATAAGAACATAAGAAAGTTTACAAACGAGAGGAGGCCATTCGGCCCATCTTGCTCGTTTGGTTGTTAGTAGCTTATTGATCCCAAAATCTCATCAAGCAGCTTCTTGAAGGATCCCAGGGTGTCAGCTTCAACAACATTACTGGGGAGTTGATTCCAGACCTTCACAATTCTCTGTGTAAAAAAGTGCCTCCTATTTTCTGTTCTGAATGCCCCTTTGTCTAAACTCCATTTGTGACCCCTGGTCCTTGTTTCTTTTTTCAGGTCGAAAAAGTCCCTTGGGTCGACACTGTCAATACCTTTTAGAATTTTGAATGCTTGAATTAGGTCGCCACGTAGTCTTCTTTGTTCAAAACTGAACAGATTCAATTCTTTTAGCCTGTCTGCATATGACATGCCTTTAAAGCCCAGAATAATTCTGGTCGCTCTTCTTTGCACTCTTTCTAGAGCAGCAATATCTTTTTTATAGCGAGGTGACCAGAACTGCACACAATATTCAAGATGAGGTCTTACTAGTGCATTTTACAGTTTTAACATTACTTCCCTTGATTTAAATTCAACACTTTTCACAATGTATCCAAGCATCGTTAGCCTTTTTTATAGCTTCCCCACATTGTCTAGATGAAAACATGAAAAACTCCTAGGTCTTTTTCATAGATTTCTTCTCCAATTTCAGTATCTCCCATATGATATTTATAATGTACATTTTTATTTCCTGCGTGCAGTACCTTACACTTTTCTCTATTAAATGTCATTTGCCATGTGTCTGCCCAGTTCTGAATCTTGTCTAGATCATTTTGAATGACCTTTGCTGCTACAACAGTGTTTGCCACTCCTCCTACTTTTGTGTCGTCTGCAAATTTAACAAGTTTGCTTACTATACCAGAATCTAAATCATTAATGTAGATTAGGAATAGCAGAGGACCTAATACTGATCCCTGTGGTTCACCGCTGGTTACCACACTCCATTCTGAGGTTTTTCCTCTAATCAGTACTTTCTGTTTTCTACATGTTAACCACTCCCTAATCCATGTACATGTGTTTCCTTGAATCCCAACTGCGTTCAGTTTGAGAATTAATCTTTTGTGCGGGACTTTGTCAAAAGCTTTCTGGAAATCTAAATAAACCATGTCATATGCTTTGCAATTATCCATTATCGATGTTGCATCCTCAAAAAAATCAAGCAATTTAGTTAGACACGATCTCCTTTTCCTAAAACCATGTTGACTGTCTCCCAGTACCCTGTTACCATATAGGTACTTTTCCATTTTGGATCTTATTATAGTTTCCATAAGTTTGCATATAATAGAAGTCAGGCTTACTGGTCTGTAGTTACCTGGTTCAGTTTTGTTTCCCTTTTTGTGGATCGGTATTACGTTTGCAATTTTCCAGTCTGTCGGTACCACCCCTGTGTCAAGAGACTGCTGCATGATCTTGGTTAGCGGTTTGTAAATTACTTCTTTCATTTCTTTGAGTACTACTGGGAGGATCTCATCCGGCCCAGGGGATTTGTTTATTTTAAGAGCTCCTAGTCCCTTTAACACTTCTGCCTCAGTTATGCTAAAGTTATTTAAAACTGGATAGGAACTGGATGACATGTGGGGCATGTTGTCAGTATCTTCCTTTGTAAAAACTTGTGAAAAGTAATCATTTAATATATTTGCTATTTTTTTTTTCTTCATCTAAGATTTTGCCATTTGTATCTCTTAAACATTTAATCTCCTCTTTGAATGTTCTCTTGCTGTTGTAATATTGGAAAAACATTTTGGAATTGGTTTTAGCTCCCTTAGCAATGTTCATTTCTATTTTTCTCTTGGCCTTTCTAACTTCCTTTTTGACTTGCGTTTGCAGTTCGGTGTACTCTTTCTGTGTACTTTCTTTTTGGTCCCTTTTTAATGCTCTGTAAAGTGCCTTTTTTCGCTGAATATTTTTTTTAATTGATCTATTAAACCATTTTGGCAATTTAGTTTTACATTTAGATTTGTCTACTTTAGGGATATAATTGTTTTGCGCCTCTAGTACTACATTTTTGAAGAACAACCATCCTTCTTCTGTGGGTGTTTTCTCTATTTTACTCCAGTCTACTTCTGTTAGTCTCTGTTTCATACCTTCATAGTTTGCTTTTCTAAAATTGTAAACCTTAGCTTTAGTCATTACTTTTGGGGATTTAAAAAACACTTCAAATGAGACCATGTTGTGGTCTGAGTTTGCCAGTGGTTCTCTGACCTCTGTTTTAGTTATTCTATCTTCGTTATTTGAAAAGACTAAATCAAGGCATGCCTCCCCTCTAGTCGGTGCCTTGACAAATTGTGTTAGGAAGCAGTCATTTGTCATTTCCACCATTTCTATTTCATCCTTCGCGCTACCCACTGGGTTTTCCCATTTTATTTGGGGGAAGTTGAAATCCCCCATTAGTATGGCTTCTCCTTTGCTACACGCATTTCTAATGTCATTGTATAACAGATTATTGTGCTCACCGTCTGAATCTGGCGGTCTATAGCATGCTCCTATTATTATGCCCTTTGAATTTTTGTCCGTTATTCTGACCCATATTGATTCGGTTTTATTTTCTTTGTCCAGGTTTAACACCTGGGCTTCAAGACTGTTTCTTATGTATAGCACTACCCCTCCTCCTCTTCTGTCCTGCCTGTCTTTCCTATACAGTGTATACCCACAAATATTATATTCGTCCCCATCACTCTCAGACAACCACGTTTCTGTAACACCTATCACATCATAGTTACTTGTTAGTGCAGTAGCTTCAAGTTCTAGAATTTTGTTTCTGATACTTCTAGCATTTAGATAAATACATTTAATGGTTGTCTTACCTGAGTTGTTGTTCTTGTTTTGATGCGGTCTCCCTTCTGTTTTTTTGTTGATTTCTCCCCCCTTCCTTTCTAGTTTAAATGCTTCCGAACCTGCTCGAGGATCTTTTCTCCAAGTAGACTAGTTCCCTTGTTATTTAAATGCAGTCCATCCCGTCTATACAGATAGTCCTCGTTGTAGAATGTGGTCCAATGATCAAGATAGGTGAAGCCTTCCCGTGTGCACCACGTCTTCAGCCATGCGTTTTGATTAATTATTTCCAGCTGTCCATATGGTCCTTTGCAAGGTGCCGGTAGTATACCAGAAAATACCACAGTTTTGGTTTTCTCTTTTAATTTCCTTCCTAGCTCTCTGAATTTGTTTTGCAGGGATTTTGGTCTGTCTCTTCCAATGTTGTTTGTACCGATGTGGACGACTACTACCGGGTCGTCTCCTGTTCGTTCTAGGAGCCTGTCCACGTTCTCAGTGATGTGCTTGACCGAGGCTCCCGGAAGGCAGCACACTGTTGTAGTAAGGGGGTCCAAACTGCGAATTGAACTTGCTGTGTTTCTCAATATGGAGTCCCCAACAATCATGACCTCCCTTCTTTTTGCTGTCTGGTCACCACTGTCAATGGGGTCCTGGATGTTGTTCCTTTCATTCTCTTGTTGTTGGTTCTGCTCATCAAAATTCTGAAGTGACTCAAATCTGTTGGTTGTTTTGATTTCTGGTGGTTGTGTTTGATGAAGTTTCTTTTTTTCCCTGCTTCTGCCTACCTGAACCCAGCTGTTCTGACCTTCTATCTCCCTGGTGGCTTTCAGTCTGTTAGGGGTGATGCAGACTTCCATGAATTGTGGGTGTGCCAGTTCCTCAAGATCCTGTTGCTGTCTCACTTCTTCCAGCTCCATTTCTAGCATACTTACTAGTTTATGCAAATCCTGGATCACGCGGCACTTTACGCACACTTGGTTTAGCTCCGCTGGGTTTTCTCGGATTTCCCACATCAAGCAGGTGTCACAGATTACTGGCTTGAAGACCATGTTGAGGGTTTTTTTTGAAGTTTAGTTTCTTCTGCAGCTGTCAACCTGCTTTCAAACTGCTTCTAAACTGCTCTGTACTTTTCCACGCCTGTACTTCTCCCACTCGCTGTCGCTTCCACTCGCTGTCGCTGGGAAGACTGCCTCGTTTAACTGCGTTGTTCTGCTGTGCTGTTGGCTCCTCCCCTCGCCCGTGTCTCAGAACGGCGCTGAATTTGAATCAGCTGCTCCGAGTTTCAGCTTGTTTGTTATCAGAAAAACACATGTGGCTGTTTGACTTTGAGCTGCTGCTGTGTTTCCCCAGTGTCCTCTGTTTTCTGATTAAAGCAATTCAAGATGCAATTTCTCCTTTCTGCTTCTAAACTGCTCTGTACTTTTCCACGCCTGTACTTCTGCCACTCGCTGTCGCTTCCATGACTACTGGCTTTAAATTTTACTTACCGTTCAGAAAATTAATCGGTCCTTAGATTTTTGTGGTGATAACACAGAATTAGACGTTAGAATTGTATACACCTGTAAGACATCAAGGTACCTCAAAGACCATTCACGTATTTGAAGGTCACTAGTTATAATAAACTTGAAGCTGAATAACTTTGACTTGGTGGCACAATTTACTTAGACTTGCACACTGAGAACTACAACCTAACATAGTGTAAGCACATGTCATATCCATTTCTTCCAACTGGGAATTAAATGGCTTAAACAGAAGCAAATGACAAATTATCGAATAAAAAAATGAAAGGTTATTTCGGTGTTTGAGCAAATTATTTTGCTCAAATTGCGAAATGTTAAATATCAAACAAGCAAAGAACTAAACAGAAAAGAAGAGACAGCTTCTTGTGAGTAAAGTGATATAAAGAAATTGCGAAGAAGATGTCTCATCTTTTGTGTTTTGTTCTTTGCTTGTTTGGTGTTTTACATTTCGCAATTTGATAATATCGTTTTACTCAAAGACCAAAGAAGTGGTCTCTTCTTTTGTGTTTCGCTCTTTGCTTGTTTGATATTTTCCATTTCACAACTGTATTTTCTAAATAACCTTTACTTTTGTTCTTTGATGATTTGTCAATGCTCAAATTGTGAAATGGTTATTGACCGAATCCTGACTATGAGTGTAACATATAATGTATACTGAGTGTACAAAACAATAGGAACACCTTACTAATAATGAGTTGCACCCCCTTTTGCCCTCAGAACAGCCCCAATTCGTCAAGGCATGGACTCTACAAGGTGTTGAAAGCGTTCCACAGGGATGCTGGCCCATGTTGACTCCAATGCTTCCCACAGTTGTGTCAAGTTGGCTGGTAGTGGATCTCTACTCCGAATAGCTTGTTTCATCTCATCCCGTAGATGCTCAATTGGATTGAGATCTGGTGACTGGGCAGGCCACTGCAGTAAGCTGAATTCACTCTCATCTTCGTGGAACCATTCCTGGACAATCCTAGACTTGTGGCATGGGACATTATCCTGCTGAAACATCCATTAGCAGATGGATACACTGCTGCCATGAAGGGATGCACCTGATTGGCAATGATGTTCAGATATCCTGTGGCATTCAAACGTTACCACTTTTATCAAGGGGCCCAACGTGTGCCATGAAAACACACCCCACACCATCACACCACCACCACCAGCCAGCAATGATGACACATGGATGCATGTACTCATGTGGTTTTCTCCATACTCTAGTCCTCCCATCAGCGTGAAACAGCAGGAACCGGGATTCATCAGACCAGGCAATGTTTTTCCAATCATCCAGTGTCCAGCGTTTTCGTTCCTTAGCCCACTGCAACCGCAGTTTCTTGTGTTTTGCTGAAAGAAGTGGAACTCTGTTAGGTCATCGGCTACCATAACCCATTCGTGTCAATGTACGACGAGTTGTGCATTCTTTTATGGGTCTTTCGGCACCAATGTTGTACTGGACTGACAGTTGACTGACTGTAGCCCATCTGTTGCTCTGCACAGTTCGTGTCAGCCTCCTCTGGCCTCTTTCATCAATGAGCCATTTTCGACCACTGGCCTGCCGTTGGCTGAATGTTCTTTGAGTGGTGGACCATCCTTGATACACATGGGAAACTGCTGAGCGTAAAAAACCCAGCAGCATTGCAGTTCTTGACAGACTCAAACCGGTGTGTCTGGCACCTACTACCATACCCCGTTCAAAGGCACTTAAAAGCTTTTGTCTTACCCATTTACCCTCTGAATGGCACACATACACAATCCATGTCTCAACTGTGTCAAGGCTTAAAAATCCTTCTTTAACCTGCTTCAACAATCAGCAGACTAGTCCAGAGAAACCAGGAAACCAGTTCTGTGAGGGACAGGCCAACCGGTGTGGCAGTGTAAGTGTGATGATGTGGGAAGGAAACTCCTTTAACTCAAGAACGTGTTTGGTGCAGACTGAGAGCAACCTTACTGCTCAGCGATACATTGACAAAGTCCTTGAGGCAACAGTTTTTCCGTTCCTGCAAGCCAATCCGGACATGTTGATTTTCCAGCAGGACAATGCAAGACCACCCATTGCTAGGATTACAATTGTTCAACTTCAAGAAAACAATGTCAAGGTCTCGCCGTGGCCAGCTGTCCAATAGAATATCTGTGGGACAAAATCGCCAGTGCCATCCACAGGAGACAACCGTGACCAGCCAACCTTCCCCAGCTGGCTGCAGGTGGTGAAGGAACATCCCACAGCAGTCTATCCAGAGGCTGATCAGGTCTATACGGCAATGCTGCCAGGATTGTGTTAATGTTAAGGAAGGTCATACCGATACTAACTTTTTAATGGGTTTTCATTTCAACAGTGTGTCACAATTCATACTGAAAACTTATCATGATTCTTTGATCTGTATTTTTGTTCACATTTTCCTTGATTTTATTTAGTATGTATGTTTAAAATTATTTGTTTAAATCCATTAGACCCGAGTTGCTTTTCTTTTGTGCATCAGCATATTAAGATTAGGGAAGTAACTTATTCCAATGCTCAGGACTTTTGTAAAATGGATAATTTCTAATTATTAGATAGTCTAACTTTAATAAAAGGTATTACATAATTGACAAATCTTCAGAGTGCTTAAGATCCTACTGCAAATTAACATTTTGGCTGATCCACTTACTGTATGGGGCATGTTACAGTAAAATCATATAAGAATATAAACAAAAAATAGAATGCAGCTTGAAAGTAACATGTGACAATATAGGGTGAATGCCTACAGAGCAGAAAGGACCTCAGTGTAAAACCTTATCTGAAGGGCTGCACCACCTACAGCACAGTGCCCTCTAGAAGGTCTCTGCTGAGCCACCAACACAAAATTAGAACTGGGTTTCCCTAAGAGGTGCCACATGAAAATTAACTAGGCCCAAGCATATTAGATTCTTCTGAGATCTGAGGAGAGCAAGCTCCAAGGTACAGGCAACTGTACAGTATCCAAATGTTTCCTGTTCATGTGATTTTTACCTTCACAGACGGGGCAACACTCTCCCTCTGGCACATAGTATCTGTCGCAGTGTAGCACCCCGCACTGCGCAGAGAAACAGATCGAGACGCCACCCTGGCAGCGGCAGAAGCGGCAGGCGTCCATGCGAAACATGTCCCCGTCAAAGTACTCCACCCCGTGGAAGATGCAGGCTGGCTTGGTTTCTGCAACACACAACACCACCCACAGGCTCAGCTTTGGGGAAGGCACTTAAAACACTGCAACGGAGTATCTTGTTTTTCATTTACTGAACACGTACACAACGATGAAGTGATGTACACTTGACTGTGCTGGTTCCAGTGTTAGATAATATTTTATAGATACAGAACATTGCCACTATTATATTTCTAAATTACAAGTTTCCATACCCATTGCTCTACAGTATATTACAGTTAGGTTCCATTGTTTCATGCATAACTACTAAACATTAAATTGTGCTAAATTTAGAAATACTAAAAGAAACATAATTCCACTGTTTACAAAACTAATTTCACACTAAAGCTCAGCATGGTTTACACCATTGTTGACACATGCAAACTCTGGTTGTGAAGAAACTAAGAGGAAAAGTAATATACAGACACAATTATATTATAAAATAATAAATTTCCATTCTAATTTATACCATTATAAAAATAGACCACCTCGAGCTTTTGCCCCCATTAACTTAACAGTTGCCTAATTGTTAACTCTTCTCTATCCAAATGGGTTTAGGTTGGGTAAAAAACAGACTGCAGGATATACAAATCTTATTTTAGCAAACATTATTCCCCCCCAATTTCACACACATATGTACACATATAAAACAATGCGATCTAGCATTGGGTGCTCTTATTAAAAACTGGTAGTGCTGGACAAATATTCGAACAATATTTTTTCACATGCATTTGGTTACAAAAATCAGATGTTCGTATTCGCTACAAATGACAAAAATGCTTTGCACTTATTTACCACCTCACCAGAAGTTGCGTGACAGTTTAAAAAATGGCAAGATTAATATATTTTAAAAAAATAAATGAAAAAAAAACCACACAGGATCAACACAGCTGCTCTTGAGCCTCTATTTAAAACTTTTAGACAGCAAAAAGTAAATAAACCAGATTATGCACACGCCCGCATAGTGATCTCTATGGAACACCATATGGCTCAAACGCGTCTCATGGGACAAAAAAAAAAAAGGCAAGCACGTCATTTGGAAATGCCTTGCTTAAAGAGTGCTCAACTTGCTGGAAATGTTGTGTAGTGATTTTTATATAGATTTTATATATTATATACAGTATGTGTTGTTGCAAATGAGAGCGAAAACGGTAAGTTTTTTTCTACCTTCATTTAACAATGGCATTTCGAAGTTTGTTTTATTTGAAGTGTTTAAAGTTAAATTTTAGTTTTCACTTGCTTGTTCAGCTACAAAAAGGCACAAGTAAACCTTATGTTATTACTTTATGAAATGGCAAGAAATGAAAAAAAAGTTAAATTTATTTATTTTTTTTTAATTTATTTTGGCAATAAACAAAACAACATTTAACTTGAACTGCTATCTGGCATCCTTTACTTTGCAGTTAATTCACTGGTGTAAAGTAAGCCCTCCAAAACGTATTCGTTACTCCGCTGATATTTTTCTACTTTAAACGTGTTACATATTGTAACGTCTTGCTGTAAAATAAAGGCACACGCACAGGGGCCACACCCCCCTGCTACTGTGCTGTCTCTGCCTGGGCTCTGAGCAATATAATGGCTTTTATTACTTTTTGAAAATGAAAGAATATCCGAACGAATATTTAAATTATGAGCGGATATTCGAACATGAAAATCCTGTGTTCGTCCCAGCACTAAAAACTGGCAAGTTTCTTATTCCTATGCCAGGAATTGTCTTTCTTTTTGCTCCTGTTCTAATAAGAGAGTAATAACTACTGACTGCAAAAGCTACAAAACTAATTACATTAGCATATTCCAGGTGTAAATTTCAGAATGTGTTGGAAAATAACTCAAAATACAAATCGAGAAAGAATATAAAATGTGTACATATTTTCACTGTTATTTTGGCAATTGAAGAATCTGCCTCACCCCCAACCACTTACTCCTGCATTTGTGGTTGAAATTACAAATCCCACTGGTGGCACCTCCACTAGAAAACAAAAGCACTAATAAAATGGGGGCCATTTTAAATAATTTGGATGACAGGAATGTGGCACGCAGCCCTGTCCAAACATGTTTTTATCAAATTAAGCTTGGTTAATAATTTTTTTTCTGCAGAGCTCAAGACAAATCACGCAGGGGGTTACTAGCTGGTTCTAGGCTGGGGCAGTGTATTCAGCAACCTACTTTCGAGGTCGGGAGAGGCTGGATTGCATTTTGGGAACAGGCCCATCTTCCCATATCTATTCCTGCTTTAGAGGTGCCATTAGGGATGCATTTAAATACTGTGTATGCCATCAAATGTTGGGTACGCTCCAGGAACTGAATGCTTAAATAAAAAAAAAAGACAAGCAAGTAGAGACAGGCAGCAAACAGCAAGGTTTGATATGTTCCTGATAAGTAGCCTCCTCAAAGCCTCTTTCTTGGGATCTTTTCAAAACGTTTTCCGGTAAAATTCACCTTAATCCCATTTATATATTTAACCATTATTAAAACATGGGAAGTTTTGTGGTACATTGTTTTACTACATTGTAAAGTATGTTTCACAGGTAACCATTTACAGCATACTGTAACCTGCACTCGCCATCGTCAGATGCCAGACCTTTCTTTTTACAATTCCCTAAAAGGCAGCTTTACTTCTCCCAAAGAACTATACAGGAATACTGCTACAGCTGTACCTCTAGGGCCAGTCTGTGATTAAATACATTTTAACTGTAGCCCAGGAAAAGTAAAATAAAACATAAAGGAAAACAATCTATTTTTTCCCCCATATAGAGATACAGTTAATAGGAAAAAACTGATATTGAGCTGATATTTTCAACACAGGCTTATAAATAAGGTAAAAGCATAAATATTTGACACTACACGACATATTTAACAAAATTAGGTTAACCAACATTAGCAGGGTGGGTTCGTGTTCTATTCCTTTTTACTCACACTACAGTGCTTCAAGCATTAGATGAACAATAGTTATCATTTTAACTTAATTTAAGTCATTCCAAAGTCCCTTTTGAGTCTTTGCAGATGTACTTCTACAGTTAGAAAAGCCTGTTTCACTGTCTTCAGTACCACAGACTGAGTATGTTAGGCAATAGAGCTGACTAAATTCACACCTAATAGATGTATTGAAAACATCGATCTGTCATGGCAAAAGAAAGTTGATAAAAAAAAAATAAGATGCATTAGCAATAACATTGTAGAAGGTTACATGGGAATACAGGACAACAAGCTGCGTCAGCATTGCTTCAATAATGACAATGCAGGGAGATTCAATTGCTCTAAAGTTATATGTAACCATTCTTTAATGATTACTGCCTCCAATTCCTGAAGGAAAGTTGGGGATGGGAGTGTTCTCTGTCCTCCACAGGGTCATCACTTTTGAGACTGTTCTTCATGAAACATTTGCCAGTTCTATTGAAACAACTACTCAAGAGTTGCATTTGTCATTTTTTGTCCAACAGTGCAACTAACCAGTAAACTAAGCAGTGAGCTAAACATGCCCCTAGAAAGATCAAATATTTATTTCTACTCTATATTATAAAGTTATTGCAGTTTATATTTACTTTGTCAAGCCTCCATGTATAGCCTGCTACCCCTGCACCTCTCTGGCATTAGTTTATGTAAGCATTAAATCAGTTATAAATACAACATAGAACGTATGTGTAAGAGGACTCGGGGGTAGATGTACTAAAGTGTTGCGGCTGTTGCAATAGTCGCAAACAAGTCAGAAGCCTGGGGTGAAGTGTTCTAAACATGCACACTGCTGTTAGCGACTTTTTAGGGAATGCTCTGCGGCAGCAGTTTTTCTTTGGGGTTAAACCTTAGATGAAAATTTAATTATGGGCGTTAATTACAGGATTAATTATCCTGCATAAATTTGCAAAAACTGGGTGGAGATATAGTTCTCAAATATTTCAATGAGATGTACTAAAGCTGCTGACAATTACGAAACTTATAAGTGCCAAAATTTGTTAAGAACTTTTGAAAGCATGTTTTAAACAGTCACAATTGCTGCTGGCATTTCCCAGCAATGCAATGCACCTGTTGCTAACTGATCAGCAATAATATAACTTCGCATTAAATTACCAAAAGAATACCTATTTCACAAATAGAAGTATAAATACTCATTTGTGAAGATTCAAAAAACATTACCACACTTTTATAAAAGCTATATAGTGCACTACAAGGTAACAGTATATATATATATATACACACACACAGCTCTGGAAAAAATTAAGAGACCACTGCAAATTTTTCTTAAATCAGCATCTCTACATGTATGGCAGCCATTTCATTCCAGTGTCTGTTGAATTCCAACACAGGCACACCTCATTCTACTGAATGAGGTACTGATTAGGGGATCACCTGAACCAAATTTTATTTAACGAGGAAAAGTATAAAAACCACTCCTGTGGTCATCACTATCCTCTTGCAATAGGACCAGCTGGATGGCAAAACAATGCTAGTAGTACCTCAAAAGTAATTGGAATCAAAAAATAACTATTGACCATGCCCAAAGAGTTGAAAAGGAAAGTTTTGAGTGAGGAAAAGAAGGGTTCAATTCTGGCTTTACTGGCAGAGGGATACAGTGAGCGTCGGGTTGCTTCCATCCTTAAAATTTCAAAGACGGCGGTTCATAAGAATAAGGTCAAGCAGCACAAATTGGGGACAACAAAGCTCCAGACCGGCAGAGGACGAAAACGGCTCTCCACTGACCGGGATGACCGCCAACTCATTCGAATGTCACTCAGCAACCGTAGGATGACATCAAGTGACCTACAAAAAGAATGGCAAACGACAGCTGGGGTGAAGTGCACGGTGAGGACGGTTCGAAACAGGCTCCTAGGGGCAGGGCTGAAGTCGTGCAAAGCTAGAAAAAAGTCCTTCATCAATGACAAGCAAAGAAGAGCCAGGCTGAGGTTTGCAAAAAACCATAAGGATTGGACCGTAGAGGACTGGAGTAAGGTAATCTTCTCTGATGAGTCCAATTTTCAGCTTTGCCCAACACCTGGTCGTCTAATGGTTAGACGGAGACCTGGAGAGGCCTACAAGCCACAGTGTCTCGCACCCACTGTGAAATGTGGTGGAGGATCGGTGATGATCTGGGGGTGCTTCAGCAAGGCTGGAATCGGGCAGATTTGTCTTTGTGAAGGACGCATGAATCAAGCCAAGTACAAGGTTGTCCTGGAAGAAAACTTGCTTCCTTCTGCTCTGACAATGTTCCCCAACTCTGAGGATTGGTTTTTCCAGCAGGACAATGCTCCATGCCACACAGCCAGGTCAATCAAGGTGTGGATGGAGGACCACCAGATCAAGACCCTGTCATGGCCAGCCCAATCTCCAGACCTGAACCCCATTGAAAACCTCTGGAATGTGATCAAGAGGAAGATGGATGGTCATAAGCCATCAAACAAAGCCGAGCTGCTTGAATTTTTGCGCCAGGAGTGGCATAAAGTCACCCAACATCAATGTGAAAGACTGGTGGAGAGCATGCCAAGACGCATGAAAGCTGTGATTGAAAATCAAGGTTATTCCACCAAATATTGATTTCTGAACTTTTCCTAAGTTAAAACATTAGTATTGTGTTGTTTGAAAATGAATATGAACTTATTTTCTTTGCATTATTCGAGGTCTGACAACACTGCATCTTTTTTGTTATTCTGACCAGTTGTCATTTTCTGCAAATAAATGCTCTAAATGACAATATTTCTTTTTGGAATTTGGGAGAAATGTTGTCAGTAGTTTATAGAATAAAACAAAAATGTTCATTTTACCCAAACACATACCTATAAATAGTAAAACCAGAGAAACTGATAATTTTGCAGTGGTCTCTTAATTTTTTCCAGAACTGTGTGTGTGTGTATATATATATATATATATACACACACACACACACACACACACACACACACACACACACAAATAAAACTAAAATACATTTTCATGAGGTCTAGTCACACTTTTCATACCTTACTTAATCAAAAAGTATTTTTATAACATAGCTCGCAGATCAAATTCATCATTAAGGCCTTTAGGTTTTATAGTCTAACATATGAATGCAATAAACCTTCTCTTTACCATCTCATCTGTATTTCCTCCTCTTATTGGAGTTTTAACTTTTTCGACAATCTCAAAGTAGAAATGTTATGGCCGTGATCATTATATTGAACCGCTACGGGATAATACCGATCATTTCTCTGTATTAAGCAATTGTGTTCACTAATCCTTTACTTTAGCATCCATGTAGCCTTGTCTATGTATGCCAATCCACAGGAGCACCTTATCAAATAGATAACATTAGTTGCATTACACATAATTATATCTTCGACAGGAATTTTTTTTTTCCCCCAAAAATGTGACTTTATGGTATTATTTACACTAGACAGTTACCACACTTATCTTGAAATATTAATTATAACATAATCTAATTTTAATATGATTTGTTTAAGAAATACTAGTTATACAAGAAAGACCATACTTTTTTTTTAATGACAACATGTCACGAAGACGGCTGTAGTGCGTGACGTCAGACCAGAACCAGGAACCAACAAATAAACAACAGAGGGGTGGAGTTTGGTGAAGCTGAGCGCTTGGATGAGCTCCACATTTAATAAATGAACAAACAGAAAATAAAAGGTTGAAAGACAGACAAAACACAGGACACGGCACTTTGGCCAAAATAAATATACAAACAAAATGGACTACACAGACAAACACGGTGAGCTGATATTATTTACTTTACGTTTTACTTTCGCCTCTCCACATCCGTTCACCACTCACTGAACACACAACCCTGAGTGAGTGAAAACATGAGCTTTTATGCAGCTGTACTGAGACCCGGTTGCTAATCAATCATTCAATTGGAGTCTCAATACAACTGCACGTGAATTAATAAAAGTGCAATTCCCTTTGATCACATATAATTACATTTTACCTGCACGTGAAGTGCTGTGCAATCCTTGTGCCTAAATACAAATATACACTCGTGTTACACAAACCCATTTATATCCTGTGTACCAATGACTATAAACCAATATTAACACACTACACGTAACATACAATACAAATAAATAGCCCAGGGGTGGGGCACTTTGCCACACAGCAACACAAATTTGCTCACAATGAGTTTTTAAAATAAACTCCAAACAAGAAGCAAAGCTAGTCACTAACATAAAACCCTCTTCTTTTTTGTTTTTGTTTACTTGGCTTCTTCAACAGTATTAGTTTTCATTCTGCATTACTCTGGGAGTTTATCAAGTCCATTTGGCAAGAGAACCCATCTCAGTATAAACATGCTTGAACACCACTTCATTGGCATTCGGAATAGACCAATTTCCTCACAGGGACTGAGTTGATCAGCAACTCGCTACAGTCCAATTCAGATTCTGAAATGCTCCCTATGGACAGTGTTAGCTGTAAATCAAGTTTTTATTAAAACATTATGAACTGTGTGGCACAACCACAATTTCAACCATAATATTGTATTTTTTCATAAACACTTTGGGCTCTATGTACTAATACTGCAAATTGATCTGTTAGTGAAATGGAAAAAAAAAAAAATCAGGAAATATTATTTAATACTTCGCAGGGCCAAAAAACATTAAGAAATTAAACATAGAAAGAAATAACTAACAAAATATATTCACTGGGACACTAAGTGACAGACACTTGACATTTAAAAAAAATGGCATGACCAAAAAAGAAAGCTGCAGAAAATAAACTGCATGTGATGTGTTAAACGTAGTGCAGACCCCGGGCACAGAGAAAACAAACCAAAACATAGATCTAAAAGAAATGGTCCCCAAAAACAGAAAGCATAAATAAAACTAAGCTTGTTTCTATACATGCACGTTTACATGGTAAATTTACATAGTAATGCTCCAGTTTACCATGTTTGTACTCGTCTGTTTTAATTTAAGAATATTGCAGAAAACTTTTGTTTGAGTCTAACCAATACAAGAAACCAATACAAAATGCATTTACTGACATTGATATTTTATTTTATGTTATTTATTTACTATTAATAAATAACACTTGTTGGTTTATTTTATATTTTAAGTTGCTTTATTTTTAAGTAACTAAAAGCCCATAAATGTTTAAACAGAATGAAAAGCTTGCTGATTCAACACCAGTGAGAGGCATGCGTAAAATAACAGGCACAAACCACAGTTGTAAATCAGAAAAAAATTAAAATACATCAAGGATAAGCGTGAAACTTCGATTTTATAATGAGATTCGTACATTTGCACACAAAAGTAGTTTGAAACAAACAATAATAACTAAACTACCGCAGCAGGGATGAAACTAAAGCCGGAGACACATTGCCCGATGTGACTGTCACATCTCCCTGGCGGAGGTCGCGTCGAAAAAAACACATCTGAGAGCAAGCATGACACACTACCTGATTAAATCACGGGAACTGGGGTAAATTTTGTGAGTTTTTCTGGGTGTATGGTGTAAAACTGAGGTCCCAGCAGTTTCCGTTAACCTCCTAGTACAGCGCCAACGGGGCAATTCAGTAGCCAAAAGTGAAAAGGCTATGGCAGTAACGTTACCTATGTTATGTGTTTCTGTGAGCTCATTGAATTACCCCTTGCAGGTTTAAATTAGTTACAAATAAAACAGCAATTTCTTGGTGTACTTGCAAGAGTTTTATTAAACAATATGCATTCACATTTCACTATAATATGATGATACTCGTCATCATCCATTTGCATGTGAAATAAAAGATAGACATACATGGTAAATGTTACACTTAGACCACAGTTACACAAAAAATAAGCAATGATTAGGAAATGCAGAAATATTTTGTACCATTTTTGTACAAAACAAAAATAACAAGCTTCTTTTATTATTGCCTGCAAATCCTGATACTGATTTCTATTGCTGTAGTGAACGGTTTAATCGACATTGCAGAGTACACAGTATCCAAATTGCTAGATGTGGCTGCATAATGTTGGATGCATTTTGGCATTTAGTGTCATATGACCTAATGCGGTGAACTCATTGGCTGTTGAGTTGCAGCGATCCTGTAAAATCGCACTGCAAAGCATAACACACTGTCCGATGTGACTGAAAAATCACGTCGCTATTGATCACATTAGGCAGTGTGTCCAGGGCTTAAATTAATGACTTTAATACATCGCAGGTAGGTCTACCAACTCACAAAAACCTACGAAAAGTCAAGATACAAAAGAAAAATCAACGATACATACAGCCTGTGGCAGGCTGGCGAGTGGATAGAGGCCCAGAGACAGACTGCAGTTCAAAAAAATAACTATTTTATTATAAATAACACAAAAATAAAGTGCACAAGGGCAAAATAACAGATACTCAAACACAAATAAAGCAAAAACAAAACTCACAAAAATAAAGTTTCCAGGCTGGGCAATGCCTTCACTGGATTTAGAAAATTCAAAAACCACCAAAACAAACACCAACCTGCTTCCTCAGCTCCCTTCTCCCAAATGAGAAGCTGAGGCCTCCTTTTATATCAGGTGGCTGGGCGCTGATTGATCGTTAATCAACCTAATCAACTAATCAACCCCAGCCACCTGAACATAATAAACCCAGGCAGGTAGGGGAAGTTAACCCCATCCCTGCCAATTTAAAAAGGGCAGAGCTTTGCTCTGCCACACACCTCCCCCCATGTACAACGTACACCGGCCGCAATCGGCCAACTCCCCCCTCCCCCCCCCCCCCCACCCTCCTCCCCCCAAGAGTCCAATTATGTCCCTTGGGTGGGCTGTTATGGTGGGTGGTGGTGGGCGGGGTTGATGTCGGAGCCCCCAAGCCTTCTTTGGTTGAGGGGGCCCCGAATCTCCAAGGTAGCATGGCGACGGCGGCCCGGCTCCCTCTGGTGGCGGAGGCAGCGACGGCGGCCCGGCTCCCTCTGGTGGCGGAGGCAGCGACGGCGGCCCGGCTCCCTCTGGTGGCGGAGGCGGCGGCCCGGCTCCCTCTGGTGGCGGAGGCGGCGACGGCGGCCCGGCTCCCTCTGGTGGCGGAGGCGGCGACGGCGGCCCGGCTCCCTCTGGTGGCGGAGGCGGCGACGGCGGCCCGGCTCCCTCTGGTGGCGGAGGCGGCGACGGCGGCCCGGCTCCCTCTGGTGGCGGAGGCGGCGACGGCGGCCCGGCTCCCTCTGGTGGCGGAGGCGGCGACGGCGGCCCGGCTCCCTCTGGTGGCGGAGGCGGCGGCGGCGGCCCGGCTCCCTCTGGTGGCGGAGGCGGCGGCGGCGGCCCGGCTCCCTCTGGTGGCGGAGGCGGCGGCGGCGGCCCGGCTCCCTCTGGTGGCGGAGGCGGCGGCGGCGGCCCGGCTCCCTCTGGTGGCGGAGGCGGCGGCGGCGGCCCGGCTCCCTCTGGTGGCGGAGGCGGCGGCGGCGGCCCGGCTCCCTCTGGTGGCGGAGGCGGCGGCGGCGGCCCGGCTCCCTCTGGTGGCGGAGGCGACGGCGGCGGCCCGGCTCCCTCTGGTGGCGGAGGCGGCCCCTCCCTCTCGGGCTCTGGGAGCGACGGCGGCTCCTCCTCCCTCTCTGGCTCTGGGAGCGACGGAGGCTCCTCACCCCTCTCTGGCTCTGGGAGCGACGGCGGCTCCTCACTCCTCTCTGGCTCTGGGAGTGACGGAGGCTCCTCCTCCCTCTCTGGCTCTGGGAGCGACGGCAGATCCTCCTCCCTCTCTGGCTCTGGGAGCGACGGCAGATCCTCCTCCCTCTCTGGCTCTGGGAGCGACAGCAGATCCTCCTCCCTCTCTGGCTCTGGGAGTGACGGAGGCTCCTCCTCCCTCTCTGGCTCTGGGAGCGACAGCAGATCCTCCTCCCTCTCTGGCTCTGGGAGCGACGGCAGATCCTCCTCCCTCTCTGGCTCTGGGAGCGACGGAGGCTCCTCC
Organism: Polyodon spathula; assembly: GCF_017654505.1. Classification (NCBI taxonomy): domain Eukaryota; kingdom Metazoa; phylum Chordata; class Actinopteri; order Acipenseriformes; family Polyodontidae; genus Polyodon; species Polyodon spathula. The sequence goes on along the minus strand of NC_054539.1, from coordinate 39,192,800 downwards.
TCCCTCTCTGGCTCTGGGAGCGACAGCAGATCCTCCTCCCTCTCTGGCTCTGGGAGCGACAGCAGATCCTCCTCCCTCTCTGGCTCTGGGAGCGACGGCAGATCCTCCTCCCTCTCTGGCTCTGGGAGCGACAGCAGATCCTCCTCCCTCTCTGGCTCTGGGGACGACGGCAGCTCCTCACCCCTCTCTGGCTCTGGGGAGCGACGGCAGCTCCTCACCCCTCTCTGGCTCTGGGAGCGACGGCAGATCCTCCTCCCTCTCTGGCTCTGGGAGCGACGGCAGCTCCTCACCCCTCTCTGGCTCTGGGGACGACGGCAGCTCCTCACCCCTCTCTGGCTCTGGGGACGACGGCAGCTCCTCACCCCTCTCTGGCTCTGGGGACGACGGCAGCTCCTCACCCCTCTCTGGCTCTGGGGACGACGGCAGCTCCTCACCCCTCTCTGGCTCTGGGGACGACGGCAGCTCCTCGCCCCTCTCTGGCTCTGGGGACGACGGCAGCTCCTCGCCCCTCTCTGGCTCTGGGAGCGACGGCAGCTCCTCGCCCCTCTCTGGCTCTGGGAGCGACGGCAGATCCTCCTCCCTCTCTGGCTCTGGGAGCGACAGCAGATCCTCCTCCCTCTCTGGCTCTGGGAGCGACGGCAGATCCTCCTCCCTCTCTGGCTCTGGGAGCGACGGCAGATCCTCCTCCCTCTCTGGCTCTGGGAGCGACGGCAGATCCTCCTCCCTCTCTGGCTCTGGGAGCGACAGCAGATCCTCCTCCCTCTCTGGCTCTGGGAGTGACGGAGGCTCCTCCTCCCTCTCTGGCTCTGGGAGCGACGGCAGATCCTCCTCCCTCTCTGGCTCTGGGAGCGACGGCTGCTCCTCACCCCTCTCTGGCTCTGGGGACGACGGCAGCTCCTCACCCCTCTCTGGCTCTGGGAGCGACGGCAGCTCCTCACCCCTCTCTGGCTCTGGGAGCGACGGCAGCTCCTCACCCCTCTCTGGCTCTGGGGACGACGGAGGCTCCTCACCCCTCTCTTGCTCTGGGGACGACGGCAGCTCCTCACCCCTCTCTGGCTCTGGGGGCGACGGCAGCTCCTCACCCCTCTCTGGCTCTGGGAGCGACGGCAGCCCCTCACCCCTCTCTGGCTCTGGGAGCGACGGCAGCTCCTCCTCCCTCTCTGGCTCTCGGGAAGGCGGCTCACCTCTCTTTATTGGAGTGACCGGTGGATCTCCCATGTCTACCGCCAGGTAATTAACCACCATGAGGGCAACCTCTGGGAAGGAGGCCGGGTGGTGTTGTTCCTCCCACTGTTCCCACCTCTCCCCATCTCGACGCCACAGCGTGTTGATAACTATGGGGAGATCGTGGACGAGGTCTGCCTCAGGGTGCATCAACCAGTCCCAGATCTCCTGGGACGGTGGTGAAGGTGGTGGTGCTGGAGGTAGTGGGGTGGCCCCTGATGCCCGGGGTGAACACGGCACCTCTTCCTGGGCCTGGTTGTAGGGGCATCCTGCCCAGTTGTGGCCGTCCTCCTCACACCGGCCACACCAGTTTGCCGGTGGCACGTCTGGGCAGGACCGCCAACGATGGTCCTCCTTCCCACACCAGGAACACCAGGGGAAGAGGCTGGCCGGGTCCTCCAGCGGTGGCTGCAGCAGCTTACATTTCTTCAGCTGCTGCTGCTTTTCCTGCCTTTGCCGCTGTCTGCTCTTCTTTCCCATTTTTTTTTTTTTTCAAAAAAAAAATAAAATAAAAAAAAAAAAATTATCCCAAAAATTCCACAAAACAAAACAAAAATACTGCTCTGAGCCTCTAGGTGGCGCTATCCCACTTCTGACACCAAATGTGGCAGGCTGGCGAGTGGATAGAGGCCCAGAGACAGACTGCAGTTCAAAAAAAATAACTATTTTATTATAAATAAACACAAAAATAAAGTGCACAAGGGCAAAATAACAGATACTCAAACACAAATAAAGCAAAAACAAAACTCACAAAAATAAAGTTTCCAGGCTGGGCAATGCCTTCACTGGATTTAGAAAATTCAAAAATCACAAAACAAAACACCAACCTGCTTCCTCAGCTCCCTCCTCCCAAATGAGAAGCTGAGGCCTCCTTTTATATCAGGTGGCTGGGCGCTGATTGATCGTTAATCAACCTAATCAACTAATCAACCCCAGCCACCTGAACATAATAAACCCAGGCAGGTAGGGGAAGTTAACCCCATCCCTGCCAATTTAAAAAGGGCAGAGCTTTGCTCTGCCACACAGCCCCTAACTTTTAGTGTATCCCATGTAGTACGTATCAATGCAATTTTCTTTCCAGATTGTTTTCATATTTTTATTAACACACCATAAGTAAATTAACTAAAGAATTACTTTGATTTTCACTTTTACCCAGCAATGTTTGCAAAGAGAAAGATATTTTTTCTTCTAAACATTGGAGCGCATCCAGTTCATGCTCCCTCCTACAACAATGCTGGTAGCATATTGTGGCAACAGAAAAATACCATTGTTGTAGTAGGGAGTGTGATCTGAACATACTGTCATCCTCATAAAATATTCCCCCTGGTGAATGCTCTCGAGTAAATCTTGAGAAATGTATTGCCCAATTGATTTATGACTCCTGATGTGTTATTCAAAAAAAAAAGTAAAGACTCAGCAGCATGTTTAAAAATATCACGCTGCAATACTGACAACATAGTGAAAGTAATGTAATGTATGTCCTGTAAATTTTGCAGGGTGTTCTGTAACACTTTAAATGCATTTATCTGTAAAGGTAACACTTGTCGTATATATGAGTAGAAATAAAAATAAACACTTTTATGTATAAAAGAATGATGTTTGAACAGATCCTAACTTAATCTATAGTTAGAAACAGAAACAAGAAACGGAACTCCCTTGTAATAAATAACAGCACAAAACAGTGAGTAGCTGTCTCTGCGGGGTGTTTTGTAGACAACTGGAAGTCACTCATGTAAGTTGAGTAACTTTCAATCAAGCCATTATTATTTCTTGCAATGGTGTTATCAGAAGCTTCCAATTTAGGCAGAAATAGGTTAACTGCAATTTGTCCATTTACTTTTGACCAATCTTGATCACAACCCTATCCTATAAATGCCTCTCACTAATAATCACTAATTGTGAGGGACATTCTTATATTTCTTGGCAAAGCACTGAGGAGTTATCACAAGTCAGAGGCCTGTGATGAGGGGTCTTTTTCTAATATAGTGTAAGGACCCTGGGCCTGCTGTAGCTGCGTTCAGGAAGGTTCTGTGACCCAGGGTCAACAGTTCAATGCAGCAGGTGTTCGGGTATGTCAGAGATGGGAAAATCGCCACCAATCAGGACTCGGCTTTCCGCATGAGTGGTACCAAGTTGCAACACTGTTGCAACCGTCAAGGGATTGAGAGCGGGAAGCCATCTCTTCTTCGGATTGCTAGCTGAAGCGTGTCCTGGACGCAGAAATAAGTAAAGGGCTACTGCTGCTGCTGGAGAGTTGCTGAGACAGCGAGACAAGCTTGAGTGAAAAAAAGAGCACAGAAGCAGCACTTAAAGAGTGCAGAAGAGAGGCAGGACTACAACAGGGAGAAACCACAGACTGCACTTAGTGGCTGTAGCACACGGCTGAAACAGTGTGTTTTTGGACTTATTTTATTATTTGTTACAGTCTGAGTAGCATTACGCTGCTCAACTGTATTTGTATCAGTGGCTGGTAAAGTAGCTGCCCAGTGTAGAGTCACGGCTTAATAAATTGCTAAAATCAAGAACCTGAAAACCCAGTGTGAGTCTGCCTTCATTTCCACACAATGCTACAATACATCATAAAATTCACACAATGGTGTAGGTAAGAAAATGATCTCCATGGAAACTAGTGTTTTCCACAAAACTCCATTATCCTGCAAGGAAATGGGTGGCACCAATATAAAGGGTCAAATTTAACTTTGGTTTTGAGCTGCTGAAAAGCAGACAATTTCAAGGTTTTTGAGCTGTTTAGTGGAAGGTTCCAAGCTTAAGACCCTTTCCACAGACAACCTATGGATAACTGATTTAAAATCAGAGTTCACAAACATCTCATGGGTATCAAATCAAAGAACCAAGTACAGTACTTGAAACAGTATAGTGTGTATTTGCATATGCTCAAAAAGGGCTTGAGATGTATTTTTAAGGATGTGGACAAGCTTACAAATTTAATGACAAGCTTCTGCAAAAAGGTAGTTCAAGAAGATCTAATGACATTGCACCTTTTGATTACATATTTGCAAGACTAATGCTATACTACCAATGGCACTAAGCTGTGACATATAGTATCTACCCTACTTCTCAAAATTTCTGTTCTTTTAACACAATTCCTCACCAAACCTCCTCCTGAATCTCGTTAACTACCGTCTGCACCACAGAAGGTTACAATCCCACTGAAGCAGTTGTGGTGACTTCTGATATAAACAGCTCAATATACAGTGGCCTACACTGCAGCTCTGTGGATGACTCACATAGGAGACAGCTCAAAACTGACAGATGTTGCTGTGAAATCCTGGTTGTGTAATTACTCTGAAAACACCAAGCAATGCATGCAGGCCCTCTGCTGGGTCCTCTTGTTAGAGGGATCAAAACACCACTGTTTTTTCTTTTGGGGATTATATTACTTGTGAAGCAATAAGGACCATTCTGACACCCAGCTACTATGAAAGGACAAGGTATTGATCGATAAACGACAGGAGGCTTGGTGGCATAGCAAGTTAATTCACAAGCCAAACGCCTCAAGATTGGAGATGGGCTTAGGTCAAAAGTGAAATGAGTTGGTGGTTTTCAAGTGTTTTTTATGGGCAGTAGTAAACATACCCCACTGCCAAAGTTACCATGTCAATTCAAACAGAGAGTATATAAAATATGTCTGTTGCATGGGTGTGCACTATATATTCTGAACCTGGGGGTGATATGGAATATCATGGCAAGGTGTGGTGAAGTCAGGTGCTAATGCTATTAAACGACTTCCTTTTTTCAATAGTTCTCATCTCTGCAGTACCTGTTGGCCAAATCTCACCATTTTAATATTTAAAATAACATTTTGCACAAGGCAGAGATAAAATGTGAATGTTTTTTACTACTTCATATGAAATAGCAAAGAACATTAATGACTTATGAATCCAGGGAACTTTCTTAATTTTATTTCATTAAAAAAAAAAAAAATTGTCAAGCCTGTTGTTTTCTTAATGCTGTATTTGGTTTGTCTCATTCCACCATCCTGTGGAGATTTAGTGTTAAGATAACCCAGGAACAAATTAGCTATAAATTGATGTGTTCCTTACTGATTATTTTTACAGAAAGACACAGCTAACAAACGTAAAAATAAAGACTAATTCTGGTGTCTGAATTATTAATAGTTTCACATACTGTACATGCTACTTTATCAGAAAAAAGATATTGTGAAGTTTAACCTTAGGGATATAAGCTTCCTCCCCTCACTGAAATATCCCTGCCTTTATGGAAGCTTATACTACATGATTAACCACTTATTCAAAAAAAAAAAAAAAATGTGTTTTTATTTGTTATGCAGGCCAACCTAGGATATGGTTACTGGCACCTAAAACCTGTTATGTGATCTTGTTATTTTACTATGGGGAACCTCTATATTTGTGTGCAGTGGTGTAACCCTTAAATAGCACAGTGAGAACGAATTGTAGCTTGTAGCTCAATACAAGGAAAATCTGGACTCATCCTGTACCATATTAGTATTATAGGGAATATACCGCCTGGCAGTTAAAATGGAGGTGTAACCTGCTAGCTGATTATGGGTTGGAGGTTTACATTTCCAGACTTTATTGTCATTATATACTGCACCCTCTGTTTACAGTAAATGATAAAAGCAGTGGATAGTTACCTTGCACCAGCAATCTACAAGCAATATTTCTGATAAGCAGGAGAGGAGGAGCAGCTGATTTCTAGATGTATAACCTGTCTTGGAGCAGTAGAAGATGGATTATTTACATGACCTCTATTATGGGTTTATCTCGGTATTTACCTTTCCCCGGTGCTTTGTCTGCTGTAAAGAACATTCTTGGCAGAATAAGAGCTTATATATATTAACCATGCCCTGTTAATGTTGCTTACATAAATCACTACCAATGAAAATTACTTGCTGTTTCCTTTGGTGCCAATATATAGTACAATAAAATGAAATATCTTTGCTAATTGGTGAAATACTTAATTTAGGCAATACAAACAAGGTGTTTATAGTTCAATTAATATAGTGGTCAGTTGAAACCGATTTAAATTGTATTACAAAACAGTGACAAAAGTAAACTAGACTGAGGCCCAAATCAAAACAAACTCTGGAGCGTGAAATGCCACCTCTAAGATAATGTTTTTTAAAAATAAATTTAAATGGACATCAAACAAGGTGTTGCTGCAAAGTAAAAAATATATGCAATGTTTTTTGAGAAGTGGTGGAGGTTAAAACAATTTTCACTGGTTGATAATAACAGAATTGTCTTATAAGAGAATAAGACAATACAGCAATAAACTTATTTAGAAAAAAACAATAATTCAGTTTAAGGACTGTCAAGCACCTTTCCCAGGTTCAAATTCTGCAAAGGAAATTCATTTTGTGGTATCAACCTAGCCTCCTGTGGACATTAGGTCACCTTAATATTTGGCACAATTGTCACTCTGTTTGGGAGTTCTCCTGGACTCAATGGCAAGGGGGAACCCGTCAGAAATTAAGATGTACTTGCAGAGCTATGAGGGGAATCTCCTACAGAGCCTGACACTCTCCCGCTCCTTTCATGAGCTCTAAATAAACAATATTTAAAAATGAATCAAGAAAGAATACTATCATTTAATTACAACATGAATTGTCCAATCTCAACATGAAGAAGTAACTAAATTAAGAAATACTAAAATAAACTTCAATTGGATGGCAAATTGTTGGTCTAGAAGTCTTTCAATGTATATCAGTTTTTTTTTAATTTTGTATTTCTTATATTCAGCACTATTAAGTAAGTAAATTACTGCATATGGCACTTGACCTCAAACTTGGGCAGATGCTGTATGTGCCTAATCAGAGCAAAAACAACGAGCAGAAAGGAAATGCCAAGAAAAATCTAGAATGCCAGATATGAACTCATTTGCAAGCCATCAGCACCAGTAAGAATTTGCCATTTTGTTTTAAAAAATTTCCTTGAAAAAAGAATCAAAGTAAAAAAAAATAATTAAAAAAGCCTTTGTTTCCATTGTTTCAATGTGTGGCTTCCCCATCTCTCAAGAGTTCTTCCCAACAGAAGCTCGGGTCTGTGGTTGATTAGAACAACAGCAAAAACTCCTGCCAACAACACTTGCAACTCCTCCAAAACTCCAGGCAGTCTGAGTCTGGCAAAAAATGTAAAATATTTTCAGGGTACAATAAGTTATTCTTGCAATTTGTCTTTGATTACAGCAGAGACTCATTCATCTAAACGTATTTGGCTTGTAGGCTATTTGCATATGTGTAATATTTTTGGCAATATAAAGTAGTTCCCTTTCAATTCGAAGACGACCAACGATAATACTTGGGATATGCCTCAGGGATATGCCTGCCACAAGTCAGGTATCTTTCTGACGATTTTATGTCAGAGCTGCCGATAGGCACCTCCAGGGAGTGACGTCTTCGGCCCTGCCTATCGAGGGATTAAGTTGTCACTTCACAGAGATCACGTTCTCTTTTTCTTCTCACAATCAGGTAGGTGAGGTATGTTAACTAACCTCTCCAGTTACGTGATTACACTATGTAACACAATTTTTGTTCCTGGGTAGTAAGTGTTATTTCCTAATTGCTTATGCCTCAAAAGTATAGAAAGTATATTTAGACAGTAGAATAGAATAGACAGTGATATTTTGAAATTTACCTATTTCCAGTAAGAAAACGAGCAAATTTGTGTCTTTTCCTTCACATAAAGTCAGAAAAAAACAACATATTAATCCAAATTAACATGTATTTATACTAAAGTAATACAAAAATGACTACAAAAGATTTAGAAGTGAGTAGTTTTTCGAGATTTATGATTATACTGTAAATCACTTTCACGAATCAGCCCCCAAATGTAGTCTCCCATCATGTTCTCGTTATACTGTCCTTGGTAGCCGCGTTCAAAGTCCAGTATATCCTGGTGGAAGCGCTCGCCTTACTCATCAAAGTAAGCTCCCATGTTCTTGAATTTATCAAGATGAGCATCAAGGCTATGGACTTTGAGGGACATCCTACAGCCCATTGTGACGTAGTTCTTCACCAGAGTCTCAACCAGCTCCACATAGTTTTCGGCCTTGTGATTGCCCAGGAAGCCCCAAACCACTGCGACAAAGCTGCTCCAAGCCGCTTTTTCCTTACTAGTAAGCTTCTTGGGGAATACATTGCACTCCAGGATGTTCTTTATCTGTGGTCTGACAAAGACACCGGCTTTGACCTTTGCCTCAGACAGCTTAGGGAAGAAGTCTTGAAGGTACTTGAAGGCTGCCGACTCCTTATCTAGAGCTCTGACAAATTGTTTCATAAGGCCCAATTTGATGTGCAGTGGTGGCATCAGCACCTTCCGGGGGTCCACCAGTGGCTCCCACTTGACGTTGTTCCTCCCCACAGAGAACTCGGTCTGCTGTGGCCAGTCCCGCCTGTGGTAGTGCGCCTTGGTGTCCCTGCTGTCCCAAAGGCAAAGATAGCAGGGAAACTTGGTAAAACCGCCTTGGAGACCCATCAGGAATGCCACCATTGCAGCCTCTTGATGCCATCTCAGAAAAATGCAGATATGTATCCACTTAGGCAGCTGGAACTAAACTGAACTGGTGGGCTTAAGGCCCCTGTATTTATACTACTATTTACGTTACTGGAAAGTTCTAGAAGTTACTCCAAGTTTACTCAGCACTGAATCTATCTTGAATGTTCTGGAAAATAGGCAAATTTCAAAATATCACTGTCCTGGTCACAAAAGCAAAGTTTGTGGGGAATAATAGCCATTTTCTATACTTTTGAGGCATAAGCAATTAGGAAATAACACTTACTACCAAGGAAAAAAAAAAAAAAAAAATTGTTACACTGTGTTATTTTTTGTAATTTCACTGAAATTGCTGCTGGAAGTCAGCTTGCCACTTCCCCGGAATCAGAAACTCGTCTTCTGAGGACTGAGCTGAAAGGCTGCGCAACTGCGCTCCATAAAAAAAAAAAAGCAGCTAAAAATAAATAAAAATAAAAATAAAATAACAACAAGTAAAGAGAGATGCTTCCTCTACCAGGGCCCTCTGTCGAGTCGATGCTGCTTGGCTGACCTTGCCCACCCACTCAGTGTGTGCATCCTAAAAAAAAAAAAAAAATGTATATACCCTACCCTTTAGCTTATGCTGTATGCGAGATTGTGTGCTGTCTTTAAAAATAAATAAATAAATAAATAATTACTAACAATAATAATAATGTGTGCTTCCTTGTCTGAACAGCCCTCTGCAGAGTTGACTTGCATACATTGAGCACCCATTTCGGTGCGTAGGTGTAGCAGGGCGGTAGGAAAGCCCTGCTTACATGTATTGTTTGTCGCCATCTTATTTTGTGGTTTGTTTATTATGATTTATGTTTGTATTTATTGTATGACAGCGAAAAGCCCATCCACGTTTAATTAAAATTCGTGCAGAAGGTGGCCATCCCCCGAATTATTTAAGTGATTATTTGTTGCTAATCGGGAGATGGTCACCTGCATAAATACCTGCAGCTCTCTGCACTCCTGGTGGGGTGTTCAGAGGAGGATCGAGAAGAGCGAGAGGAGAGATTCAAAAACGAAATTGAAACGTATAGGATCCGTGAAGGCTACTGCCCAGCCGGACTGTAACTGTCATTACTGCGTTCATGATTTGTTTGTGTTTGAATATTTATTTTCTGTGCTCTGTGAGTAATGTTTATTTTTGTTTAAATATTTTATTTATTTTTGTATTATTTAATAAACGGCACACACTGCACCTTTTGAACTGCAGTTACCTTTTGTTGTTTGTCCTACTTCTGGTCTGACGTCACCGCAATGCCATTTCCTGCCACAGTAGGAAAAAAAAAAAAAAAAAAAAAAAAAAAAAACTCTCCTTTTTTCTGTATACTGTCTGAAGGTTGTGCTCCACACCGCTGCAAGCTGCGAGCTGCATCAGTTGTTTGACGAGCTAATGATGATAATGAATTTGGCTGGAGACCCACGCACCCTGCAGAAACTAAATACGAACCACTTGGCTCTAAGGTAAGGAAAACCCCCCTACTTGTTGGTTGGAGGAAACCTCAGGGAATCCATGGCTGAGGGTAGCCTTCCTCCAAACTCTAAAGATGACTGTCTCCCTGTTTGGCCTCGCCGTGCATGACTGAGAGGCCAAACAAAAAAGAAGCAACATGAATGAAAGCCACACAGAGTTTTTAAGGCGCTTGGATATGATGTGTTGATTAGTGGTGGATTCTCCTTCCAGAAATACAACTGAGTTTTCCAGTAATTAAGGTAATGTGGACATTTGTTTATTAGGAGCTGGACCAGAACCAACAGAGCAGTTTGATATGCAATTCAGGAGCACAAGCAATTTTCCTCTTTGCTCAGCTGAATTCTTTTGAGTCATATTTTAGCTGACACCCTTTATAGAATTAGATAGCACCTGAATACTATCCAATAGATTTTAATTTTGCCTACGTTTCAGACAAGGGATACATAATCACATTTTCAACTGGGTAAGTTAATCATCCACTTGCTTGAAAGCGCCTCAGGGAAACTATATAAAAGGGATACAGTATCTTGCTCACCTTGTTGCTAGGACAACAGTAGGGATGAAATATCTTTTTTAACCTTTACCTGTTGACCAACACTGTACTTCAAATTATTCATTTGGGGTTGAGATGGTTCTCAGATTCATAACAAACAAAATGTTGTCAGAGTTTTTTGGGAAGTTTTTTTCAGAAATAAGAGAATGCAGATAGCGTATTTGACAGAGTGACTGTACAATGGCATGCAAAATCATAAGCAGCAGCTGCGTTATGGCAGATACAATACATTAAACCAGTTATTTATCTAATGGTTTAATTCACATTTATAAAAACTGACAGTGCAACTGACATTTATTTAACACAGAGAGACCAATTAAACAGAATTGTGGTTCCCTGAACTATATGCAAACGTAACTGTTCCGAAACTGGATTTGAAAATAATTACAAATTTGTGAGCGAACTCGAATGCTCCTCAAGGTTTGAACAAAATAAGGCATTTTATAAAATATCTTCAACAGTACCAAGTGCCACTTTAAATGTACAGACTTCTGTACAAGTTTATTTATATAAGAGTAACTCGCATGTCTCTTGTAATTAGTGTTTCCACAGTTTAATTATTTAAAAAACTAGCTGGAGGCTAAATAAAACAAAGAATTAATTAATGGAGGTGACTGTAAAAGGTTTTAATGTAGCTGATGTGCTTTTTTCTACCGAGATTAAATCCTTAATTTGTTTTCATCTTCCTTCATGTTGTGCTCCATATATTAAGAAGCTTCCACAAAGGTATATTCAAGGCAATCCTCACAAGACTTAAAAAAACAACAAACCAACCAATAATCTATTTGGAAATCTATGTGTCAGTCTTAAAGGCAGCAGTTGAAAGTTACATGAAATATTTTCTTTTGATAGATAGATATGGTTGGATTAAAAAACAGACAGCAGTCGTCAGATAATGTAAATTGGCTTGGTGTAGCACACAAATATCACAGGCATTTCTCACGCTACAGGAAGTGTGCGTTCAAAAAGTGGTACAGCTAAAAAGGGTGGGTAAGTCGTCTCACTCAAAAAAGCTGTGAAAATGTACTAAAAAATACTTTTTTTACATGGCAACAAGTTTGAAAGCCACACCATATGTTCACAAGACTTCAGTAGTGAATATCCCGCTCGTGGAGTAAGTTTATGCAAATTTCTACTATAACTAAAGTCCTTACCTAGCAATTCTTTATTAACAACTGAGATCTACTGAAAGTAGCCCAGGCAAGCTTCTTTGACCAAGTTGAAAGAAAAACCATATGAGAGGTTTCAGTATATATTTTTTTGGTTTGCTTTTTTTTAATTTGACACCATTTTTTCACTGTGTCAAATTATTGCCATTTGCAGGTTACTTCTAAAATGATAGTACTTCATAGTTTAATTTAGGAAAAAAAAAAAAAAAAAAAAAAAAAAAAAAAAAAAAAAAAAAAAAAAAAAAAAAAAACCACTACTCAAACTACTGCAAAGTAAAAAACAAAAACAAAAAAACAAAGCCCTCTGCAAACCTTTGAAAGATATTTTTTATACTTATTTTCATGTTTGGTGATCGGATAGCTGACTGCTTTAAGCTCTGCATTTTCTGCCTCTTAGCAGTAAATTAAAATGTAATTCATGTATTACACAAGCCTTACAATATATCTGTAATGGTTACAGGGCACGCAATAACCAATGGCACCTGCAGCAATTGCCTCAGTGCCCAAGCCACTTGCTGCAATGCCTCTCAAATGTAAAAAAGCTTTTGCCAAAAGTTGCCTGTATGCCCATCCGTCAGCACCAGCACATCTGATCTACAACCCATTCATAAACTTGCTCAGCGTCACCTAGCTCGTTCAGTCACAATTCAATTGATTTTTGTCTAGCGTATTACTTCAATTTGGCGCCGCAGTGTTTATTTTAAATTGATCAAAATGACTGTGGCACTTAAAAAAGGGCGACCTTTATTGATAATACTACGATTTTCAAACGCTGCAATATTTTATTACAAGATTTATTACATTTTAGAAGTATTGCCATTGCTTATTTTCTAATACGGTAGCCTACCTGTATGTAGCAGCGTGTGTGGCTAACCTACTTTGACTACAGTACATTTATCGGTGACAGTTACTGAGAGCCTATTAGGTGGGAGTTGGAAGGTCAGGGAGTACTGTACTAGCGAATCAGGAGTGTGTATTGGTTGTTAAGGGGCAGGACAATGCTGGTGTGGCAGTTAAATCCAAGTGCAATGTAGATGTTTTTCTGCACCAAAAATTACCTCAGAATATCAGTTCTATTTCTGTAAAAACTACAATATATCCTACTCGGTTATTTTTTTCTCTCACTGTAACTTTCTTGTTTATAATTTCTCTGCAAGAGAATCCAAAACCAACTTTTCTCATAGATAGTAAGCACGTTGTTTTTATTTGTTCAGGAATTACAACTGAACTAAAATCAAAACAACAAAACCACCCGTAAGAACTTCAGAAGGACAGCTGTTCTGTACATAGTTTATCTTGCATTTTCTTTCAGAACTACCATAAAATAAAATGTGCTTACTATGTGTGTGTACATTAGTTTGCAATTTTACGTGCTAGAATGAAGCTCCCGTTTCTTCGGGGACGTTACATGTACATAGTCATATTTGTTTACTGTGTGTGGTTTTTTTCAGTAAGGGAGAAAAAAAAACAAAACTTAATGTTTCTTTATTGATAGCGGCGTTTATTCGAGGGCGGCCTCTATTATAAAGCTGATATATGACTGCGGTGTCAATACGAGGGTGGCGCCAAATTGAAGCAATACGGTATTTATCAATGTATTATTGTTGCCATTCTTTTTAATTGTGCACCTCCCAGCACTAAGTTACGAGACAGACGTAGTGTATCACTGGTTAATGAAGGGCAAACAGAAGGAGGGAAGCTGTTAGACTGAGCTCAATATGACGCACTTCAAGGAATTTTCAATCACATGTGTTCACTGGCAGAGTCACTGTGTGATTTTTCCGTCCGTGCGCTCTATGCTAACTCAAAAACATTTATAACAATTTGTCCCCTACAATAATAATAATAACATTAATGTGATCTTACATTAAGTACTGCAGAAATTGGTTGTGCCTTCATATGTTAAGATCCACTTGTACAGTTTGCATTCCACTGTGTTCGGATCATTTAGACATTTCACAAAAAAATATCAAACAGCAGAGGGTTTTCAGGCCATTTCTTTAGCAGCTGCCATTTAATTTGTTTTCAATGCTTTGCTGGCGCTATTTAATATACACATGAGTATCCTTCAAATAATGTAGACCTATATTTAAATTTTTTTTAAATTTACAGCTTAAAAAAAAAAAAAAAAAAAAAACTACATTAAAAGCAATGGTGTAATACACATTCTGACTCCATATGTCTTCAATGTACATACATTGCTAATTTATACAGACATTTCAATGACCATCGCTGTTTTGTAATTCTGTGTTATCCGCACCCCCCCCCCCCCAAAAAAAAAACACCAACGCCAAAGTTGAACACATAAATAGGTAGATCATTATTTGTTTTCCTCAAATCCTTATACCAACAATAAATAAATAAAACAAACAAGTATCTATGTATGACATGGTTCAAGTAGCAGCTCCCTGCGTTATGGAACAAGCAGGAGAGATAACATAATAGTGAATGAAACACAATTTTGAGAAGTGGATCCATTTCTGTTTTTATTTTATGCACCATAACAAAACTGTAAATGCTTTGCAACTGTAAACTTCCAGAACTGTGACTCTACATGAAGAATGTAAACATCTAACATTATGTGCATCCAGCCATTGCCTGAACAAGTTTCTATTTCAAGTTTTTTTTTTTTTTTTTCAAAGCGTCATTGTCTGTACAGGTTACAAATGTTAGCAAACTACATATCCGCAGACACTGCAGACCAAACAACTCATTTGACCACTATCGTTATTAAACACCAGCCATGGCTAAATCTTGTGGCAGTTTGCTAGTGGGTTTTTTTTTTTTTTTTTTTTTTTTTTGTAAATTTTCCCTTCACTGACATTGCTTATTTGTGCTGTTATATGAATAGGGCTGTATTTTTTCATGGTGAGCATGGATTTCACGATTTCCATGAATTAGAACCAGTGCCGTGTAATATTAATAAGATCCAATTCTCTATGAAAATCTCAATTTCTGAAAGAATACTATTTTTAGCATTTAAAAATCCATTGATTAAAAGTTTGCTTCACCAGCGGACAACATGTTGTATGAAATCTAATCGAACTTGCTAACCCTAAATTATGAAACACATGGCACAGAGGGTTTTAAAAAAAAAAAAGCTTTAATTACAGGACACAGACCTGCCTTGGTGCCCCTGAATTTTCACGACCAATGAAGGCAACATTGCCTTGCCTTTCATGACCTTAACTTCAGCCCTGTGATGATCTACCAAGAACAAAAAAAAACAATGTTTTACCCCAAAATGTATTAAGTTAGCATAGCTGTGAATTCGTGCCTGAGATCTCCTATATTACTGATGCGGGCTACCAAACTCAGCACCAGGCTTAAGTGCCCATATATAGAGTTGAAGTTAAACCTAATTCATAGGGCAAGACTTGTTTCACAAGACCGGAAGCATGAAAAAGAAAAAACAAACCTGTTGGTTTCACAATTTTGTTAAAAATGACAAATATGGGGCTTACGAGCGAGTAGTATCGACTGTATTCTCATAGAATTATGAATTTGTGGATTATTGTTATTATTATTATTATTAGTGAGAAATGTGGGCGAGTATGGTAGCCTATTGTAGATTTTCGACCAGTATTTAGAAAATGTACTGTACTAAACATTTTAACTTGGTATTTTTTATATCAATAACCTAAAGTGCTGGATTTCTTTGTGTGTAGATCAGAAATGGTAAAGCTACCCTTCATTAGGAAACCTGTGTCTGGGTTTTGCTTTATTTTATTTTTTAAGGCAGATTGCACTTGTGGTTCTTCAACACAACCAAAAACTTAGTGGAAACCCAGTTTAATAAAGCTGCACAATATCAGTCATTGCACAAGGCCAAACTGGAGCACTGATGGAAATATTAAAATACACCCTCTCATATTTTAATATTAATTAGGTCATTTGAATTTAGAAGGAACATTTCTCTCCCTAAAAGAAAACTACATGTAAACCCAAATTGTCCAAATGGTACTACCAAAACAGTGTGATAAAAAGGTGAGACTTATTTTTATTTTTGGTGAACCAGGCCATTGACAGCTGAAAAAAAGTTGTACAAGCTGAATAATAATTTTGAAATTATAGTGGTAAGAATTCACTGGTGGGTCAAAAAGTATGACAGTCCTATATATCTTAATATCAGAAACAAACTTGAATATAACAACACAATAGTAATCAAACAATATTCAAAACAAGAAGGTAAGAAGGACAGCAAGTTAATTTTCATTAAGTATATACAATATTTGCTAGCAGTGTAAACAGCATATATCTTTATTTATTAACCTCATAAATAACTGACTCACATTATTTTTATTCAGGGATATCTCTCAATGGGTTTTTCAATAATCATTGGTGTACATGAAAGAGGACCAAAAAAAGAATGTCCCATATTCCATACTCAAGCCACATGCGTGGGATGTTGCACACATTCATTACTTTGTTAAAATAATATCATATACTGGTACTGTTTCTGACACATTCCTCATCAGTATGCCTTTTAATGAGTACAATACATGCTTAATGTAATATGACTCTCCCTCAGCGCAGAAATTAACATTATCAGTGAAATTCTCAAATATATTTAAGATGATTTTCTCTTGTATAATATAATTGTTACAATATCAGTTACGAAGTAGTTTAATGTCATATTCAATAACAAGAAATGTATTCACAAAAAAAAGAGTACATTAAAAAAATAAAGAAACAACAATTCTCTGGGGCTAAATCTATATCAAAGTTCCTTTTTGTGTAGGTTCACTGTCCGGCATTATCTTCAGCATGTGTGGATCATTCATTATTAAAACTTTGAGCCACAGCTCAGATAAAGAAAAGGTAGCCCTATAGTCTGGAGATACAGGAACAAGTTTAGGTTGATAAACCACAACAATTTGGTCTGTCTGCTGCCCTTCTTGTTGTGTCTGCCTTCTCTTGGATAGCACAGCTGTACTTTGAATTCCTGAGCAAATGAAAGCACCTTATAAATTCATTTTCATCCTACTTCTGTTTTTTTTTCCCTTTCTTTGTGAGGCATCTTGGTAGGGAAAAAATACAGTAAATTGTCTCTCTCTTTCTCTGTTCTTGTGCTTCCCTGTAGCAGTCTCACAAGAATTGCAGGGAAGTTTCTGTAGACAGCGTCCTCTCTACTTAGCCTTACAGACTAAGCCACTGGTCCCTGTAGTGATTGTATTTAGCCTTCGGCATAGGCTTACCTTCACATAGACTGCATGACATGGAGGAATCATGAGACTTCGCTGCACACTTCAGCCTAAGGCCGTTTATCGCATTCATAACCAACTAATGTAAATGAAAGCACTCAGCTATTTCGCTGGTTACCTTGAAATTAAATGTTAATAAAAAGCCCTTAACCGCAACATGATTTTCAGCATGATTTCATTAAACTGACATGACAGAACAAGAAAGATGGTTTACCGCTTATATAATGTACATGTTTTTACCTAATTACAGGCTGTTTACATTACAGGAAAGATGTAGCTGACAGTTTTCTAGATTAAAGAGGTTACTGTAATATAGCCAAGATTCCCAACACAAAAACATAGAGATGTGGCACTAAAAAGCAGCAAGCAAAACAAGTAGGCTTTCAGTGTAAAGGCAGGGAATTTCTAATACTGTGACTGAACGATAACAAAATGGTTTGCCCTGAATTAAAACATACCTACAATCTTTACTTGTTGGTTACTTTGTACAACATTAACTTTATGTCAGATCCTGTGATAAACTCTACCAAGTAAATATTGTCTGTGTAGACAGACATTAAGACATGAATATAATGCTAACCCAGTAGATTTTAAAGTACTTTCAAAGTCGCTTACAACTAACAGCACTATTACTAAAGGAATCGGGGACCTTCCAGACGATTCTACAGCTGTCTATTCGATTTCCTGTCCTGGGCTAGGTTAAAAGTATTCTTTTACCAACAGCAGCAGTCATGACTCGCAGCAAAAAAGACCCAAAATAAATTAAGTATCTCACGCAACAGAACAACTGATAGTTTAAGTGTCGTTCGGCACTAAATTGCTAACAAGCTTGCTAAAAGGCACCAATCAGAATCTCCGAGCCATCTACAAACTTTGACATTCCTGGAGGTGTCAGCAGAAAGATTTGTTTTAAGTTAATATATACCATATAATGGTCTTAAATTCGGCAGATTTACCTAATTATTTCATTTTGTATGTTTAACCTGTTCTGTATACCAGTCTGACAGAGGGCGGGATCACTATGAGAACTGTATGCAACCCCCTGATTGGTGGAAGTATTACTGGTGATCCAACCAAAACCGCCAATAAAGCCAAAACAAATTATCTGCCCGTTATATGGTTTAGCTTAGTTAAGGTGACCAGATTTTGAAGTCCTTTAACTGGGACTGTATGGAAATATTCTGAATAACTTTCAAGCTACAGAACGCCCTAAGAATCTTTTACCCAGTTATTAAATTACACAGTAGAAATTCAATAATAAAATAGAATCCGAGATTCTATTTTATTGCCGATTACTGTTCCAAATATAATCCCTTTTCTGCCTAAAACTGCATTTCGCTCTCGTGTCCAATCTGCAAACCAGGCCCCTCCTGCATGAAAACATTGCATATCCCCATATTTATTAAAGGGTTACTTGATTGAATCTTTTTTTACCCCACAATATTTAATTTCTTACCATTTAATATATGGTATGTGTTCGGTATATTTTTTTCTATTGCAGTTTATGCTTGGATCATGTGACATGATTAATACATACTAGGAATTTTTTTCAGCCACTTTCTGTTATTAAAGTGTTACTATTAAAGTTAACTATCGTATGTTTTGACTGTGTGCAATAAATGAAGCCCACTAATCTGCTTTTGGTACAGAATCTGCTTTTCTGATCAAATGAAATGCTGTCAGTTCTTTACTTGCGAAAGGTATGCTATTTAATCTTCCTTAATATAAACATTAGCTTATGTAAAATGCACAGAGAAGCTTTCAGATTGTCAGGAGACTCTTTCTCATTGTCATTGGTTGGTACTGAAAAACTGCAGAGACAAGACAGGAAATGCCACCATACAATGAACATGTTTTTAACAGGTTACTTTCTGTTTTAAGTGATACCTGTCAGCTTAAAACATGTTAAAAACAAAATTTAGAAATAAAACTATTTTGAGAAACTACTTCTATAACACATTTAACACAGAAATAAAAACAAGGGGTCACCAAATTAAAGAGACATAGCCTGCTTCTGAGGCAGCTTATTTAGATATTTTTAAAGAAGGTAAAATGAAATGAGGACGTGATTCTTTTTTTGTAACTGTTTTACAGTAAATTATTTGTATCATATACAGTACTCACCTATCAATGTAAGTCATTGATAAAGAAATTAAATTGGCACCTGGAGACCTGAAACTATTGTATTTCATTATTGCTAAAAACATTATAAAATGTACATATGCTTAAAGAAATAAAAAATGTTACAAAACTTGTAAAATATTTTACAACATGAATTTGACAAATGTGAAAATAACTAATTCATAAATTATTTTATATTTTCTTAGAGGCTACCTGTGGTTAACTGAAGTGAATATAGACTTGTTTCAATAGACACTATGTTTCTAAATACTTGCTCTAAATACTATGCACGAAGTGTTCAAACCACGACAAGTTTCAGTGCACTGCATTGTAAACATGGCACAATGATGTGACATGACAGTGCTGATTTCCTCAATTGCCGTCTATAACTACACATGATGCAAAGCCGTTTGCATGCATGTATACAAATATTGGAATAGGAGAATAATTCCAACACAATACAAACTGTACCTGTATCAGCCGTTACCGTTAGACTACAGTTACCTCTTCAGGCAGCTGCCACCTCGTTTTAGCGACAGTCAGTGGATAACCCCACCCACAATTCTCTCTGATTGGTTGCAAATATGAACGTTACTGTTCGGTAACTTTCCAGATTTGCATGGAGCTATACAGCCGCTTTTTTAATACTACTGGTTGTACAACCTTACCATTAGTCACATCAAGTATCATTTTACTGTAATAAGTTAGATATGGTAGTACAGCAGCCTGAATGACAATACAATACTCTGTTACCGGTGCGACGATGCTATGGGGGGAAAAAACATGATGAAATGACTGTTCTAAGAAAGGTTCTGGGGACACTGGTACCAGTTTGCCAAAAGTGGGACTGTCCCGTCTAAAACGGGACGTTTAGTCACCTTAAGCCTAGTTTAAGATATGTGCTGTAATAAAAAAAAAAAAAAAAAAAAATCCTGAACCTTCTAATGCCTCCCTAGGATACAGCCGCCCAGTTTGAGAAACACTGCACTAGTGTACAAGCGGGGCTCTCAAATAATAAAGGTAATAAACTCAGTAATTTATGAAGCAAACTAAATGAACAGTTTCATTTGCCAACAATTAACAACTGGGCATTTCCTCTGCTCATTCTGGGTTCTATTTTTCAGACATTTCTATTTTGAAACTATTAGTTTGCTTCAAGTACCTACACATGGAGGTCTGTATAAAACAGTATATATTTCAGTAAAAACACACGTATTGACAAAGTTTAAGTTTTGAAGACTGATTTAATTGTATGTATTATTTTTGTAATCCAGTCATTGTATTTTAGCAGTGAGTTACAATGGCAGGGTGCCTATTTCTTCAGAGCTAAAGATAAAACTGTTTCTGTTTTTAGACTGTAACCATATATTAAACTCCCTTCACCTGGCTTGTTGTTGCTATGTCATTGAAATAGGGTTCTAAAGCACAACACAGAAAAGCATTCTAAATCATTACTGGAGAAAGCAGCACTGAACTTCATATATATATAGACACACACACACACACACACACACACAGTACTGTGCAAAAGTTTTAGGCAGGTGTGAAAAAATGCTGTAAAGGGTGGTCACACCAAATATGGATTTGATTTAGATTTTTCTTATCTTCACTCGCTTTGCATTTAGTTAATTGATAAATATAATCTATTAACATGTCTATTTTTGAAAGCATTCTTACTTTACAGCATTTTTTCACACCTGACTAAAACTTTTGCACAGTACTGTGTGTGTGTGTGTGTGTGTGTGTGTGTGTATGTATGTATGTATATATATATATATATATATATATATATATATATATATATATATATATATATATATATATATATATATATATATATATATATACACACACACACACACACACACACACACACACACACACACACACGCACACACCAGCAGTTAAAGGAAAGAAAAAAAAAAGTATTTTCTGCAACTATTTATAAAATACAAATTCCATGTAAGGCTACATCTTGTTTAATTAAAATATTTGTTACATACAATATTAAAATTATTCCCTTTCAAATAATCGCAGTGTGGATCCAGATTTTCAGTCTTTTCATGTAAATCTGTAAGTAGTTAAATTTATCATGTTAAAGGCTTTTCAAAATCAAATATAAGATATAGCCGTGAACACAGCAATGCTAATTGTTGTTCATATAGATATTTTATGCAAAGTATGACTACATATGTACCATGTAGTCAGCTTGAAGTCTTATCCATAAAAAAAACAACAGCTATTGAAGAGCGCTATCTGAAGGGGTTTCTGCTTAAAATTCCAATTTAGTTATTGTTAAATGTTTTTTTTGTGTTTATACTTATATTTTAAATGTTGAAGAAAGTAAACATAATCAAACACTTTCAAGAGTGCAATATTAAATGAAAAATGTTGCCTTGAGGTGAAAGTACTTAATGCAATGGGGTCTTTGCAATTTTTCTAAACCAGAGGTGTCAAACTCAGTTCCTGGAGTGAGCAGTGTCTTCTGGCTTTTGTTCCACTTGAGTTCTCAATTACTTAATTGGTCTCATTATTTGCTGAATTGGAAAAATGCAACACTTCTCTCCAGGCCTCAAAATGTGTCACTGGTAGTGTACCTTGAATCAAGTGCATTTTTTAAATCATCATATGTTAATTGAAGAAATAATTAGATCATGTTAATTAATAGCTTAAGTTGGAATGAAAACCAGAAGACCCTGCGGCCCTCAAGGAGTTTGACACCCCTGATATAAACAGTGGCAAATCTTAAATTGAAACTGTTTGAAAAGTTTTACTTACTTTTAAATATAAAAATACAATTAAGAGAATCACACACTGTTGGTTTTACAAAGCACCCTTCCTTTAATAACTGAACAGACCCTAATGTGTTCACAAAACAGATTATTTGACAGGAGCAAACCTTCAGTATTCAGGGTCTACAGTATGAAAGCATTAGGACTTTAAACAGCAATGGTATTGCTTAAATGAATTTATATATCCTCCTCAGTTAAATCAGGGGCCTCCAATCCTGGACCTGGAGTGCCGTTGTCCCTCCTGGTTTTTGTTCCAACTGTACCCTAAATTACTTAATTGGACCAATATATTTTCAAATATATGCAGGGACACCCATAATTGCATATTCATATAGCATTGCACCTGTTTAGTGCATTTCATCAAAGACTTCCAACTTGTTTGCAACTGGTTTGCAGCTATTGTGACAGGCGCAACACTTTAATAAACCTACCCCTAAGACTCAAAGTGTACTGTTTCTATACTGCAGAATCTTAAAGCCACATTGAGGTCATCTACACATAGCATATGGGGTTTACATAACTCTGCAAATATGAAGTCATTATCTTAAATAGTTTCTGCGATAGGAGGACATTAAAATACAACACCTGCAAAAAAAGAAAAAAATCCTAATACAAGCAATATCACAAGGGTATCACAAAGCTCACATCAAGGGGAAAGCCAAAGGAGTGGTATAAATAATTTAGGCAGTGCTGTAACAATAACTTACAGTTAAAAGTAAATCTAGTTCTGTAAGTCATTAAAAATAAAAACAGAGAAGCAACACACCAGTGCACTCATCCTAGAAGAAGCCTTACTTTTCCGACAGAAAAGATCAGCAGATACAAAGGTTGTTACAACGTTTTTTGAAGCACATTCCAACTTTGCTAAAGAAAACTCCAACCTCAGAAACAACCATTTTGAGGATCATAGTTAATACATTGGATGAAGAGAGAGCAGGTACATTCTGTAAGCAGGAACCATACCAGTTCATTCATGAGTATGCACCAATGCTTGCTTGCTATGCACTGTATTTAGAAAGGCACAATACAAGACGCTTTATAGCTCACCATTGTTATGTGCAAAATGAGTGTTTCCTAATATAAAACATTCAATAGAACAGCCAGTCGATGGTGAAACATTGTTTCAAGGCAGTATGTTGGACAGAATGTTTAACAATCATGTACAGCTGAATTTTGCCTAAACTATTTATATATCTCTGTAAATAGAAGTCTGTGTCTCTAATGGGTTCTGAGAAAGTACAGCAACAGTGCTTTTTAGTATGACTGCTGACAAACTGTTACATCCAATATCCATAAATTGAAAGTACATACAATATAAAGCCATTATTTTTAAAAAAAATGTGGTTTTATCCGGAAAATGACCGCACCATTAACTAAAATATCTGTCTATTTGACTTGAATTTTCCATACATTGTACCTGAGCATATATGAGCAATTGAAGTTATAGATGACATACTATGAAAAAAAAAACAAAAACAAACTGCACAATATCTTTAAGGAAATATTGTAAAAAGGCATGTTCATACATTAAATGTGCAGAAATATATTGGAAAGGTAATTTTTCTTTTTGTTGAAATATATGTAAGTCTGTGTAAGTCACCTTGAATAAAGGCTTCTACTAAATAAACAAATAATATTACATCTTTTAGATATCCTTGAACATTAGCTTCTGCTTCTCATATTTTGGGGCAGAAATTTTAAATGAAGAACATATTATCGACAGTAGGTAAAGCAGAGGTAACCTTTCATGCATTATTCTAATAAGCAGTGTGCGGTGTGCCATTAATCTCTCTGCTCTGCTGTTTGATACCTTTGACAAAATGGAGTGACATGAGTTCTTGGATTTTACTGCATTCAAGTTGTTTAGTCAACAAATTCCAGAAGCATTTCAGCTTTTAATTTTAAATGTTTTTACCAGAACAGACTCTTGATGTATCTTGTTTATAAAAAGCCGCTTGCAGCCTTCGACTGACATGTCATAACTAGTTACAGATAACAAATCACTGTAACTGTCTCTGCCTGCATTCTAGACATAGCATTCATTCCGACACACACTGTATCAATAGTTATGTAAAGCTTGATAAGATATTACTCTCTTTAACATTTAAAGTCCTCACCCAATTTATAGTGAATAGTTAGCAGTTAACCAAAATGGCCTGCTTTACACAGACCAGACAAAAATGGGAGACATGGCCAGGTTTCCACACAGATTAGAAAGTCGATACTCTATATCCACGTCATGATTTATGTGATGTAGTACGCACATACCACGCACTACAGGAAGTCCTGTTTATGACTTAGCCTCACGCAGCTTTCTATTGTACCTAGGTTGTACCAAGCAATCCTTTATTATCTGAGATGTGCTGGAAGTATCGCTGGCTAGCTTCTTTGACCCAATAGGAACAAAATAAGCACACAGTAGAGGGGTTTACACACCTCTTATTAAGTGTTTTTTTGTTTGTTTATGTGACCCCGTTTATGCAGTGTTTCAGATTATTTCCATTCGACTCTGTGATGGGGTACACCCTGTCCTTTTGATTTATTTTGTATTATTTTGTACTATTATTATCATGTACTGTTTTGTGTTTATTTTAACATAGGTTGGCAGGGACAAGGTTTCTGTTTCATCTCTGCCAAACATCATCTCGTGAGAATGCATGGTCAGCAGCTAATAATTTATTGGCAGAATGGCTGTCCACCACTTGTATGAGAAATCCAGTGCAGAATGTGGTTAAGGGATATACTGGGTAATTGACAGCCATTTAATCCCTCGAATACGATATAAAAATCAGCAGCTTTTGCTGATAGGGGTTGGGGTTGTTCAGAGGAGGAACTTAAGAAAAGTAAGAACTGAGCATATAAATACAATTGCTACTCATGCTGGATTTCGACCAGCACGGTACTTGTTTTGTTTGCCTTACTGTACCAATTTATTTTGGCCACTGTGTTGTTTTTGTTTGTCTTCCTGGTCTGATGTCACAACCAAGCCATCTTGTCCACAGACTCATAAAAAAGTGCTTTATAGCTGAGTTGTTTCATAAGCAAGGTTATTGTGTGTGTGTGTGTGTGTGTGTGTGTGTGTGTGTGTGTATATATACAGACACACTGTATATACACCGAAGATACTACAAATAAAAAAAAATACCTTTGCAATAAATAAAGCCCTGTGCAATTTTTTTCATCCTTCACATTTACTTGTGATCTTTGTGACCTGTCATCAAATAACTGATTGCTTTAAGCCTAGATATTTCTGTCCCTTAGATGCAATATATTGTGCACTAGCCTTAAATAGCACCTATCATGGGTACCCGGGTACCTACCAAGGAAAAAAAGGCACGTTTTTATTAAATTTGCATAGTTGTATTATTGCTACTGGCTACTGACAACACCAGGCTTGAGCAACTATCTATAGAGCTGAACATGGGTGAAAGTGGCCAATGATTATTTTGACTGAAACTCCCCCCCACCCACCAAAACTCTGGGGTTGTACATGTTCTCAGATGCATTCTCAGTCATTTTGGACCACTTTCAAAAGCAAATTCAAACTTGAACTTGACTTTGTAGAAAAAGAAATGACTTCACTTACAACTTGTCATTTTACCAGATGGATCAACCTGATAAATCTCACATGAGGCTAGTTAACAAACGTAGTTTTTGAAATGTTACTGATCAAACCTTTTACATGTATGCCCAATTCACATATTCATTTTATAAAATCTTAGCCGAAAAAATCATATACAAGGATTAACTGCTAAGCATAAAGAAGCTTTATTAAAGGAAGGTGTTAAACAAAGAAAAGCAAGTACTGTTCTTTAGAAGGTACTTATTCCACAAGTAAGGCAGATCAAAATACCTGCCATGTGAAAAGCACTGATTTATTAGATAAAAAAAGACTTCACTCTGAAGCAAATGCAAAGCCTTTTTTTTTTTTTTGCTGAATAAAACAATTTCAACAGTTTAAACTTAGTTGCAGGAAGAACCAGTCAAAGAGTTGTTTCTTGTTTTATACCATTAACACGGTCATACTGCTCTGAGAAATTGTGTCTTTGCCTTTGTGCTTACTTCTAAATATGGTCCACTGAGTTAGAGGGCAAAACAATAATGTAAAACAATAATATAACTGCTGCTAGTGCAACATGTTGTTTCTTGCTAGTTTTAAAATATTTTTTACTTTGACTCTTTATACAAATTTTACACTTGCTTCAGATCGGGTACATTATTTATATCTTTAACCAAGGCTGAGAGTGTGCAGAATGGCAGGGAGAGTATAAGCAAACAGTTTAATTTCCTTACGATTAAACTATTGTCATTATTTATACACTAATCAGCTTACTTGACTTGAAAAATGTCTTAAGCAAATTCCTGCTTGGTTTGCTTTAATGAGTTGTATACAACAAGCTTCAATATGAAAGCTGACAATTAATTTCAATAAAGAGCAAGTTTTTAATGAAAAAAAAAAACATTTCTAAAGTAAAAACGGGATTCTGTTATTCTGCAATACCACAGCTTCAGATTAGCGCCAGTAACATTTTAAAATTGTTGTTGAACTTAAACCCGTTCATGGCCCCACAGCAACACAAACCTACTAACGTCCTTGTTAAAACAGTACATAGATAACGCCTGAATATAATTTAATTAATATAGAATAAAAAAAAAAAAAAAAAATCTAAACTAACAATTACCTAGCCTATATTCAATTAATCGTTTTTTGTAGTATCCAAACTGACCAACATCTTCTGTTGCAGTCACACCACTGGTAATGTTAGCTGTTATAAATAGTGCAGAAGAGACTGTGGTGGGTCAAACCAATGTTTGTGTTGGGTTTTTGGTTTTTGTATAGCACTTTTCATACTATGGTAACTCAAAGAGCTTTACAGAAAGTATGCATCATCAAAAAAATAAACCAAAAAACAAACAAACAGTAAAACCTCAAAATGATCAATATACAAATGTATTAATGAAGGCAATAAATAACACAGTAAATATCTAGATAAGACAATTGTAAAAACACTGTAAATAATAAAAAAAAAAAAAAAAAAAAAAAAAAAAACTAGGAAATAACTAAGAATGACAGATAAAATACAAAATTTAGCAGAAAAAACAGGTACCAGCAACTTTGTATCCAAGTTAGGTTAAAAAAGTTAATCTATAAAAGTGAGTCTTTAATCTTGATTTAAAATTTTAGCAATGTTTCACAGGTGATAAAAAGACACTTCTATAATTTTTCACATATGTGCCTCAAAACTCAAACCCCCAAGTTTCTCAGGTCAGGTTACCCAAATAATTTTTTTTAGGGAGTTTGCAGGCTCTAATTGTTGCCGAGAACCTAATACATATACAAAGAAATAATACTGGGCCAAGAATAGAGCCCTGGGGGACACCACAAGTAATATTGGATAATCCTTATACAGTCTTCCCTAAAGAAACAAAGTACTGTCTGTTAGTTCGATATGTCTTAAACCAGGTAAGAACAATTCCTGTCAGGCCAACCCAGCTTTTGAGACAATCAATTAAAATAGCATGATCCACAGTATCAAATACAGCACTGAGGTCTAAAATAACTAAAATGGATATGAAATTAGAATCAGCACTACTCACTTACCGCTCTGACAAGGCCAGTCTCTGTAATATGAGCAGATCAAAACCCTGACTGAATTTTTTCAAGGACATTGCTGTTATCCAGATATATGTTGTGTTGTTTGACTACTACCTTTTCAAGAACTTTAGCTAAGAAAGGCAATTAGAAATGGGTGTAAAATCCATCAAATCAGCAGAAGTTTTGAGTAGTGGCTTAACCAAAGCAGTTTTGAAAGCAGCTGGAACTATTCTTGTTGACAGAGATCTACAGTATTTATTATAGTAAGAACATTGTTACAAAAAAAAAAAAAATGCATCTTTAAGGAATCTAGTAGGAACTGGATCTAATGAACAGGTAGAGGATTTCATCTGGATGTAATCACAGACTCCAGAACAGAGCCAATCAGTCTAGTGGGCGCATTTAAAGGAAGGAATTCGATCCCTAATATTAATAAAATTGTTAAAGGGATGTGCAGCCAGTGATTGAGTTATTCATCTATCAATAGTTGAGAAGAGCACTATTAAAATGTATGGTTTGCCTCCCCTGTGCTCTATGGGTTACGTGCCTATGGTCTCAATCAAGTTACAGTTCAACAGGAGAAAAATATACTAAAAGGTCACAAGTCATCAAATACGTGTGAAAACAGTTTTCCTCTACCCTAGATATTTCTACACAAATCATAGGAATGGACCTGGTAGAGGCCATTTTGACAGAATTTCGTCTACAGACGGAGCACTTTCATCTATGAGTTGAAGTAAAATCGCTTAACCCTAATTCAATGAGCGAGATTTGTTTTAAAAGTATGAAAACATGAAAAAGAAAAAAAGTTGTTTCCTCGATTTTATTTAAAAAATACAGGGCTAAACACCTGCTTGCTGCAAGACTTACATAACAAAGTCCCAGTGGATTCCAGCAATTCAACACAAACTTAAACTTTGTGGAAACCCAGTTCAAGAAAGCTGACCGATATCAGTTGTTGCGCGAGGTCAAATTGGAACTCAGACAGAAACATTTAAATATACCATTCCACATTTTAATATGAATTAGGTTATTTGCATTTGGAACGAGAACTTCTCTGGTTAAAAGAAAACTACATGGAAACACACACTACAGAAAAGGTACTACCAAAATAGAGTGAGAAAAAGGTCAGACTTATTTTTCTTTTTACATGGAAACTGCCCCACTGTAGCCTGTGGTTATAGTTTAAAGTCAAAAAGCTACTTGGCCTAAAGATCTCCTGAAATACACATTTTAAATAGATCTTCTGGGCAAATGAGATGACCTTTTGTGGCAGTCAGACTTCCATGTTATGCCTTCCATGGTGACCCAGGAAAACATTGCTTTGGTTACAAAAACGAAGCACATCAGTGTATTGTATTGTCCCTGTATAGACAAATCAGAGAAAGCCACCCTCTGGATCAACACTGTGCTCATAACAGAAGAAACTAAAACAATACACAAAAATAAAAAATTGGGAATACACCCTGAATGATTGTAAACTTTACAAAAAAGTTAAGGGAACTAATAAAAAGGACATAACAAGACCCTGAACACTGATGTATTTAACAGTTTTCTTTGCACTGCTCAGTTAGGTCATTTTTTTCCCCAACAATTAATAAAAATCTAAATAAATCAACCAATTTCAGTAATCACAGGTGGCACACATTACCGTCACGGTTCACACAGCGCAGAGCTGCAGCAGCCCCAGGGACCAAGCGACCATTCATAGCTGTTTGCAAGCATGGTCACGGCTTGCCTATATAATTACAAGAAGAGGAGCAGCCTGTTTGGTCACACAGCTCTGACCTTTCTGCTGCCACTGTCAGAATGCCAAGCGATTCCAACACACGACACTCGGCTCTCCTCCTTGTCCCCATCAGTGTCAGCTTCATAGCTATATTTACCCACCTGCATGAGGTTGCTATGCTACACATAGGTTTTACAAATGCCGCCACGAAAACAAACTTTATATTAAGAAACTTCTTTCAGGAGAGGTTAAAATTGACTCTTTTCAGCTCTCAATAAACAGTGCTTGCTGTCTTGAGTTACTGAAATGTCAGCGGCTGTTTACTCGAGCTGCAACAGTGCAGGATCTCCAAGGCACCACTTGCTCATAGCGGGTGAATGAGAGCAGTTCAAAACCTCCATAAAATAGGGCAAATAGCTTCAGATGTATTTTTTAATCTTAACCTTTTCTGATGATTTGTTCCTGTTATGAGTGGTTCAAAGTTTACAGTTTTAAACATTTTCTTTCTATTTGTCTCTATAGCTACACTTTTAAGTGACTGCATTTTCTTTAATTTCCTCACAAAATGACACAAAATCACATTTGAACATAAATATTGAACACATTTGATTTTTAAATGAGAACATAAATTCATTGAAGAATGTATAAAATAAATAATTTTAAAATGACAATAAAAATGCATGACAGAAGCTTTAACATTGGTTCCATTAATTTAAAAAAAACAAACAAAGACAGTTTGAAGCCTTGAAGAAATCCTGCCTCTTTGTCTAAATGGGAGTCTCCAGGTGGAGCTTCTAGCTCTTTGAATCAGGTGTCTCCTCAGCAATCAATTTGCTCAAGTTTTATTTTCAGACTTAGGCTACATGGTTTCGCTTCACAATTTATATCACAGACACATTGCAGGTGGAGGTTAATATTAAAAAATATTTGTATGAAAGGATAGCATCCATTTTGACATGAAGACTTTTTTAACATAGCCGGAATAGATTGTATTGATAAAGGTCAATAGGTGACTAGGCCCCTAACTGTGTTCAAGCCAACCTCACCTGCATTAATCCTGGTGAAAACAGACATTTTACTGTAAAGGTAACACAAGTCCACTTGTAACTTCATTAAGGGCAACACAATCCCACTGATTTCTTAAGTCAGACAAGCTATTCATGGAAATAACACACTTTTCATGTTGTACTAGAATGCAACATTGTCATTATTTTAGATGAGCATGCCTTGTGCACATTTCATCACCTCTACAAGTTCTGACAAGCAGAATCCCTGGGAGGCAGGATCAGAAGATTTTGTTTAAAGTACAACTCAAGCCATTCTAATTTCTATCAGCTGGTTGGCAGTAATGGGTACATAAATAATTCTTTGCAAAATTAACAAAGAGCAGAGTGGAGCAAGAGAAAGGGGATATTTAAATCTGAAACCCTTTAGGCCACTGGCTTTTTAAACCTTTTAGAAATTGACCTCAAATCAGTTGATGGGGATTTTACAAAAAAAATTTGAATTACTCACCACCTGATTTGTTTGATTATATTTTTCTGGATATTTATGTATTGAAAAACATTAGGTTACTTACCATAACCCTGGTTCCCTGAAAGAGAAGACAACCACCAACCAATACTTTTGGGATATGTCTGCCTTAGGTAGGTATTCGCTGAGCTCCCCTCCGTGAATTGATGTCCTCAGTTCTGCCAGCCGAGGGAATAAGTAGTTGCTCTGCGCTCTCTTTCAGGGAACCAGGGTTACGGTAAGTAACCTAACATTCCCTTTCAATTCAAACAAGACCAACAACCAGTACTTTTGGAAAAGTATACCGGAGCAGTCACGAGGGAGCGTGAGCGAACAGCATACGAGGGATGCCTCACTACCGCCAACTAGTGGTGGTGCATGCATGCACCCTCAAGGACCCTTGTGCCTAATGAAGGCGTAGAGGGATCTACCACATTGATTCGGTAGAACCTGGAGAATGTATGCGGAGTAGCCCAGCTAGCCGCAGTACAAATGTCAGTCAATGCTCCTCGAAAGAGCGCCCATGACACTCTCCCAGGTGGGGGTAGTCCGGCCTCATTATAAGCAGTCGACACTGTGTCCACAATCCAGTGGGCCAGTCGCTGCTTCGAGAGGGCTTGCCCCAGGGTCCCTTCACCATAGCAAACGAAAAGCTGGTCAGACTGATGCAGCACTTTTATCCTAGCTGTATACCCTCTCAATGTTCTCACCGGGCAGAGAGAATTCATTTTCTTATCCTCCGAATCAAAGGGAAGGGGATGGAAGGCCTCTAATTCCACTGACTGGCTCAAGCAGGGTTCGTGCGTAATGATAGCCTGTTTCCATTATCCCAGACGCGCATACAGGAACTGGGCAGACAGAGTCTGCAGCTCACTGACCCTCTTAGCGGAGGAAATGGCCAGAGTGATATTTCAGCTATATGGAATGTATAGGCTCAAACAGGGCCTTAGTGAGAGCCTCCAATTCCACGTCTAGACTCCACTCGGGGAGGGTCTCCTTTCTAGGGGGACGCAGTCACTGAAACACCTTTTAGAAACCGGGTCGCCAGAATATGGGCTCCTGGGGAAACTGAGTCTATAGGGACGTGGCATGCAGATATAGCTGCCATGTACACTTTCAGCGTAGAGGGGGACCTGTCCCCCTCTAGCAGATCTTGCAGAAATTGTTAAATAATTCTCTGGCCATGCACCACTTTTGAAAATACCTCAATTTATAAGCATATAATGCTCTTGTGGAGGAAGCCCTAGCGTTGTGCAGTATACTAACGACCGCATCTGAGAGCCCTAAGGCGAACAGATGGTCCCATTCAGGGCCCAAATGCAAAGTTGGAGTCTGCCCGGTTCTGGGTGCCAGAGGGTGCCTTGTGCCTGACTGAGGAGATCCATGTGCAGCGGGATCTCCCATATCTCCCTGATCTCGCAGGTAACGGTCAACGCTGTTAACTTGGTTCAGACCCCATTTTATTATTATTATTATTATTATTATTTTACTCATTTAGCAGACGCTTTTATCTGAAGCGACTTACAGAAACTAGGGGGTGAACTATGCATCACAACTGCTGCTGAAGTCACTTACAATAGGACCTTGGTGTTACGTCTCATCCTATAGACGGAGCACAAGGAGGTTAAGTGACTTGCTCAGGGTTGCACACAGTCAGTCAGTGGCTGAGCTGAGATTTGAACCGGGAACCTCCTGGTATCAAGCCTACTTTTTCAGATATCTGGTGAAATTCTCCTGTATTTCCCACTGAACGCAAATACGCCTTTGTGATATGTATGTCAGTAAGTGTTAATCTTACTGTATTTTTATTTTCTTGCTCTTTTAAAAACATTTTTTTTTTATTCTGTTATTGGTGTGAACCTCTTTTTTTCAAATTTTCCATATATTTTGAATGTAGGCTACTATTGTCCTCTTTACTATGTTTGTTTTAATTAGTGATAAATATGGCTGCTGTTGAGTGTCACAGACAATGCACACTGTAGAAGGTAATGATGTAGGAAGGAGTCTAATATGAAAAAAAAGTCATGTCTTGAGAAAAAGGAAGAAAATGGCTTATAACCAGGAGGTCCCCGGTTCAAATCCCGGCTCACTGGCTGACTGACTGTGTGACCTTGAGCAAGTCACTTAACCTCCTTGTGCTCCATCTTTCGGGTGAGATATTGTTGTAAGTGACTCTGCAGATGATGCATAAGTTCACACACACCCTAGCCTCTGTAAGTCACCTTGGTTAAAAGGCTTCTGCTAAAAAAAACAAATAATAACCTGGAGCGCAGATCTTATGTTTTTAACATACAGTTTAACATTTCCTGATGTGCAAGTGAATGATTGGTTTGCCTATTTCTTCTACTTGGTTCGCCTTTTTCATTTATTAAATTTTTTTAAAGCAAAATAATCCCAAACTTGGGATCGACGGCCAGTTACATTATCCTATGTAAACTGTCAGTGGAAGCGCTGCCTCGGGCACCACAGTCACTTTCCCACTCAGGTTGATGCATTTTTTAAAAAGCTTACCTCTGCAGGTTAACGCCCTTTCCCTTGTTTTTAATGTTACTCTAACTCCTTTGATTGCATAGTAATAAACCATAAAATGGCGAATGAAATGATGTTTAACCCCATTTCAATTGAAATATCACAAGATTCTAAACAGGATGCTATTGATAACAATCATTTTCCATTATTGCAATCATCAAATGGTTAGATTTGTGTCATATTCTGCTGTATTTTAAAATTAATATGATAAGTAGTATCGTAGTAATATAATATCGTAAATACCATAGTAAACAGTAATCGTGGCAAACTAAGTACAGGAGCAGTTCACTTGTTTAGCCTTCGGAGGCTATTCCGCATACACTATGGAACAAAAGGCCTAAACATGGGACTTCATTTTGAGTAACGTCTACGATTAGTCAATCCCAGCAACTCAGCAAGTGTATTAATCAATGACTTTTTGGTGGACAGACACACATAAATCACATCAGCCAATTAAGCAAAACAAACCTTATTAGAGAGCATTGTCTTGTGAGAGGAAAGGAATAGAACAGACAAGGTCATCTACAAAGGTAAACCTGACAATAACAAGTAACTGTTATAAAATATTCCCATCTAACAGTTCTATAGGAACATTTCCTTTGATACTTTTTCTACTGCTAGTAAAGTACTATAGATCTAATTGCAATCCCACATTAAGGGTTACATTTTACCAAACGCCTTATTAAATTGTTGAGCTGAAATGAGGAACTTAAAAATCATTCCCCAAACAGAATGACACAATGGCAGTACAGTAGTCTCTAGGTATAGGAACCCCTCCTAAGAGAACACTTCGCCTAAGGGAACACTCCTGTGGTGAAACTGATTTTTCCCATTTTAAATGCTCCAACTGAAGGAACAGGAACTTCTCTTAAAAGAACACATTTCAGCGACATGATCACCATGGATACAGTACTGCTTTGTAAAAAAAGCTACTTGTCATCTCGAGACACTGACTGATTTATTCACACTGGAACTGTCGGATTTCCGAGCTACCTAGAACCGCCATGCGGGTCACTTTGACCCATACATTTTTAAACTGCTCTGTTATGAAAATGAAAGACATACTATCGGATACAACTGAAAAGTTGTATTCATGAACATCACATCTAACATTTGCATCTCAGAAACACTGTATTTAAATGGAACATTAAACATAAAAGGCTTTATATTTAAAATGAGCGCATATACAGCACGACTACAAACGGGTATGTACATATACCCATGTACAGGTGTAAACGGGTACATGTACACACAAAGCTATTAAACCAAAATCATTGTTTCTAATACTACATAAAAAGAAAATATAACACTACTTCCGGTATGAGGGCTGCATTGTATTCTATGGAGGAGCGTACATGTCTGCCAGCTGACTGTGCCTGCATCCAGGAGATGTGTTGTAAACACAGAGACAGTTCCATTAAACAATATTGTGTAAACACATGTAAACTGATACATACAAACCTGTAAAACCGAAATGTTGTTGTTTTTTTTTTTTTTTATAAAAGTAATATAAAAAAGAATATATAAAATATGTTTCATATTAGGCACGAGTTGTTATCCTACCTGTCATTTCAGTTTGCTGTATGCACCTGAGTGCAGCTTGCCGTATTCCAATCAAAATGCTACTTTCAAGATTAAATATTTCCTTCTGATATATTCCCAATTGCATTTGTGGAATAAAACAAAGGACTGTTGTCTCCCAGGTACATTGAAAAATAAGCAACTAGGCTTTCACTGAGTTGGCATCTTTACAAATCCACAATCATAGCAATTTCTGTCTCACAGTCAGTCTACAAACAAAGGCTTGAAATAATAAAAAAACAAAACAAAAAAAAAAACATGTGTGCTAGGAGGAGGGGGCGAGTCTTGTTTGCTGCATTTACAAAAAATACATGTATTGTAATGTCTGGGTCACACTGTACCACACGGCACTTCTAGGTAGAATTGTTTATAAATGTATAATTTTTGCGATTCTGTCTATCAAACGTCATCATGCTATTTAATTCAAGTATTTAGATAGTCAAAAATGGACAAACACATATGACTTACAACGGAAGAGTAATTCACATTTGAAGTGCAAAATGGGTCACAATGACCTGCATGGAGGTTCTAGTGTTAAATCTTTCCAGAAACGCCTTCATATCATTGAATTGTTTTGCATTCGGATTTTCACGAGTGCACCATATCGCTACAAAATGGCATGTAAACAGTGTTTC
This sequence comes from Polyodon spathula, assembly GCF_017654505.1. Lineage (NCBI taxonomy): Eukaryota > Metazoa > Chordata > Actinopteri > Acipenseriformes > Polyodontidae > Polyodon > Polyodon spathula. Next base: position 39,157,155 of record NC_054539.1, on the reverse strand, counting down.
TCTTGCTACACAAAGTTAGAAATTGTTGAAGTTCTTGAAAAAAACCTGAAATCAGACACAAGTTGCTAAGCAATTTAGTGTTTCCCGTTCTGGTGAGTTACTTCACCATTCTGTTAACACTATGTAACACAATTTTTTTTCCTGGGTAGTAAGTGTTATTTCCTAATTGCTTATTCCTCAAAAGTATAGAAAATGGCTATTATTCCCCACAAACCTGGCTTTTGTGACCAGGACAGTGATATTTTGAAATTTACCTATTTCCAGTAAGAAAACGGGCGAATTTGTGTCTTTTCGTTCACATAAAGTCAGAAAAAAAACAACATATTAATCCAAATTAACATGTATTTATACTAAAGTAATACAAAAATGACTACAAAAGATTTAGAAGTGAGTAGTTTTTCGAGATTTACGTTTATACTGTAAATCACTTTCACGAATCAGCCCCCAAATGTAGTCTCCCATCATGTTCTCGTTATACTGTCCTTGGTAGCCGCGTTCAAAGTCCAGTATATCCTGGTGGAAGCGCTCGCCTTGCTCATCAAAGTAAGCTCCCATGTTCTCCTTGAATTTATCAAGATGAGCATCAAGGATATGGACTTTGAGGGACATCCTACAGCCCATTGTGCAGTAGTTCTTCACCAGAGTCTCAACCAGATCCACATAGTTTTCGGCCTTGTGATTGCCCAGGAAGCCCCGAACCACTGCAACAAAGCTGGTCCAAGCCGCTTTCTCCTTACTAGTGATCTTCTTGGGGAATTCATTGCACTCCAGGATCTTCTTTATCTGTGGTCCGACGAAGACACCGGCTTTGACCTTTGCCTCAGACAGCTTAGGGAAGAAGTCTTGAAGGTACTTGAAGGCTGCCGACTCCTTATCTAGAGCTCTGACAAATTGTTTCATAAGGCCCAATTTGATGTGCAGTGGTGACATCAGCACCTTCCGGGGGTCCACCAGTGGCTCCCACTTGACGTTGTTCCTCCCCACAGAGAACTCGGTCTGCTGTGGCCAGTCCCGCCTGTGGTAGTGCGCCTTGGTGTCCCTGCTGTCCCAAAGGCAAAGATAGCAGGGAAACTTGGTAAAACCGCCTTGGAGACTCATCAGGAATGCCACCATTGCAGCCTCTTGATGCCATCTCAGAAAAATGCAGATATGTATCCACTTAGGCAGCTGGAACTAAACTGAACTGGTGGGCTTAAGGCCCCTGTATTTATACTACTATTTACGTTACTGGAAAGTTCTAGAAGTTACTCCAAGTTTACTCAGCACTGAATCTATCTTGAATGTTCTGGAAAATAGGTAAATTTCAAAATATCACTGTCCTGGTCACAAAAGCAAAGTTTGTGGGGAATAATAGCCATTTTCTATACTTTTGAGGCATAAGCAATTAGGAAATAACACTTACTACCCAGGAACCAAAAAAAAAAAAAAAATTGTTACACGGTATAATGTGCATGTCTTGTATATTGCTGCTATTTTGTAACATGTGTAGGGGTGCTGTGTTAATTTAGTTAGTTTATTATTGTTAAGTTAACCCTAAGTAACTCCCATTATTTTTGCATCTGCCATTGTGATAGACCAAAACATGTCAGCTAATTTCATACTACATAGCGATTAAGCTTTTGACCATGTTGTTTTGCTTTAGTTTTATTAACATTAGTTTGTCTGTTTACTTTCTTATTATAGTTTATTAACATACATGTTTCCTATTGTTTTGTTTTACTTCAAGACAAGTAATGCATGTGTATTTATGTATTTATTGATTCATATTAGTGTCTGGTGGCTAACTCTGTCTTAGAGAACACGGCTATAAGAACACTGCTTGCTTCCCAAGGGATGTTTTCTTAGCCTGAGAGTACTGTACCACAAACTAACTTCCTACTAGAGACAAAATAAAAACATTAGCAAATATGGACAGCATGCTGTTTCTCAACAATAATAATAATAATAATAATAATAATAATAATATAATAATAATAATAATAATAATAATAATTTACCACGCTGTACTGGTAAAGATCTCCACAAAGCCGACGCAATGCGATTTGTTTGGTGATAAAATGGTATTTTGGCTGCGACAATACCTGTCACACCAGTGCCAATGTCATGGCAAAACCACTCAAGAGATTCTGTAGCCATGTGGCAAAGTTTTGTGGTCTGACAAAACTAAAATTGAACTTTCTGGCCTAAATGCAAAGCGTTAGGTTTGGCGCAAACCGAGCACAGCGCGTCACCCAAAGAACACCATCCCTTTGTGAAGCATGTTGGTGGCAGCATCATGTTATGGGGGTTTCTCATAGGCAGGGACTGGGGCACTTGAGGTATATAGATAAGTGTATGGTGTGTAGATAAGTGGAAAAAAATCCTCATTTAAATGAATGAAAGCTAGAAATGCATCAACATTACGATTAAATTCTAATAAAAAACGCACAAATATATTTGAGTTTTTACTGTTACATAATTTCAGAATGCTTTCCTCTGATGCAGACAAACGCATATTCTTTTCAGTTGTTAAAAAATCAAGTCCTTTGTATTTCTTTTTTTATAATCAGAAGTGTTCTAATTTGAATAATTTGTGGCTTTTTGTTTAACTATTATGTACAACATTGTTTTTGGTTATTGGATCTTCTGTTAAAAAAAAAAAAATCTTATTTTGAAAAATAAAAAGTCAATGCATAGATTATCGTTGATAAACGCCTATACTGTGGTTTTTCAGACTTGTTGGGAAAAGTTTACACACCGAAATGTCAAGGCTTCACAAGCAAGACAAACTGCCTTTGGGAATGAAGTACATGTATTGAACGGTAAACTTAAGGTCCCTGAGGGAAGCGCCATCTCTGCCAGACCTTATTCTGGCTATGGTACCAATGCTGGGACCTACAGCAGCTTGCAGACAGTTGGCTCCAGTAAAATATTTGTGGCTCAGTACTCAGCAAACTCACCTTAGGGCTGGTAATTACTGTTTTAATGCCTGAAGAAGGAAAAGCCTTATTTCTTCTATTTCAAAACAGTACTATATTAGGGAATATTGTACTGATGGGGGATACCATGTAAATCAAATGTAAAGCCGAGATCCATCCAGATTTATAGACAGCTTATTGAGGAAGCTTGTGGGAGATTTCATCTCCCCTTAAGAAAAAGGAAGGGGTCTAGTGTATTATAAAATACAATGGGAATGCACTAGCCTTTAATCTCTGGTGGTCTTGGTTTGAATCTAGATTAGGTCACAAGTGAAATTAGTTTAGTGGTGTCTGCTCATCTACAAAACCACCACACAATTCATCTTTACAGTCAAAGAAAACAAGAGGCAAAAGGATTAGGCGGGCCTGGAAGAGTTGCTGCCTCACCCAACCCCCATTGCCCGACAGGGTGGTGTCTTCCTGGGAAGGTCTGAGATATTGAACCTGCTTTTGCTATGTGCCTTACTTAAATGGGGACTTCAGTCCAAAGTGATAGCATTACACAACACACCCAATAAAGAAAAGAAAAAAGGCAAATTGCTTCCTAAAGCAAATTGCGAAATACATAAGCAAAAGTCTTCTAATAAATAACCAGCAAAAATATTACTCTATAACAGATAAATAATTTATCAACTATTACTACACTTCAACACTCACCATTGACGCATTCAAACACATCACAACACTTGCCAGGTGAGCTGTCGCCAAGGAAGACGATGCGGGGGATAGTTCCTGAGGCACACTGGGGGAAACCACACATCCCCGGCAAACACTCGCACCTGGGAACAGCAGGGTGGGGGGGTGGGGTGGGGGTAAGGCAGTGACAATGTTATCAGGGGCAAAAAAAGCCATTTCCAAAACTAATAGATTTGTTACATTTACAAATAAAACCATGTAAACAGTGAACTGCTGATCCTGCAATACACACAACACAGGATACATCAAAAGATAAAGTAAGTAACATAGCCTGTTATTCTGTGATGTTATTCAATGATTTAACCATAAAGTAGAACATATTCATATGCTAGCTGTTTGGCTGTTTTTTTTTTTGTTATTTATTTATTTTTTTTTTTTAAATTTCAGTATTCTCTTTTTTTTTTTTGTGCTGAAAATAACTGTCAATAAGTTGCCTGCAGCACTCCACAGCAGTGTTTGCAACTTCAGTGTGCACACCCACACCCTGTACTGGAGCATGTGGGGGACAATACCTGGGGAAGTGATTACTAAGCTGTTCAGAGCGAAGTAGGCTGGGTTTGATGGATCGAACCACTTGCAGCTGGGACTACTTTCAAATGGGAAAATTGAACTAAGCAATATGAATAATGTTCAATTGAAAAAAAAAAAGCTAAAATACTGCGATTATATTGGATCAACAGTGAAATGGTTTATAAATGTAGACGTAAAATAATGTATATAACGTAAAACTGACTTTTAAAAGCATAGGCAGTGAAAGACTATTATTAAAAACTGCATCATCAGAAGTGTCCAATTGTGGTTCAGTGGTCTCCGGCTAAAGAGAACACAGCAAATTAAATAAATAAATAAATATGTATTACTTGTCATGACGCACATATATCAACATATGAAATGAACTGAATAAGTCAAAGAAAAGCAATAGGCAAGTGTATGTTAATAAACTATAATAATAAAATAACAGCCAAACTAACATTAATAAACTGTCAACTAAATTAACACAGCTCCCCCTACACACATTAAAAAATGCAACAGCAATATACAAGACATGCACATTATTTAACAGAATGGTGAAGCAAATCACCAGAATGGGAAACACCAAATTGTTTGGCGACTTATGTCTGATTCAGGTTTCAACAGCTCAAACAATTTCCAAGTTTTTGTAGCAAGGGAAACAGCGGTGCATTTCACTGCTTGGTTACATGACATTTTGTAGTGATGAGGTGCACCAGTGATTAGACGGCTGTTCTGGAAAGATTGAATAAACCAATCAGTGTCCCTCAAGACACTATCATGAGTATTTTTTGAAAAGACTGAATAAACTATTTCAATTTAAGCTTGATAATGATGAGTTACCGGATTACAAAACTACTGGATCAGTTGTGAACGAATCGCTATCGGTGCCAATAAGTGGTTCTTTTAAGTGAAGTTCTTGTTCCTTTAGCAGCAGCATTTACAATGGGAAAAAATCTATTTCACCACAAGGGTGTTCCCTTAGGCGAAGTGTTCCTACACTCAGAGACTACTGTACTCCAAAGATTAGTACAGTAGATTGAAAGCATTATATTTTGAAGGGCAATGTAAATTAACAATGCCTAAACCCTAAAAATAATGTAGCTAACCTGTTAGCTACATTGAACAAAAATGTTCTCATACTTTATAGGTAATAACATTAAATTAAATTCCAATTCCAACTAGCAACCAACGTTTTTAAAACTAACCGAGTTTATCAGACAAATCCTTGTTTTTCTCATTTTTTTGGTAAACTACCAGATAGACTATGTAGCAAATTCGATTAAAAAAGCCAGTAGGTATTTATTAAACTGATCTTCTTTAGAATCTATAGACTCTACCACAAGTCAGCACACAATTTGGTCTGCCTGTGTTCAGTTACAAGGTCTAATTGATTCGCTAACTGAAAGCATCTTTAAACAACTATTTTGGGGCTATTTACAACATAAATCTAAATGTAACCAGTGTTGACGGGTTTGTAGCCAAGGGCAAACAAATTAATCAGCCATTCACTGGGACAGCATCTGTTCTGGGTGTAATGCAATTGGTGCTCTTAATGCAAGGTTTAGAGTAATTCTAATTTTAATGTTGGTTTCCTGTACTGTCACTGCCAGGAACAACCAGTGTAAATCATGTTTTACCTCAATTTCTTGAATTAAAATACAGAAAACTAATGATAATACCACAATAATGGTTTTAAACCGCAAAACATTTCACTGACTTCAGTGGTTCTTAGTGGCTGTAAACAGACCATTTTTTTTTGTTTAAAATATTTTTTTAGAACATAAATTGTGGACTGACAAACCAAGATCATTTTGGGGTAAACAAAAACTTTTATGGCCACCTGGAACTGAAATGGAGAACAGCCGTGCTTGTGACTAGATTTCTATGGATTAAGCTACCTTGTGGGCAGAGTGCAGCAGCCATCCGCAGTGAGTCTGACCTGGGTTTCATAGCTGTCAGCTGGGCAGATGACCTGCTGAACAGGAGGGCACTCCACTGTGCTGCAGTCCACACTGAAAACTGCAGGGAAAGCAAATAACATAATTTGTGAGTTCAGCTATGAACAAGCTTGACCTCCCCTCACCTTGAGGGTCAAAATAATGTAGGTAATAGCCCATCTAACCCAATGCAGGTTAACCATTGATTAACCATTGCAAGTATATACAGTATATAACCCTGGCAAGTCAGTCATGTTCTAGCTAGCACACTTCCACCAATGCTTGGAGTACAGGATACATGCTTAATTATGTAAAAGCTTTATCTCCCTTATGAAAACATTAACGACTCCAAAACATTAACAGCAATGCTGCCCTAAAGCAATTGGGTTCTAAATGACCTATATTTAAACAGATGAGATATGGATCTGGTAACAAAAACAGTCAAATCTGCATTTCAGGTTTTAATACAATCCTTTGAAAGGTCATAATAACAATATCTGACAGTAATTTGGTTTTGATTTGATGATTAAATACAGCAATATGCTAAAGTGTACTAAACAATTGTGATGCTGTTGTAAAGAAAATAAGAATAATAAAGCATGGTCACCTCTGCATAGAGCAGTATGAACTCTTCAAATCAATTGTTACAAGCATGGTAAACTATGATAAACTGACCATGTCAACCCCTTTGCAGCCTCTATCAGCTATGTTCGATTCCATTAGCAGTCTTTGGGTAGCTGCCATCATCCATGTTCGATTTTGCGCTTGCGTCCCTTCTAACACTACGGCGTTACATCATTAAACTGCATCAAACTTCGTATAGACAGTCAAGCCCTTTGAAAACCTGACAGACTTGTCTCTGCTTACTTACATGCATGTATAAAGCATGTGTGTATATATATATATATATATATATATATATATATATATATATATATATATATATATATATATATATATATATATATACATATATATATATACACACACACACACACACATACACACACACACACACACACACACACAGAAGGAAAAACACTGAGTGAAATAGCTTGCATCACTCGATTTTCAAGGTGTGGTAAATGAAGCACAATCAACAAGTACAGAGAAACATCATCTGTAATTGACAAACCCAGGACTCCAAAAAGCTATCTAACAAGGATGAACAATACTTGAAGATAATATCCTTAAGGAATAGAAAGAAGACTAGCGTTGAATTAACAACAGAACTGGCAGAAGTGACAGGTGTCGTTGCCCATCCATCAACAGTCCAAAGCACCTTTGTTCCATAGTCCAATTTCTGTGTTCCAGTGCATATTTTAGCCTTTTAGTCTTGCTCCCCTTTCTTAACAGAGGTATTATTACTGCAACATGAAATTTAAGTCCAGATTTCACTAAGTTTAAATTAACATGGAAATGCATTGTAAAATTAAGGGGAAAAAAGTCACTGTTTTGTTTCTCATTTAATACATTCCACATTTTTAACGAATACGAAAATCTGAATTTTGTATCTGAATACATGTCAAAATATTCATATATTTGTCCCAGCAATAATAAAAACACAGTGTTTTCACTTTTGTTCTGACAAGGATCTGGAAATTCTCTCTCTCGCTCTCTCTCTCTTGTAGTAGTATATAGAGGAGTCAGAGAAAAAAATGACACCAAAGTTTGGTGCTTCTGTCATATGTTTAGTGTGCAAGGTAATCAAACATGCAATCTTCTGGTATGAAAAAGTTATTGCCCCCCCTACTCAGGCCTGATTTGGGCCAGCCCTGCCCAATATAAATCAGACTAACTTTGGCCCTTACCATCAGAGCAAATTGTCAGCACACAGGTTCTAGAGGCACATCATGCCATGATGAAAAGAAATTCCTGAAGACCTCTGGGAAAAAGTTGTTGATGCCTCTCAGTCTGGAAAGGGTTACAAAGCCATTTCTAAGGCTCTGGGGCTCCATCAAACCACAGTTAGAGACATATTGTCCAAATGGAGAAAGTTTGGGACAGTAGTGAATCTTCCCAGGAGTGGCCATCCTGCCAAAATCTTTCCAAGAGCAAGGCATAAAATTGTCCAGCAAGTCTCAAAGAACCCCAGAACAATATCCAGGGATCTGCAGGCCTCTCTCATCTTGGCTAAGGTCAATGTTCATGACTTCACCATCAGAAAGACACTGGGCAAAAATGGTATTCATGGCAGAGTAGCAAGGCAGAAACCACTGCTCACAAAGAAGAACATGAATGCTCATCTCAATTTTGCCAAAAAGCACCTGGATGATCCTCAAGAGTTCTGGAACAATGTTCTATGGACAGATAAGTCAAAAGTGGAACTTTTTTGGTCAACATGGGCCCCGTTATGTCTGATGAAAACTAAACAATGCATTCCACAGTAAGAACCTCATAGCAATGGTCAAGCATGGTGGTGGTAGTGTCATGATTTGGGGATGCTTTGCTGCATCAGGACCTGGATGACTTGCCATCATTGAAGTCTACATCAGAATGGTTGAAGAACAAGAAATTTAAAGATATGGAATGGCCTAGTCAAAGTCCAGACCTAAACCCCATTGAGATGTTGTGGCAGGAAATGAAATGAGCAGTTTGTGCTCGAAAACCCACAAATGTCTCTGAATTGAAGCAGTTCTGCATGAAGGAGTGGGCCAAAATTCCTCCACGGCGCTGTGAGAAACTGATCAATAACTACAGGAAGCGTTTGGTTGCAGTTATTGCTGCTAAAGGTAGCGTAACCAGTTATTGAGTCTAAGGGGACGATTACTTTTTCACATGGCGGCTTTGGGTGTTGCATAACTTTATTTAACAAATAAATGATAAGTATAAAAAATTTGTGTTATTTGTTCACTCAGGGTCTCTTATCTAATGTTTGATTTTGGTTGAAGATCTGATAACATTCAGTGTCAGAAATATGCAAAAATGCAGAAAATCAGACAGGGGCAAATATTTTTTCATGGCACTGTGTGTGTGTGTGGGTGTGTGTGTGTCTGTATATATAAAATATATGTGAAATGGAAAATATCAAACAAGAGTGAAACATAAAAGAAGATACAGCTTCTTCGGTGTTTGAGTAAAGCGATATAATCAAATTGCAAAATGTAAAATACCAAACAAGCAAAGAGTGAAACATAAAAGAAGAGACAGCTTCTTTGGTCTTTGAGCTGTTGGAGGATCTCTGGCTAATTGAATTTCAGTTATCTGATAGTTTATTCCTAATTTGGACGAAGTACCCAAAGAAAACAAATTTCGTACAGCAGCAGAAGCTGATTCTGGGGCTATGCAAGGCTTCAGAAGTGCTTCTGTGTGCATAAGGGCATTCTGTGCAATTCTAAATGCCACAGCAGCAAGCCTTGCAAAAACAAATACAGTGATTTGTATGTTTCTAAATCCAAACAGTTTTTATTTATTTTTAATTTTTTAATTTTTTTAATTAGCTCTCATTATGGTTTCTTTGTATGTATCTAATTGGATTGAGCTACTTAAATTTTACCTGACTTATTATCTACAGAAAACAGTGTTTTAAAATGACTCAATAGCCGAGACTCTGTACAGTAAGGATAGTTTACGTGTTTTCGGGTATTGGCACAGCAAAAGTAAATTAGCCAAAAGCACCATTTCACTTTTAATTTGTAGTTCCCTACACTCTTAGGTGAAATGTTGAAAAAAAGTAAATGCCTGTCATACAGTATGAGAAATAAGTCGTAAAAGTAAGGTAAAAAAAAAAAAAAACTTTGCAAACGCCAAGCACTTTAATCCATGCATATGTATATTGCAGGACATTCGAGTTTAATGACAATTAACTTGTTTTGGCAACATGGAAATATACTGGGGAACACACTTATTGTGACAGCTATATCATTTATATTACATTATTTATTTCTGTTTTAAAATTGAACATTTGCCTGCAAAATATATATATATATATATATATATATATATATATATATATATATATATATATATATATATATATATATATATATATATATATATATATAAATATAAAAAAGGTCTAGCATGCTGGGATTTGAAACTATAATCTTCAGCTTGTAAGCATGTTGTGTTATACCATCAGTGCTACATGACTAGCTGAGAAAACAAGCTGTATTTTGAAAGATGAAGTCAGCCAGCTGAGAATTCTCAGGACTAATTTTTTACATTTTAGAGATTTTTTTTTCAAGTCATCTCCTCATTCTGAGATTCTGATCTTGAACTCTGAAAAATGTTGGTTTCCTGTCAGTGTAGTCAATGAAAGTCACACTGTTAGTGGTCCCCACTGGACAAAAAGGAAAATTCATTTCTGAGAATTAGCTATGCTGAAGGATAGCCTGTACATTTGGTAAAAGCAAAACATAAACAAATACATTAATGAATATCGAAATAAATGAATACATAAATCAATACATAGACATGTATTTATTTCTTTATCTATCTTGATATTTACTTATTTATTTTCCTTATCCTTTATAAACACTGCCATTTAATACTGTATGAAAGGAAAATAATAATGCAATAAGTTATTGTTCTATTATACATTATACACTGAACATTTTTGCACATAAAGGTCGTCATGCTTTCATATATTTTTACTTTAAAAAAAAAAAAAAAAGAAAACATTGTAACAACCTGGACAATTACTTTGTTGCAGGACTTGTTGTCTGTTCAGTTTGTCTCGTCTGTCTTTTGTGTTACATGTATTGTAAGGGGAAAATGTCACACTGTTACTTACTATGGGAAGGGGGAATGAGTGGGGGGAATGTGTGTTGTTGTTTTCTGGTGTTGCAGAGCATGGATGTGACTGGTTAATGATGAGCACGACAGTGGTGGGAAATGATGGGAGGTTATATAAGGGGGTGAATGAGAAACTGTGGGTGCGACAAAGCGAGCATGTGAGCTGTGAACGTAGAGAATATGCAGTGAAAGTGGCAAGACTAAAACATATGGTTATTATTTTGGTGTTGTGAATTCTGGTCCCAGACAGGAATTCTCTGTAGTTTCAAATAAAACAAACATTTTGAGAATTCAACACCACTTCCTAAACATGAAAACGTTACAGTATCATAAATGAACGGATCAAGCTTATTATTATAGTTTGCAAAATCAGATGAAAGCTTTCAATACAAATTGGGATAATACATAATTGCTATTTACAAAATCTTGTTAAGATACAAACTGTAACTTTACTGCTATACTACTTGCAAATGTTGTAAAATGGAAGGGCAAACTCTTTTGCGTGAAAGGAAGCATTGGAAGCAGCACAAAGCAAATAGGCACAACTGTAAAACCAATGGGGGCCAAGGTTGCCCCAATTGCTTCCTCTAACTTGTATCAAAAACAAAAGCTAAGTTAGAAGAAACAACTGGGGCAACCTTGGCCAGTACCAAGCAAATAGGCAGAACTGTAAATGCTGTGCGTGTCAAGGTTACCCCAATTGTTTCTACTAACTTAGCTTGTGCTTTTGATGCAACTTCAATCCACTTTTATTGTGCCTGAAAAACACAAGCCAAGTTAGTAGAAACAATGCCTATTTGCTTTGTGCTGGGCAAGGTTGCCACAATGGTTTCTTAAAACTTGGTTTGTGTTTCTGATATCTCCCTTATTTTCTTCCTTATTTCCAGTGTGTTTGTTTCAGATATATATCACTCACTGTCTCAAATACTTTTTATAGCACTTTAAGACAGTGTGGTAAAAACATAAACGAAACATAAAATGCTTGGCTGTGGAGTTACACCTATGGCAAAAAAGCTTGGGTGTAAAGGGGTTAATAAAAACTATGCCGACAGAGTCCCAAATCCCACCTTGCATTACGCTTGTAAAAGAGAAATGGGCCTCTAACCTGGTTTACACTCATACAGGTCGCAGCACTCGCCAGGTTTTCCAGAGGCTTTGGAGACGAGGATATTGAGGTATCCAGGCTGGCAGACCTTGCGCAGGCAGCCGGCAGGGTTACAGACACAGCGGCTGGGCAGAGGACAGCACTCCCCCGGGGGGGCATAGCCCTCAATCAAAATCGAGTCCTCCGGACAACGCGGAGAGAACTGCACCTCACAGCGTGCTATTGAGCAGTCAGGCTTCTCATCTGAAAAGGAGGAAAAAAATGTAATTCCAAGAAGTTTGTATAGTATCACCACAACCTAAGTTTCATCATTTCCACTCCAAACTTCCAAAGAAATAAGTGTTTATCACTGAGGAACGGTCACATATATCATAATTTAAACGTCTTGCTAACTTGTCACATCGAATCATTACTGCCCAGTTGCCCATGGTTGATTTTTTGACTGTGGTAAAACAGCCATACTGTACCTATTATTTTGTTCAATTAATGTAAATACAATTTGAATAAACCCTAATATCTGCACAAATATTTAGGGTCTAAAGTTATCATATTGAGCATTAAAATTTTAAGATGATGAAGTAAATGCAGGTAATGCATTTAAGACACATCAATAGAATCACTTGGTACACTCAATTATTAATGCTTACGCAATCTAATTTGAACAAGTGAGCCTTTCTATTTGATTTAATCTGTGGCAGGGAATCAATCAGCTGAAAATCGGTAATGCAAAAACCTTGTACAGTGGAAGGTGAGAAAAAGTACCGCTTAAAATGGTCTTGCTTTTCCTTTGTGATTATCAGACTACCTTCAGAAGCTTTCAGCAAAAACTGTTAGTTGTCTCTCAAATTAGAATTCCATATTGCTTTGAAGTGAACAGTAGCCCATACCTGTCCATACCAATCCTTTTTTTTTAAGTCAGACAAAAAAAAAACTAAAGAATGATTTTTCCAGTAGTTCAAAAATAAACCGTGGCAAAGTTGTACCGTCAGTCAAAACACATATTATCAAATCAGAGCTAAATATTATACATAAGTAGGTGGGAATCAGTGTGAAAGTTTACACTGGTCGTCGTTTTAGATCTGCAAATTACGAGTGTAAAGTGGGATCCACAAAGATGAATATACCTTGGATAGTTTACTCTAAATCTACACATTCTGTATTTTGTTTTTGCTGTAAGCTATTTGGCGAAGATAGGGGAATGTTTACTCAAGGTTTCTCCAACTGGCAAAAGTTATCACAAAAATATCTCAACACGAAGCTTACCAATCACACATGGAGAACGGCAACACCTCGAAATCAGGTTACAAAGTGAAACTACAATAGACAGACATTTTCAAGAAAAGCTAAACAAGGAAAAGGAATGATGGCATACTGTGCTGTAGAATTCTGGACTGTGTTTTCACTTACCATCGCAAAGTTTAGCCTTTCATGGTTTAGTAGACCATCTGTACACTGAGAACAAAGGATTTTTTTTTTAATTGCTGGAACTGTTACCTAAATATGACCCTGTCGTAGCTGACCATTTGCATATCTAGACATGTATCTTCCTGGAATCCTTTAAGCCATTGCTAGAAAAAAGACAAGTTTTTCCTCAGAAACGCAATCAATCAATTTTTCAGTAAAGGTGCCGACGTTAGTAAAGACTGCAGCTTAGACTCCTTTCTCTATTACTGGAATGATAGTGTTTATGAAATTAAACTTTGACGTTTTGAAAACTATTTTTATAAAATTTCCTTTAAAAAAAGGATTCCTGTCGATCTTCTTCAGCTCTATAAAGTACTGTATGTGTTCCCTGGATATATATATATATATATATATATATATATATATATATATATATATATATATATATATATATCATATAAACAGTATAACCTCTTAATGATGTAACTTGCAATAAGACAACCCATGTTTGGAAAGCAACATGTGGCAGATTCAATTCAAAGGAGGAAGAGGGAGTTGAGAAAAAGGAATACAGTAGTACAGTATTATGGACAATTATTTTTCCTAAATCTAAAACTAACCTCAACAAATAATATAACACTACCTTAAATAATTTTCTGTTGCCACTTTGTACAGTATCTGGAGTTAAATATACTGATTCTAAATAAGATATTGACAAAAACTACTATACTTTAATGTGAATACTAATTATCAAGATACAGTTGTGTACAGTAGCACATATATGTGTACTTATACCCTTCCTTAGCCAGTAAGCTAGCTCCTGATTAGCTGAGCTGCTATCAACTTCTTTTGTTTAGCCCAGGGTCTTACTAGTGTATGCAAGTCAGTTCCGAGTGTTCTAAACATTAACAACTGATTGAAGTCTCTAAATGTTAATTATGGATTCTTTCATATTTCAATAATCTGTCATGTCTAGTACAGTTCTCAACTTAAATTTAGGATCCTTTAAAAGTATATCTCAATGTATGCCCAATATTTAATGTGTAGTACTGTATCTTACCCCAAGCGGTCAACCATCTGAAAACTTGCCATATTCTCACACCGAGTTTAAATCCCATTTTGACACTTGAAATCACAACCAGAGCACAGCGGGTCAGCTTTTTATTGTAATCATCAACAAACCCAGTGCCACCACTGGTTTTCTAAGAGGTAATAAAAGCCTCTCCCAATTCTCAGTGGAAATGTGGAATTATTTAGCCTTTGCTGCAGCAGCCCTAATGTTTTTTTTCAAAGCCCTACTGACAGATTGCTGAGCACTGAACTAGAACTGCTTAAAAAGCATTGGTTCAGACCAGCAGATTTATTTTTTAGCCTGGCCACAAAGCTGTCAGCCCAGCTGAAACAAGCGAAAGCTATCTCAGATGTACAGGAAATCCCCTTTATTTGACCTCTGGTTGAATGCAAAACACAGAGGAGCGAACAAAATACTGTACCACGCACCTGTGTTGTGTTTCCTGTGTGATATAAGTGCCTTTGCTGGGGTTTTGAAAAATGGCAACTTTGATGTTGTAAACCACTAAAGTTTTTGCCTTCCCCACTGTAAGCTGACAGCTTTAACACCATCAACAAGTGAAGCAAATGATTTACGATCTACTGTGGGAGGAATGTTCAGTACCAGTTGCATCTGTATCCTGCACATTACTGATATACATTTGCTTTTCTTTACAATACATGTGCTGAATCAATTAAAGTGATGACATCCTAGACTGCAGTTTATCAAGGCACACTTTTTTGGGTATAGTACTGTAAGAGAGCTACCTAAATAATTTCAAAAAAATACCATTAAACATAATTTTGGCATCTTTCACGTAGGAAAATGTCAGATCTACAAAGTGATGGTAATTTATATTAGGTAATATTTACTGGAATTTTTTGTTAAAAACTTTTTATGTTTCCCATAACACTGTGAGACATGTCTGTGGTACAGTATCTTCTCACTGTAGTATACATCCATAACTTTTAAAAGTAAAACATAAATCTAGAGTTATAAATATGAGAACTCACTTGAAATTAACACACTGAAAAAGCAATTGTCAAAAATGTGTCTACTTGACAGTTTCTCATAGTTGTATCTTCTCCCAGTAGTATTCAAGTCAGACTCATCAATTATTGCTATGGTGACTGTATTAAACCAGGCAGAGCAGTATTTTTGGTGTTTCTTTCCCCAGTGACAGCTGAAGTGCAATTTCTGAACCTATGACTCTCTTTTACTTCATATACATTTCTATAGTAGACTATGCCTGGGAAGCAGTTATTGGTTTGCACCAGAATGCCTGGCTGTAAGAAATGTCCCATAAGGATAGCACCCATATCACCAGTGTATTAACCTGAAGAAACCCTAGCAGAACCTTTAGCAGACCAATATTACCGCCCATAGGAACACAATGAATTTGGAACTAATATTACACGGTGGTCCTGGAATGTAGTACTGCAATGAATTTCCAGTATGAAGTGACTGATATTGTTACCACTGATCTGTAGTATGAGATATATCAGCTACTGTCAATAATCATCCCTTAGTAGAGAAGTATTGTTATTGAAGATTGGTTGTAATAGAACTGAACTTCAGAAAGCATCGCTACAGGGCAACAACACACTGAGGTTCAAATTTATAAAGGGAAAAAACCGACCGCAAAAAGCGACGTAATCGGCGTGTTCAGTACGGCAGTACTCAGCGTCAAAACAACCTATTTTATAAGACCTATTATGTGAAGCAGGCGATTTTGTAATCAAGCCATTTAAATACCCCTCGCCGCAATTAGCGGTGGAGAATTACACACCTCTCACAATAAATAGCGGGTTTGGGTCAACCCTGCATGTATAGGCTACACATTCCAAAAGAAAATGAATGGCACCCAAAGACCTAGTGATGAGGATGCTCAGCATCAAAAGCTGAAATTTACCAATATGGAACTGGAGATTTTGGTATACAGTGCCAAGAAGATGTGTTACAAGTTGAAATACATCACCAAGACAAATGAATGAAATATGGAATGTGCGGTGGCTTCTTAATAAACAAATGTACCACTTCAGAGTTTGTAGTCTAGGTTGCTTATACATTACGACACATCATCCAGTTACTGTGCTTAGCATATTAGTTCAACTTTCGTAAAGAATAATTCCAGGCATATAGACTTTACGAACTTCCAAAACAATATGTTTTATTTACTTACATCCGCAGTCAAACGGGTGGAAAATCCTTCCATTGTACAGCAATATGTTCAACAACAACTCCATACAGCTTCATACGAACAGTCTTCAGTTCAACTATGACTTATCTTCTTAAATTCTTATGCAGTTACAACTCTCCTATTTCTTATGTACGTCTGTATTTCTGGCTATGTATGATTTTAAAGTATACCTGTATGGTCTATAATATAGCTACATTATTCAGATGTGCCTACAACCAGCTGTACTGTATTTGCTCTAGCTACAAACTAACTGCGTCACCTGTGCCTCAGTTCTTTTTTCTTTCTTTTTTTAACCTTTTTCTTCAAATTCGAATTTAACAATACTGCCTGAAGCAGTATTGTTAAATACCAGAATGCCACATTACAAAAAATACATTCTGTAGGCATTACTAAAATAATGGTGGAGGATGAGCCCTCACTGTATTACATGTATATGAGACTTTTTCTTCTGTGCGCCTCAGAATATCCTTCCATCTTTTCTTAATCTCCTCCACCATTCTTATAATAATGCCTACACTCTAGAAGTAAAGGCTCTCATTAGAACCTTGCTTTGCCACTGTGGAGAGGCCTTTTTAGGTGCTTCAAAGAACCTTTGTTTACATGGATTCTATACTATTTATTTGCAGTCTTTCTTTTTTGTCATGCAAGCTATGAAACGTATTGAAAATTTGAGTTTGCAAAACAATACAGTATTATAAACCTTAATCTACAAACTGACTTGATCAGAAGGGTTAAATTTGCTCTTTGCAAAATGTTATGTTTCTTTGTCCTTGAAAACAATGTGTCCTTCTTGCTGAAGACAACTCTCCCACATCACCTTGCTTTTTATACAGTCAACTGTCTAAATGCTGCAAATTTAACGCCTGCTTTTCTTAAAATAATCAAGCAAATACGAGGCCCGCAATTACCAGCAGCTTTAATAAATTAGACAGAATATTTAATCAACCTCATTTGCAAAATCCCCTCCCAATTTTAGCGGTTTCATTCAGAAACACCCCAGAATAACATATGCATATACAGAATTATATATGCACCAAGGGCTAAAGCAGTGGCATTGCCCCCACAAATCACGTATAAACTGCGTGTTTATGCCATTGCCTGTGTTTTAGAAATCCTATCCAAAAATTCAGAACCCTCAGTGCCCGTTTTACACGCGCAATCCTTTTATAAATCTGGGTCTGAATGAATGGACTGTTCTGAAGAGCCTTCCCTTTCCTGTTTGAGATTAATGCCCCTGATCTATACAGTATTATTTTAAGGATAAAGAAAAAAGAGTTGTTAAAATCCCACAGAACAGCTAAACAACCCCAATGTGCTTGCCCTTTGCCTGCCATTTCTCAATATTATCCTTCTGGCCACACATAGTAAATGACAAACTGAACCTTAATAATTACACAAGCCCCACTCTTGAGGATGTTCCAGTCAGACAAGGAACTCCCATTTATCATGCACAAAGAGTCTTATTACATATGCAGTACAGTAATTTCTCAATTTATAAACCAAGTAAAACAACCGAAAAACATACAATCACATTAAAAGTGTTGTTTCTTAAGTGTGCAGTATAGTACCTGGCAAATAACCAAAATATTCTGAGCACAAGAAAGGAGTCCAGTGACAATGTTGCTGGT
The DNA here is from genome assembly GCF_017654505.1 of Polyodon spathula. NCBI lineage: Eukaryota > Metazoa > Chordata > Actinopteri > Acipenseriformes > Polyodontidae > Polyodon > Polyodon spathula. The sequence goes on along the minus strand of NC_054539.1, from coordinate 39,138,927 downwards.
GCAAACACAGTAAAGAAGCAAGACAGTTGATTTTAAAGCTTTGGTTGTACTTGTTTTTTCTAATTTAACACTAATACATAGGGTAGGCAGGATAAATAAATAAATAAATAAATAATAATAATCAAAACAACTGACAACTGACCAGGATGACGCTGATTCAATGTACTGTAACTGCAAGTTATATAAATTGTTCTAAAAGGACCATCTTCAGTGTTTACAGCTCACATTCATTTGGGAAGTATATTATGCCAAGTCTGTCTGTAATCTACCTGTGGCAAAGTGGTTTATTGTAGACAGGTGTAGGGGTGTTGCAGTGCGTGAAAGAAGCAGACAGAGATAATTGTAATCCAGTTTTTAGAAATGTTTTATTTTTATTTCCAGGTCTGGCGACCAAACAATAGTTCCCCGACAGTACACACCAATGTGCACAGCACGGGGTCTATAACAAGAACAGACAGTCCCAAACAACAAACAAATACCCGTCCCACAATAATACAAACACGGTCACCAGTCCTGGTTGCGTGCAGTAGTACTTGTGGTGGGTGATACAGTTTTATATTTGTGACATCCGGTAACGTACAAGACAAGACGAGACAATTACAAGCAAACAAAAACACAGCGCTCACGATTTCAGCAGTTTATTTACATTTACTGTCCTCGGTTACTCACTTACTCACTACAAACCAATGCGAAGGAACAGATTACGATTCTCTGTCCCTCATATATGCTGTCACACATGATAAACGAATGCAGCTGCCTTTACAATCTGTGGCTATTGCATTGTTTCCCTTCTGGGTCAATGCGTTCTTGCAATGGAGTCTCGCCCAGACTGACCGACTTCCCGACCTGGGGAAAAAACTGTAAGGCCAGCCCGTCCAAATAACTCTGTCCTCACTGCTTAGCACCCTCACAGGTCAGTTTCCAACCAAGATTCATTGTATTTCTGTCACACTACCCCATTATGATATGTAGTCCTAATAGAATGTGTGCCACAGATTCCATTTGTATAACACATTAATCAGTCAAGAGAGTGACAGTCCATAAAAGATGCCTGCATTTTTTTCCAAAACATCCCTCTTTAGTGTAAGATCATGGTTCTCATCTGTGACTCGAGTCCATTCCAGAACATTACACTTAATTATTTAGCTGAACAGTCTTATTCAAACAAGGTCTTTATTGGTTTATTTGACAATTAAATGACTAGGGTCCTGGTTGAAATAATATCCAGGATTGTAATGGACTAAAAGTGAATACCACTGGTATCTATCTTTTAAAGACAGAATCATTGGATGTCTAGTTAGCTGGTAGAAGTTGGTAAAAGGCAAACTGCCAAATACAGGATTTGAACCTGGGCAACCTATTAGCAAGATGGAGTACAAAGCTGCCTTCCCTAATGCTTTTCAAGGGATGTTCAGCTTCAGCAGTAAAACACAATATTTAAAAGCACTGCAAGTGACAGAAAAATGCTGCAAACAAAAGTCTGCACCCTCCCCCATTTTAAAATCCAAAACGTAACTAATTACAGCTTTTTCATTACGTAACTGTAATCAACCTTGCTGGCGGCCAGTTAGTCTCATTTTCCATATCTGTTTACACTGAGGGGGTTATTGCTAATCCATGTTATTTTAGTGCAGTCTAGAGCGAGGCATGGTAACAAAAGTGTTTCCATAAACACATCACCATATTACCATGGCAAACATGATTACGACAGCTCCGCCTAGGAAATGACAACATCCCACATTTACAAGGGGTGTCAAAATTATTGGTCTGGACGTTTTCACCATGCTAATAACAAAAGGCCCTGTTGATTAATCAGACAAAGGATCACATTTTTTGTTAAAGAAAACGTGCAAAACATATAAAGTATAATGTACTGTATTATGTTTTGGAATTTGCTGTGTGTACAATACAGTTTGTCTAATGGGCAATGGTGTGCTGTATACAGAACCATTGTTTATGTTTTGTAATGCTTGTCTTGTCAAATGCCAGTCTGGTATGTTTCATTGATAACACATGCTGTATGGTGTACTATAAACACAAGTTTATATTGGTGAAAAAAAGTGATTGCACAGATCATTTTGGTAATAAACTAAGGCTTTTGATATGGAGAGCGTGGCATAGTGTTATGGATGATTTGGAGCCAGAATCTAGTTTTTAGAATTATTTTTCTCTGGGTAAACTTCACAAGGATTACTGATGATCTGAAGAGAATATATGAGCTATACATTCAGAAGTTTGAAATTTAAAAGCATTTAGAAGCACATATAAACAAGCAGAGCTTTTACATTATGCTTTCCAAAAGTAAAGTCTGTAATATTTTTCCATTCACATAGTTTTTTGGACCTCCTTTTTTTGGCAACCTCAACAGTAAATGCTTGTTCTTCCTCCTTCACTTGAAAATCATCGCTGTTGACACTTGGTTTCCAGAAATGTTTTATGTTTCAGCAATTTTCATTAAATAAAACTGAAAGTTTAATCCTGTGCTTTTTCAGGGTCCACGAGACAGAAACTTGCTGCAGTGTGTACAATTCCAAGACGTGAATGGAAAGTTTTGGTACTGTACCACTCCTTAAATCTCTGGCAGTCTTAGTTGTCACTTGTAGGCCTGATATACTTAAAACAAGGATGAGTTTGATTCAGTATCAATATAATTAAACATTTATTATGTCAATAAAACATTTACCCCACCGCATGTGCCCCTATATATGTAATATATATATATGTAAATAGTGTAAATGTAACTTATCCCTAACTAACAGCAAACTGTCCCTATTCTTCCAAATACCTAGTTTGGTCTTTTTCAATGGTTTTTGGTCAACAGACATGATGGAATTTCCTAGGAGATATGACACTTTGCTAATTAATAACTGCCCTTATTTTTCATTGTCACTTGATCTGTTAATAATATAAACATAGATCATTACTTATTATAGGTCTGAGAGGCTTCTACTCTGGGCCTGTGAATTCTCAAATTAGCAGGCTGCGATGCATCCGTTCAGTGCTGTGCGATTGATTATACAGTATCTGGAGGTGACAAAGTTCAGACAAATCATGCAAAGCACACACTTCTTCAAAAGCCAGCCTGATCTTTTGTATCAACTTTAAATGTCACAGTCTATGAGTTTTGCATAAGACTCTTAATCCAGACTCAAATAAGGGGCCACTGAAATGTTTTATGAGCCATTAGACTTTTCCTTTGTCACATGAATGGCTTAGTAGAGAGCATACATGGGAGGCTGTGGATCCCATTCCAAAACTAACTCAGCATAGTAACCATAGCTGTAGTTTTAAACTCCTTACTCATAAGCAGGGACACCTGCTCCACTGGTCTTTGGGGATAATCACACCTCCAGCCATATGAAAAGTGGTTTGAAATACCTGGATGATTTTGCATGGAATGACAAAGTAACTACTACTATTATATCTCTCCAAATAGAAACAATCCCCCATAATATATCATGTATGACAAATCAACCAATCACTGCACGTTCTCTTGTGTATAAATGTCATCCTGTTCATAGAGCAAACAGCATAATTTTAAAACAATCCTATTTTATGCTGAATAATAGTTTCTCAGTACAATCTTCATTTTTGTGATTTATGAAGTTGTGTGTATCGTGATCTTATTATAACAGAAATAATTTTGCCCAAAAACTCCAACTGCACAATATGACATCAATTATAATAAGGAGACCTCCTGCGCACAATGTATAAAATTACAGAAGTACAACTAAAAAGGAACTCAGTAATATAGTTTTAGTGCAAATGACACAGCAATGTTACAAGGGGACTAGAAGTAAGCGATTCTCTTCCACACTGTAACTACTGCTGTTATAGAAAACCAGCATGGGGTAGGTCCTTTTTTCTCTGTGTGTAACAGACAGCAACACAGTGTTTCACTGACAAACAACCTTAGCGCACTGAAAATTTTTAATTATATACAAATTTACAAATTTACAACCCACTCTAATTTTACAACTGCCAATTAAGCATTAGCATTCCCTATAATTGTACTAAATCTTTGGCAACAGTAAAGTTCTTCTCTAATACAGTAACTAGCATTATAAATAGTAACAGATCATTAAATGGTTTTAATCATCTCTCAATGCACATGTGCATTTGACCTCACAATTAATTAGTCTGCACAGTACTATAAATTAGAAGATTTATAAGATGCTTTTGTTTAATCTTACAGAAAAATACAATTCATTGGTGTATATTGTTCCATAGTTAATCATTCTGAGTACCCTTATTTGCAAACAAAGATTATTTAAGAAAGATTGATAAAGGCTTGAATGTTTGAATGTTATTAGATTATTATAGTAAAAGTGAGTGTTTTATAATTATGGATGTTGTGTTAAGGACACAAAATGCCACTCTGTGAACTGAACAGGCACACCAATACAATATAGCATATTTTGTGAGGCAATATTAATATTAACATTAATTATTTAAACTTGTTCTTTGTCATGAAAGCGCAACATGAGCGTATTAATTTCATGTTGCATTTGGGATTTTTTTTTTTTTTTTGGGGGGGGGGGGTTGTATTGAATGTGCTTTAATAAAACAAGGCTGTGTCATTGGTGCACACTGAAATCATACTTAGCTTTTAACTGGGCAGCAATAAACCAAAAAGCTGACTTTCTATTTGGTTGGCTGCCTTTTAGTAGACACACAAGATAAGCATGAAGCCATAGGTTAAAACAATTTGAAACAAGGCCACAAGCAAAGAAAAATTCTGACCCTAGAGCCGCGCTATAACTATGAAATTACAGCTATTTTGTAAAGAGCTTTGCTTTTCCTGCTGAAAAGCACAACAAAAGAAGGCTTCTTAATTAAAAGTTAAAGTCCCTTTACAATAGACCTGCTTTACAGTCTGGCAACACAAACATTAACCTCTTATTTCCTGATCTCTTGGCACTGCTTTGCAACATGCATTTATTGATGAATGCATGTTTTTAGAGTATGTAATTAGTGTGATAATTGTTTGTATCAAACAGCTTTTTACTTTGTTTTGTAGCAGGCTTCAGTAATGTAGGCTGTAAATCTGCATTTAGCAGACCTTTTGTGTAAACCTTCTGTTTAACCTATCATCACTAATGAAAAAGTAGACTTGATTTAGTAGTTAAGTCTACGTTGTTTCAAATTGTTTGTAATTATTTTAATATACAGTATTTAACTACAGTCATTTACAATGCACCAAGATATTATAAATGACTAAGCTTTTTGAAAAAAATGGGAAAAATCAATGCAAGATCCGTAACACAGAATATTTTCAGTTAGCTTAGTAAAACTGTAAAAATACAATGGTCAGAAATTAAAAAGGCAAGCACGTCATTTTGAAATGCCTCGCTTAAATCAGTGCCCAATTTGCTGGAAATTTTGTGTAGTGATTTTTATATAGATATATATTATATATATTTTTTGTTGTGACTATGTGGAATGTAATAAACAAGAACCAAAATGGTGAGTTTTTCCCCAAAATCCTGTGTTCGTCCCAGCACTAACAGGAATACATATCATCGATTTTTACTACTGGATGTCACGCCTTTAAGTACAAATCTCACAAACAGAGAAATGTATTGTGGTTAAAAATCCTGGGAAGAAATAGGAAATGTTTGGGTTGCCTTTTTACAAAAAAATACCTTAATTCCTTCTGAACATATCCTACAAACCATAACATCTTTAAATTACATTTTAATGCACCCCCTAAATATAACAAAACAACAACTGCCTAGTAAATGCACCTCCTGATCATTACACTCACTTTTGACATGAATTAATGAAGAGAATTAAGAGGTTTAATTTCCCTAGTGATACCTAAACAGACTAATGTGGGTGTTGAATGGATTCTCGCTATTGGTAATCATTCATCTCTCCTTGGGACTGCAAAACAAACGATTCTGAACAGGCAGCTAATGTTCCTCTATTATCTGTTTCATCAGCAGATCAAAACCATTTAAAATAAAATGCTGTTTTGTTTGAACTTGCTGTATCTTTTCTTAACTAAAAAAAAGAAATGCTTTGTTCTTTTATTTTCCAAATTGCTATACCCAATTGGAGAGGGAAAAAAAAATTGTAAAAGCATCGTACAATAGCTGTAGAAATTGTTTGTTAAACTTTAAAAGTGTATAATTATGAAATTATATAATCTGGATCCCTAGTTAAAGAGCAAGTATCATGATAATGTAATTTTCATAGTTTTAATGGTCACCCTGTCTCACTTATGGAGATCTTTGATCAAGTTTCCTTTTGTTTTGCTGGCAATACAAAACAGTGTATATGGTGCCACTTACTACTATACACACACTTTGGCTGATCTAGCCTGCATCACATAGTTATCTGGTAGGCAATTAGAACGAAGGAGCAGCTCCTGAACACAGGTGAAAGCATGTTAACACCAGACATTAACTGACTATTTTAAAAGAAAACACAGTATTTCGGTAATTGCAATAAGAATCACTCAGAATGGGGTTCCTCAGTTTAGAGACTCCAAATTTTCTCTCCACTGTCATGACTGATACGACATAGCACGCACATACCATGTTCATTACTCACGCTATATGAGGTTTGCGTGTAAAACATTGTATCACTTCAAAAAGGTGGGTAAATTGTCTTCTCACACGAAAAAGCTGTACAATTGACCAAAAACTTTTGCATTGAAACATGTCTGAAAGCCGTATCTTATGCTTACACGACTTCAGTAGTGAAAATCCCATTTGTGAAGTAACTTTGTGCAACTTTCTGCTATACTAAAGGCCATACCAAGCAATTCTTTATTATCTGAGATCTGCTGGAAGCTTCTTTGACCAAATAGGAAAGAAATAAGCACATAGTACGAGGGGTTTAGAGACCTCTGCATTCAGTATTTTTTTTTAATGTGACAATATTTATTAGTTTCAAATTATTGCCATTTAACACATGAAATAATAGTGCCTTACAGTTTTGTTTGTTTTATAAGCAAGGTTATAAAAAACTTACTACAAATAAAAAATGCAGCCCTTTGCAATAAATAAATAATGAAGCCCTTTGCAAAGCACAGATATTTTTTCATCCTTTTACACTTTGGTTATCTTTGTTTGGTGATCGGATAGTCAATTGCTTTAAGCTTATACTTTTCTGTCCCTTAGCAATTAGATGCAATACACTGTATATTAACCTTAAGTAGTATCTACCACGGTGTGGCGGAGTGTTCCACCCCTTTATGTTTATTAGTGTTTTATGTTGTATGTAGTGTGTTAATGTTGGTGTTTATGTATAAAATACACTGGATATAAATATGGGTTACGAGCATGAGTGTTTAAAATGTATATTTGTATTTAGGCACGAGGATTGCACAGCACTTCACGTGCATGTAAAATGTAATAATATGTGAGCACAGGGAATTGCACATTTATTAATTCACATGCAGTTGTACCAAGACTCCAACTGAATGACTGATTAGCAATTGAGTCTCGGTACAGCTGCATAAAAGCAGCATGTTTTCACTCACTTGGAGTTGTGTGTTTGGTGAGTGGAGAACGGGATTGGAGATTGAGATAACAGTTATAATAATATTTAAAATAAGAATATCTCACCGTGTTTTTCTGTGTAGTCCGTTTTGTTTGTAAATTTAATTTTTGGCTAAAGTGCTGCGTCCTGTGTTTCGTTTGTCTTGCAATCTTTTATTTTCTGTTTGTTTAATCATTAAATGCTGAGCGCAAGCAAATTCCACGTCTCTGTCCTGTGTGTTGTTCTTCCGGGTCTGACGTCACCACTGCAGTCATCCTGGTCACACATGGGTACCTACCAAGGCCAAAAAAAGTCTGTACCCCAAAATATATTAAATTAGCATAGCTGGAAATTCATTGTCAGTGACTTTATCATTGCAACTGACAGCACCAGGCTTGAGCGTCCACCTAGAGTTGAAGTAAAATCTCTTGAACCTAATTCACTGAACAAGATTTGTTCTAAAAGAATGAACACATGTAAAAGAAAAACAAACTTAAGGTTATTATCATAACCCTGGTTCTCTGAAATACAAATGTAACCATTACTGAATGGGTATTTGCCTCCTAAAGACCCGAATCCTGAAGACTTTATACCAAAGCTGCTCTTCAGCCTGTGACGCAGGACAAGACTGAAGTCACAGATCTCAGCCTCATTTTTTTCTATAAGCCTGTTGCAAATAATGGACGCAGTGACCTTGAAGGTTAATGGTTACATTTCTATTTCAGGGAACTAGGGTTATGAAACCGTTACTAAATGTGTGTGTCTCCCCCGGTTCGTCACTCCGGGTAGATGATCTGCCTGCAGTGAGAAGAGGTTCTCATGTACCCACAGCAAAAGCTTGCGGGCCACACGATGGGGACTGGGTAACCACAGGCCGCCCTGGTGGTTGATGTAGGCCACCACTGTTGTGTTGTCTGTGCGTATCAACACTTGTGAACCTTGAACCTCATATAAAAAATTCTGCAAGGCCATGTAAACTGCCTGCAGTTCTAAAACATTGATGTGCATACCCCGACCACTCCACACACTGGCCAAGCTCAGACTGGAAAGTCTTCATTAGATAAGTATTCACCCCCTTTGCTAGGACACTCCTAAATAAGCTCAGGTGCAACCAATTGCCTTCAGAAGTTACACAATAACTTACATGGAAACCATCTGTGTGCAATAAAAATGGTTACAGATTAAACACACCTGTCTCTGTAAGGTCCCACAGTTGGTTAGTGCATTCAAAGCAAAGATACTGCCATGAAGACCAAACAGATTTCAAAAAAACTCTGGGACAAAGTTGTGGAAAGGCACAGAGGAGGGGCATAAAAAGATTTCAAAGCATTGAATATCCCTTGGAGCAAAGTCAAGTCGATCATTAAGAAGTGGAAGGTATACTGCACCACCCAGAATCTGCTCAGAGCTGGCCATCCTCCCAAACTGAGCAGCCGGGTAAGAAGGGCATTGGTCAGAGAAGCCACTAAGCGATCAATGACAACTCTGAAAGACCTGAGAAACTGTCTATGTGACAAACAATAGCTGAGGTACTGGCCTGTACGGAAGAGTGGCAAGAAGGAAGCCAGTTCTGAAAAAAGCCCATGTAAAATCCTGCTTGGAATTTGCAAAAAGGCATGCAGGAAACTCTGAAAAGATGTGGCAAAAGATTCTGTGGTCCGATGAAACAAAAATTGAACTATTTGGCCTAAATGCAAAGCATTATGTCTGGCGCAAACCCAACACAGCACCTCACCCAGGTAATACCATCCCTACTGTGAAGTATGGTGGTGGCAACATCATGCTATAGGGATGCTTTTTATTGTCAGGGACTGGGAAGCTTGGCAAAATGGAGGGCAAAATGGATGGAGCTAAATACAGGCAAATCCTTGAGGAAAACCTGCTTCAGTCTGCAAAAAACCTAAGACTGGGACGGAGATTCACCTTTCAGTAGGACAATGACCCCAAGCACACAGCCAAAGCGACATTGGAGTGGCTTAAAAACAAGAAAGTGAATTGAATCAGATTGAGAATCTGTGGCAAGACTTGAAGATTGCTGTCCACCAACAATTCCCATCCAACTTGACGGACAATTTTTCCAAGAATGGGCAAGTATTGCTCGATCCAGATGTGCAAACCTGGTAGAGACTTATCCCAAAAGACTCACAGCTGTAATTGCTGCCAAAGGTGGTTTTACCAAGTATTGACTCAGGTGGGTGAATACATATCTAACCAAGACATTTCCGTTTTTTTTTTTTTCATTAACTGTTGTTTCACAATAAAAATTCTCTTGTCTCTTCAAAGTGTTGAGTAGGTTGTGTACATCAAAATGAAAACAAATCCCATTTAAATGTATCAAGATTTCAGGTTGTAACACAACAAACTATGAAAACGTCCAAGGGGGGTGAATATTTACTATAGGCCCTGTACATAAATAATATAAAATGTCTCGTATGGTGCTAATTAGCAAAAATGAGAAAGAAAATAAGCTCCAGTTGAAGCTATGCAGCCTGGGGAGAGGAGCACAAAGTCAGACTTATGCTGCTGGGTCCCTGGGAAGGAGTGACTGGAGTCGCTGGCTTCATGGCAGCAAGTGGGACATAACAAACAGGCTGTAGTGCACAAAAATACGCGTAATAAGTTAAACTATTACAGCGATTCGTTTAATTATCACATACAAAATGTGTGTACTAATTGTATTTGCCCTTTTCTGTTCCCTTTATCTTCCCATCGAGGTCCTGCTGCAGTTCAAGGGGTGTTTTCTTTCCTATATAAAGTAAATATGATCATTTAAGAGGAGTATCTGTTCACATTGCTTGCACTAATTCTATTTTCTGTCCCCAGCTTCCATGCTGAGATCTTTGGCCTCCAGATCCTGTTTTTCTGCAAGGCTCCAAGATCTCCAAAAAGATGGCCTTTCTTCATTGGGCTATTTGTGCCATTCCTTCAGGACTGGAGCTGTAACCACAGCTGCTCAGCAACATTCCTATGCATGTCAAAAAAAAGTTTGGTTGGTGGTTTTCAGATGCTTATGAGATTTGCATAAGGAGCAATATTATAGACAACAACACATGGAACCTGCATCCTAATGAAGGACTATTCCATGATTATTATTTTTCACCTACAAGATTTTAGTAATTAGGGTTTCTCCGAATCTCGGCCTCTCTCTCCTTTTGGGGGGGGGGGGGGGGGGGGTATACGATGGTCCTCTACCCAATATGTTTTTTCCACTCATAGATTTATTATTTTATTATTTGCTTTTAAAGTAGGAGACACCGTAATGCTCTAAAGGATGAGGCTGTGCTCCAACTATTTTTATTCTATTTTTTTTTTTCTTCAACCATTGTTTGAGTCCAGTGTTTTTGGAAATCTGTAAGACTTTGTATTATAATAAATGTGGTTATTTAACACAATATTGTCCTGAAAAACACTTAACTGTACTACCAAAATAGCATGCCCATTGTCATAACAGGTAAAAGTACAATAAAAACTATGTAACTTAAAGCTATTTTAACAGACCGTACTATTAACAAAAAAGGCAAATGATAGCCATGACAATATCACCTTATAATCTTAATACATGATCTATAGAATTCTACAGGACAGGATAGTGGATTATATTTCCTGCACTAATTCAAAGGGCCTAGATTCAGTTTAACATTTACCTCCTATTATTTCCTCATGATCAAGCTTGCTTTTGTGCAGTGTACAGAGATTTACTGATGCTATGAATAATTAATAAAATTGCCTCCAGGGAGCAGGAAGTAACTACAGGTATGGAAATATAAGCAAACGTCAGGCTTTGTGAGGAATCAAGAAGAGGGACGAGAAAAATGACTGCTGTGGATAATTGCTTTCCTCATTACAATAATTGTGATTAATTATAAAATGTCTTAAAATATCTAAAAAAGCTGTAGGCTATTTATTTACATTTATATGGATATAAAATTAGCCCGCTGCTTCTTTAAAATAACTTTTTTGAGTCGTGTGGCAATTTCAAATGATCCTTTTAGCTACGCCTTAAGGTACAGTCGGTGTTATGTACACTGTTAATAACGTTAGTTTACCTACCGTAAACCTGGTTCCGAGAAAGAGAAGGTGGCCACCAAAACTTTGTTATGGGATACACTCCTGCCTATTGGTAGGTGTCACTGAGCTCTTTCTATCAAAGCCGCAGATAGGCCCTCCTGAGGGTACTTAACCGTTTCGCAGGGGAGATTCGCTCTCTTTCACGACAAAACCGTGATGTCGACTGAAGCGACCTTGCGGTTGGTGACCATCTTCTCTTTCAGGGAACCAGGTTTACGGTAGGTAAACTAACGTTCCCTTTCAATTCAAGGTTGGTCACCAAAATATTGTTATGGGAAACGTGTACCAGAACCGTCGCGAGGGAGGAAAGAACAGCAGCGTACGAGGGACGCCAAGTCCTGCCTGAACAAGGTCAGCGGTGTGAGCGTGCAACCTCGAGAACCCTAGTGCCCAGAGAGGGCAATGAGGGATCTACAACATTCAGGTGATAGAACCTGGAAAAAGTATGCGGGGTAGCCCAGCTAGCCACATCGCAAATCTCAGCCATGGAAGCACCTCGAAAGAGGGCCCATGATGTAGCCACACCTCTAGTGGAATGTGCGGCTATCCGCCCAGATGGGGGTAAGCCAGCACCATCATGCACAGTCGATACTGTGTCCGCAATCCAATGCGACAGTCGCTGCTTCGAAAGGGGCTGTCCCAGGGTCCGTGATCCATGGCAGACGGACAGCTGTTCAGATTGACGCAGCACTCTCTTCCTATCTACATGACATGTCAATGCCCGTACCGGACAGAAAAGGTTCAACTTCTTATCCTCCTCCGTAGCAAACTCCAGTTCCACAGACTGATTCAAGTGGAAGGCTGTAACCACCTTGGGGAGAAAAGCAGGGTTTACATGCAGTGACACTCTGATACCATCATCCCAAATACGCATGCAAGAGCTATGTAAAGATAGCGCCTGCAGCTCACTAACCCGCTTTGCGGAGGCGATAGCGACGAGGAAGGCTGTCTTCACGGACAGATACTTCAACTCAATGGAGTATATAGGCTCAAACGGGGCCTGCGTGACAGCCTCCAGTAGAAGGCTCTATTCGAGGACAGTAGCCCTCCTAGGAGGGTACAATCATCGAGTGCCTCGGAGAAACCCGGTAGCCAGAAAATGCGCGCCCGGGGACACTGAGTCAACAGGGGCATGGTAAGCAGAAATAGCCGCTAGGTAAACCTTCAGAGTGGAAGGTGTTCTACCAGCCTCAAGCAGATCTTGCAGAAACTGCAAGATGGCAGGCATAGGACAGGAGATTGGATCAATACTGTTAGTACAGCACCAATCTTGAAAATATTTCCACTTATATGCCTACATCGACATAGTGCGATGCACCCGAGCATTCTGCAGTTACCCACGACCATGTCCAAAAGCCCTAAGGATGACCAGCGGTCCCATTCAGAGGCCAGACCCACAACTGGATCCTGCCCGGCTCCGGGTGCCAAAGTGTGTCTCTCGCCTGACTGAGAAGATCTCGGCGAAGCAAGATTTCCCAGAGCAGGCCGTTCAGTAGCTGGAACAGGGATGAAAACCAGATTCTCCTGGGCCACTAGGAGAACTGACGCCTCCTCTGACCAGACCTTTTTGAGAAAGGACGGGAGCAATGGCAGAAGAGGGAATGCGTAAAGGAGCACTCTGGGTCATACATGGGCTACGGCGTTGACGTCGAGTGGACTGCCGCAGCGATGGAGGGAGTATCATAGGGGGCAGTGTGTCGCCTCCACCAAGGCGAAGAGATCGACCTGCAACTTTCTGAACAAAGCCCGGACCTCAATCAATTTGAGAATATGTGGAAAGAGTTGAAAATTGCTGTTCACCAAAGGTCCCCATCCAACTTGACGGAGCTTGAGCAATTTTGCAAAGAAGAATGGGCAAAAATTGCAGTGTCCAGATGTACAAAGCTGGTAGAGACTTATCCAAATAGACTCATGGCTGTAATTGTTGCCAAAGGTGCCTCTACCAAATATTGACTCAGGGGGTGAATACTTATGCAATCATTATTTTCTGTTTTGTATTTATAATTAATTTAGAACAATTTGTAGATTTTATTTTTTACTTTGACATTATGGACTTTTTTGTGTTGATCAGTGTCAAAAACTCCTAATTAAATCCATTTTGATTCCATGTTGTAACACAATAAAAGTTGGAAAAGTCCAAGGGGGGTGAATACTTTTGACAGTCACTGTATGGACTCATTTATTTCTGAAATGACGCAATTTGTTGGTTGCAATTGCAAGCAATTTTGCTGAAACAGCAGAACTTTCAGTACCAACCCTAGGGACCAACTGAAAAACCATAACCCTAGGGACCAATTGAATCAGAGGTACAATATACATAATCACAGCTTATAATCTAAAACTGTGATACAGTCAGAGATCAACCTACAGTAATAATGCACTGAAACATAAAACAAAAACCTTTTTTTTTCATAAATTAAAGCTCCAGTTTGTCAACATTATATCAGCACTTATAGTTTGATCACAGTGCTGAACGCACATAATTGTGTGCAAATGTGTGTCACTTTTTCATTACACCTTAGAACATATTGAATGACCTCCCTTATCCTTGGGATAATGACATTGGAGTGGGTGTGAGTGAAAGAGGGAAGGAGGAAAACTACCGCACACATACTAAGCAATCGGTCTTAAAGCAAATCTACTGTTCCTCGTTCTGAATTCTTCATCTGTCAGGGCTCTGGTTATTAGTATCTAGTAAAATATTGTGAAACTCCCTTGTTGCTCTTGACAGCACAGTGTTCTCTACAGCAGCGTGGCAAGTGCCTGACAGTACACGGTAAATAGAGTAGGACTGGCTCTTCAAAGAAGGTTCTATCACGTCAGTAATTCATCTTCAGTGCCAAATGCATGCCTAGCTAGCTAACCACAATTGACATTCTATAGTGTATTAACACAAACCTGTAAAAACACAGACCTCACAGGCTGTGGGGGTGTTTGGTTAAGATAGTATAGATGAAGCTGTAATCGCAGAAAGGCCAACTGTTTTTCATATAGTAAAATGTTTTGTAACCATTGCTACTTTCCAAAAAAAAAAAAAAAAAAAAAAAAAAAACACTTGGTTACTACACACTGTTTTGCTTATTGTTTTCAACTTAGTTGACCCTTATAAGCATTAACATTCATCAAGTTCTGAAACCATTGAAATGTAAATCAATTTTATTGACAGCACTCCAGAATCTCACTTCTCATTACCTGTATTTTTGGTTGAAAAAAAAAAAAAAAATAGGCTGCTGAGATGCTAAGTGAACTGGCAATGGTATATGACATCTTTCAACTCTAATTAAATGACTGGTTCAATTCCAGACATGGTCCAAGCTGATCGGAATTCATTTCCTTGTCTGTGGAGCAGGTTTGCTAGCCTCTACTTCAGCCCACTTCCTAGTGAAGGGTTATCTATATTACAAAACCATAAGAAAATCTGCTTATTTGTCAGATTACAAACAATGGGCACTACTGTATACCTCTCTGGCGCAAGGACTTTAGCATCCTTTTATGACCAAAGAATTTAAAATCATTTAAATTACACCGTGTAACAAATGTTTTTTTTTTTTTTTGGTTCCTGGGTAGTAAGTGTTATTTCCTAATTGCTTATGCCTCAAAAGTATAGAAAATGGCTATTATTCCCCACAAACTTTGTTTGTGACCAGGACAGTGATATCTTGAAATTTACCTATTTTCCAGAACATTCCAGTAATATAAATAGTAGTATAAATACAGGGGCCTTAAGCCCACCAGTTCAGTTTAGTTCCAGCTGCCTAAGTGGATACATATCTGCATTTTCTGAGATGGCATCAAGAGGCTGCAATGGTGGCATTCCTGATGGGTCTCCAAGGCGATTTTACCAAGTTTCCCTGCTATCTTTGCCTTTGGGACAGCAGGGACACCAACACCACTACGACAGGCGGGACTGGCCACAGCAGACAGAGTTCTCTATGGGGAGGAACAACGTCAAGTGGGAGCCACTGGTGGACCCCCGGAAGGTTCTGATGCCACCACTGCACATCAAATTGGGCCTTATGAAACAATTTGTCAGAGCTCTAGATAAGGAGTCGGCAGCCTTCAAGTACCTTCAAGACTTCTTCCCTAAGCTGTCTGAGGCAAAGGTCAAAGCCGGTGTCTTCGTCGGACCACAGATAAAGAAGATCCTGGAGTGCAATGAATTCCCCAAGAAGCTCACTAGTAAGGAGAAAGCGGCTTGGAACAGCTTTGTCGCAGTGGTTCGGGGCTTCCTGGGCAATCACAAGGCCGAAAACTATGCGGATCTGGTTGAGACTCTGGTGAAGAACTATGGCACAATGGGCAGTAGGATGTCCCTCAAAATCCATATCCTTGATGCTCATCTTGATAAATTCAAGGAGAAAATGGGAGCATACTCGGAGGAGCAAGGCAAGCGCTTCCACTAGGATATACTGGACTTTGAACGCCGCTACCAAGGACAGTATAACGAGAACATGATGGGAGACTACATTTGGGGGCTGATTCGTGAAAGTGATTTACAGTATAATTGTAAATCTCAAAAAACTACTCACTTCTAAATCTTTTGTAGTCATTTTTGTATTACTTTAGTATAAATACATGTTAATTTGGATTCATATGTTGTTTTTTTCTGACTTTATGTGAACGAAAAGACCGTTTTCTCATTGGAAATAGGTAAATTTCCAAATATCACTGCCCTGGTCAAAAAAGCAAAGTTTGTGTGGTATAAAAGCCATTTTCTATACTTTTGAGGCATAAGCAATTAGGAAATAACACTTACTACCCAGGAACAAAAATTGTGTTACATAGTGTTATTTAGTAAGTACCTTTTTATTCCATTTTTATCTTTCATATTTTCAAACTTCAAGGCATTTTGCCCATGTCTTGGGCTACTGTTTCACTGCTCTTGTGTAATTTCTAAACTGAGAACAACATTTGTCTTTGCGAGATGGGACATTTCTCTTTTAAAATCAACAAGATTTTCATGCATTGTACCAATACATTTTTTATATCCCACAAAACAGACCTAATTCACAGTAAGGGAATAACACAAGAAAAGGTAAAAAAGAAATGGAAGCTACGAATAGAAAAGAAAGGAAGAATGAAACCATTAGTGGTCAAAACTTGCTTTTAAAACTATCAAGGGGTTTACTGCCCTCTTATCTAAACCACTCACACCATGCAGCAAGAACTGTCCACCAAAGGTCTAACCATGCATGAAATTATATCTAAATCGTAGTGAGATGTTATCTTTATTGCACTGCAGTCATGAAATTATTAGAACCAGAAGTATGTAATAATACTTATGTTTAGACCTGTGGCAAAGTGCCTCACCCCTGGGCTATCTATTTGTTTTGTATGTTACGTGTAGATGTTAATGATGTTGTATAGTCATTGGTACACGGGATATAAATGGGTCTGTGTAACAAGAGTGGTTTAAAATGTATTTATTTGTATTTAGGCACGAGGATTGCAGGGCACTTCACGTGCAGGGAAAACGTAGTAATATGTGAGCACGGGGAATTGCACTTATTAATTCACGTGCAGTTGTACCGAGACTCCAATTGAATAATTGATTAGAATTTTGCAACCTTTTATTTTCTGCCATATTTAATTATTAAATTCTGAGCGAAAACAATCGCTCAACTTCACCAAACTCCACCTCTCTGTTTATTCTGTTTTGGTTCCTGTTTCTGGTCTGATGTCACCCACTGCGGCCGTCTTTGTGACAAGCCCTTAAACTACGAGGCATTTACAGTGCAGAACATGTTAATTTTATAAGCAGAGTAGGTGTTATCTTTGTGTTGCTGGTAATAGTGTACTGTGACCAAGATGCCTCCAATCATACAATTGGAGTCTCGGTACAACTGCACGTGAATTAATAAAGTGCAATTCCCCGTGCTCGCATATTATTACATTTTACCTGCACATGAAGTGCTGGCAATCCTCGTGCCTAAATACAAATACACATTTTAAATCACTTGTGTTACACAGACCCATTTATATCCTGTGTACCAATGACACCAACATTAACACACTACACAGAACATACAACACAAATAAATAGACCAGGAGAGAGGGCACTTTGCCACATGTACCCATAGAAAAATAACTTGTCTTAAACTACAAATGTTTGTGTGTGTTTTCCTAACTGTTAAGGTTTTTGTTGAATGCATATTTGGGTAGATAAAATAAACAATAAAGAAAAAAAAAACTTTTTTCTTGGAGTTCAAGGGAGAGATTATTTTTGGATCTCTGCAGCTGAAGCAGGATTTTCCTGTGATCAACAGCCTAATATCTTACCTCAAGAAAACCAAAATCCCCCTTCTCAAGAGCAGGAAACAGCGAGTACATAAACAGATGGACACTGGCGCCAGCACACACACAGTAAACCAGAAATCTCCAAAAGCTCCCCTGCTCAATTTTCTAATATACAAAATGAAATGAAATAGTTGGGTTTGTAAAGTCTTATCAAGTAAGGAGGAGAAATGTTATTGACTTAAACAAACAGTGGAATGTAACATATTCACAGACTTTATTTGTCTAGGAAGTGAAGTTTCTGGGAACCTTTGATTAAAGAAACCATGTTTATCACGTATCACTGCTAGCCAGCACTCTCTTATCAGCCATAACCAGTCACTTTTCATTGTAATTCACTGCAGATCGTGTTTTAATGACCTTCACATTGATTTAGGGTTTCCTTCTTAATCTTATTACATTTAACACAGGAGAATGCACATGGTGAAATGCATTATGCCATTATACTACATCCTTTTCTAAACAATGTTTTCAGAAATGTCTGGTACAGCACATGACATGGGAAATACAGCAACACAGAGGCAGTGTGACCTATTGGATAGTGCTAAGAACTATACAACAGTATCACAGAGAACACACATAGTACTGTAGCTATAGCAACAATAAAGGGGGTTCATCTTTTATTATCCAAGGAATGAACCAGTTTATCCTTGCTCCATTTTATCAGTGCTGGGACGAACATGGAATTGTCATGTTCGGATATTTGTTCAAGATTTAGATATTCAATCATTTTCAAAATGCTATCAAAGCCATTATATGTAACACTGTATTAAAGTTGAAAAATATCCCAAAAGTAAGAAATATCCCACAAGTACCTATGTGAATTAACTACAAAACAAAAGAAAGCAATACAGGAGATAAATCTTCTGTGTATTTCAGGTAAAAAAAAAAGTAGACAATGCTTTTTTTTTTAAATAATCCCTGACATCATTGTGTCTTCGCAATAAACAAAGTGGCCATAAACAGGTTTTCATAAAGTAATAACATTAGTTTTAAACTTGAATAAACACTTCAAATAAAAATAAATGTGAAAAAGAGGGCATTGCACAATGCCAACAAAAACTAGGACTGCTTCATGAAAGAAAATGAAAATGCTGATTACTGTACAAGTAATTTATTTTGCAAGTATGACCTGTATAGCATAACGGCTGTGCTAACGTACTGCGCTGCCTTCGTATATGAATATATATATATATATATATATATATATATATATATATATATATATATATATACACACACATATACATACACAAACCTCACACAGATAATTATTTTTTTTTTGCTTTCGATACACGTAAAAAAATGCACTGCAGCACTCTATTGTAGGTTTTCCATCCAAATAGTAGCAAGGCCCAATCTTACAGTAGTTTCTGAGTTCATGACTTCAGGTTACCAGTTACTGAATTTCTATCAATGCCTTTGATGTGTACTGTATACTGTAATACTTTTTAATTTTAGTTTCAGAAGCAATATGACTTATGACAGTAGGTTAAAACAGTGGTCCTCAAAGTAATTTTGGCACGGGCATAAATTGATCTTACTTGGCTGTTTGCGGGCACGTTGACTGTTGCATAGGTTCTCATCTTAAACATATATATATATAATTTTTTTTTAAGAGCGTTTTAAGAGACTTTAACAGGAGTTATTCTTGGCTCACTCTTATAAAGTCAAGTCTCAGGCAGTAATTTCCCAAGCTGCGCTTATTCTTTAAATAATTTACATAAAATATGCAATGCAAATATTTTTAAATGTCATGTTTACACAGATAACCGTGAACAAACTAAAATAAAAGTGGACAGATAGCGTCTCGCTTTGTTTCAATTTGAGAAATTTGTTAACACTACTCTGTTTTAAAGATCGCTCATCTCCAGTACAATTATTCAGAGAAAGTTGATTTGTAACTAAATATACTACTAATATTTCACTTGTCTGGCGAAATAAAAAAAAAAAAATAGAGATAGAAAATGTAATTCTACATACTGAAATGTATTATTTTTCTGAATAACAGTCTGCGAAATTCAGTGCTTACCCGGCACATTAACACCCCGCCTCTGCTCACGAATGATTCGACAGCTGTCAGATCTTTCACTTTCCCTTTGGCTACAGAATACCGTGAACAGCCTCTGCTTGCTTCTGATTGGACAGCTGTGTAAAACTTTGTAGATATTTGACTCTCCTATTGGTGAAACTTACTGTCCGTACCTGCAACTGAAACAGACACAGTTTATGTCCCACCTAACTAACTTATGATTGGGCTACCACAGAGACAATGCAGATATTCAATTGGTTGATTGTATCACAGAAGCCCCTCAGGAAAAAAAAATGTCGAGTACGTACAAGCACAGCATCAGTGAGCAGCACTGTCAACTGACTGCTGTGACGCTTTTGTTGGAATACGTGTTTAAAGCTTTCTTTATTTTCCCAGGCTACGACCCACCAGAAAAGTGTTCACGACCCATAATTTAAGAACAGCTGCCGCGAGCACCACTTTGAGGTCCACTGGGTTAAAACGACTATCTGTTCTTGAGCCTCACTCTACCAAAGCAGTTCATTTAGCACCTTTTCTGTGTACTACAAGTATCACAAACATTAACACAATCCTTGTTATATGTGCCAACAATAAAATGCTAATCAATAACATCACCACAGTATAAACTTAACAGGAGGCCAATATTTAAATTGCATTGACCTCAGACTGTTTCTTTTATGATCCTCATGTACTGTAAAACTAAGGTTTGCTTTTATAATAGTGTAACAATCTGTGAATTTGTGTTGTACTGTACTTCTGCTGTGTATGTGTGTTTACTTGCTGTGTGTGTGTCTTTGTCATTCCCGTTGTTTGTAATTGTATTTCCCGTCATTGTTTAACTTGCCTCTTTTGTTGCACCAGGGCCTTGTAAGGAAAACACAAGGTTGGCATTGGCTGTATATCATTAGGAGTCATTACCTGTCAGAGCAATTACTTGTTTTCTCTGAGTGCTTGCTAAGAAAAAAAAACTGCGTGAAAACTGAAAAAGCACAGCGGCAGCCAATTGTAATGTTTCACAGGGCAGACAGAAAACAGGAGAGACAGACATGCTTGTTCTTTGTTCCAAAGCTTTATTCAGTCCCTTTCTTCCCACACAGAGAGTCTGCAGCTCTGTCAGCTTCTCAGGAACCATGGCAACCACAACACAACAACCACCACCACAGGGCTTCGCAGCGCCTCTTATAACCCCAAGCCCCATCCCCTTCATTCAAATTTTACACATCCCATTGGTCCTCAGCCTCACATTTTAGGCCAATGGGAACACACTGAACTGTGAACACACAGTGACTCAGACAGGACCAATCACAGGGGAGACAGACACCATGCACTACACGACTGATAGAGGGAAACGCCAATCACAGGGGAGACATAGAACATGCACCCGTGCGCAGTATAGCGTTGCACATCAAGAGACCACAACAAGCAAGCACCATGTTATCTGAAGAAATGTACAACATCGTGCATGCAGTTTATTGAAGACATTTTTTGTTCCTGTGATTTATTTCAAGATACACAGTAGAAGAGATTCCCTTTACTAGTATTTTTCCCAACACAAGACTTGGGAGCACACGTTGATCAATCCTTGTACTGTAGAAAGCTTCTGAGCTTTCCTAGACAAAACCCAAGAGTATATATTCAATGAATAACCTCCTCCAAGCTTGATGAACAGTAAGAAATGGGTAATGCAACATTATTCTCTCTTCCAACTCTGTAAGAACAAATGAGGATATGAAAGAGAATGTACAGGAGCCAAAGGCATTCCTTGCACACCATGGAGCATTTGCTCGGATTTGTACATTTGCCTTATTATTTTTAATCTGCTTAAAGGAGCCAAATGTCCATTATATTACCACATGTATTTTTTGACACGTATGCTACTGTTGCACGTCATTACATTTAGCACATCATTACTGTTTCCAGGTGATTAAGAGATAAAGGCCTAAAAAGCTGCTGTGAAACGTTACAATTGGCTGCCGCTGTGCTTTTTCTGTTTTCACCCAGTTTTTTTTTTCTTAGCAAGCAATGAGCCATCAGATCAGGATCACAGTCTGAATGGTACATTGTCAATTGCAGTCTTCACCACTTGCTACCTAATTATTCCCAAAGTCACAGATGACAAAAAAATAAGATTAATTCCCATTGGATCTAGCCATGTAACTTGACTGGTTTACTAAATTCTTCAAGATATACAAAAGGTTCACTGTGACCCCACCTCAACCTCAAGAAATGTATAACATACTTTAAGAAAATGCTCCTTTCAATGCTATTTGGAACATATTTGCTAGTAAATGTAAGTAACATACCAAGAGTACAACTACAATAAACAATACTTATTATGCTTATTTTTTTCCCCTCTTTCTCTGTAAGCTGAATTCAACTCCTGATGTACAGGTGTTTTAGTTTGTTGCATCACAGATATGAAATCATTGCCAACTATTACTGCTGCTTTGTGGAATTCTGACTTTTCCTGAAGTTCTTTCAGTTTTGTAACTGCTGAATCCCAGATTTTTAAATGACTTGTGTATAACTTGTTAAGTTTCTTTGATGGCTTTTTTTCTTGAGTGGGCAACATTCTTTCCCTGCACTTCTTTCAATGAAAAATAAACACATAAATGAAAAATAAATACATAAACAAATTGCCATGTGATTTACAGTCAGTGTTTTATTTGAAAATAGTAAAATATTGTACAGATAATCTCATACATAAGCATTTAATTTCTATCATTTTAAAACATATTTGTAAATCATCATGTTTTAATAGTTTCACAAATCGATGGATTGTGCATGTCTGATAAATAATTAATATCACTTTTGATCAAATAAAATATATTATATATATATATATATATATATATATATATATATATATATATATATATATATATATATATATATACAAATCTATAAAACATATATAATTATTATGGTAAATGGCAAACTAGGTTAGCAAAAAACAAATCGAAAGAAAAAAAAAAAATTACATTTTTTACCAGGGAAAGTTTGTTTAGAAATGCTTCTAAACAGTAAACTTCACTTTTTTTTTTTTTTTTTTTTTTTTAAATTCCCAACAAGTACACTAAAAAATAATTATAAATTACACAACACAATTGGTTGTAATTCGCTAATACCTTAGCGACTATGGTGTTTTTTTTTTTTTCAAACTTTACTAGATTGCTGCATTTAAATATCAGGTTCATGTATAATGAAAGCAGTATAAATTTTTTGATAATTTACAAAAACATAAACAATACCTTAAGTTTAAATGAATAGTCTGTGCATTACCAGAGGCTCTCTCGGCAGCCATTTCTGGGTTTCTTTCTAACCAATAGATCTGCTTTTTCCAAAGCTAGCCAATCGGAAGTGATAGGGGTGAGACGTAAACATTTTTTAAAATGTTTGGGTCTAGGTGCTAGACTTCCGCAATTTAGTTTTCAGAAACCAGGAGTGTTTTTCTAGCAACAGAACAAAAGTAGGAAAAATAAATAAATACATATTTGTCCAACTGGCAAAGCATAATGGCAAAACTTGTCCCAGGAGTCGGGCAATATGAATTGCACCCCCCCCCCCCCCCCCCCCCCCCCCCCGACATTCTCTGTCTGTGTTGTGAAGACTTGCCCATACATTGAGACTACACCTTCTGCACCCAA
Organism: Polyodon spathula; assembly: GCF_017654505.1. Classification (NCBI taxonomy): domain Eukaryota; kingdom Metazoa; phylum Chordata; class Actinopteri; order Acipenseriformes; family Polyodontidae; genus Polyodon; species Polyodon spathula. The sequence goes on along the minus strand of NC_054539.1, from coordinate 39,115,395 downwards.
GTACATCTGGCATACTTTAATAAAGGCAATATATGCAGCATGTTCATTGTCACGTTATTTGTCCCATCCAATAATTTCTTTTTATTAATACAGAGTCAAAACAAAGAAAACGTGTCTATTCGGTTCGTAAAATTCTAACTGTGTTTAAAAAGTAAGCAGCGGGTTGTTTGAAGCGAGGTGGCGGTGCTGGATCATACCTGTAGTACTGATTTAACTTGGATACAACCGACAGGAATACTCTGTCTGCACTGACTTTCCAGTTTGTTTTCTGAAATCAGTTTATTTTACATTCTGTTCAGCCGCCTCTGTAGCCTTTTGATTAATGTGTGATTCTGAATCTAAATAGTGTCACAAAGACGGCTGTAGTGGGTGACGTAAGACCAGAACCAGGAACCACCACAGAATAAACAGAGAGATGGAGTTTGGTGAAGCTGAGCGATTGTTTTGACTACAGACAAACAGGGTGAGCTGATATTATGATTTACTCTCCAATCCCGTTCTCCACTCACCGAACACACGACCCCGAGTGAGTGAAAACATGCTACTTTTATGCAGCTGTACTGAGACTCGATTGCTAATTAATCATTCAATTGGAGTCTCGGTACAACTGCACGTGAATTAATAAGTGCAATTCCCCGTGCTCACATATTACTACATTCTACCTGCACGTGAAGTGCTGTGCAATCCTCGTGCCTAAATAAAAATATACATTTTAAACACTTGTGGTTGTAACCCATATTACATCCCGTGTACCAATGACTTTACACCAACATTAACACACAACACACAACATACAACACAGAAATACACACAGGACGTGGCAACATTGCCACAATAGCGATCGACTGTATTTTCTCCAAAGACACATTACAAGATGTGCAATACAATTAGGCCTAGGCCTACCTCCATCTGCATGTACAGTTCTTTGGGAAATACCTTGACACGATCATCAGCCGAAATATACTTTGCTTTTTTTGCTTCGTCATCCATTTCTGGTATTTTACCTCCCATGCTGAAAACTAGATTTTAGCAACCTAAATCAAAACAAAGCAGCACTTACTTTGTCCCACTCCCTAGTGTACAGTACAGGTCACAGAAAAGCCAGTACAGATGCACTGCTAGGCCGATTAAAACATTGTTGTCATTTGAACAGTAAACAAGAATGTTAACTGCTTTGGAGTATTTTTTTTTGTAAATGTTATTTGCATAAGGAGTTTTTTTTTTTTTTTTTGTTTGCCTAAGTGCAATGCACACAGGACATGGGAAGGAATAAAAAAAAGCCTATCTACAGAAGGAAGATACGTAGTTTGCATCGCTTGCATTGTGCAGCAGTTTATTTAAATAAGGTTTATTTTTTTCTCTCTCTCCATATTTGTCCCGTATATATTGGCCCCTAAAAGTAAATTTCGTGGTCGCACCTCAATTTCCCGATTTCAACGAAATCGCAATTTAGGTAGACCCCAAGTTTCCATTTTTCTTTCAATCTGTCTCAATTTTGCAAATGTCTAAAACAAGCAGAAGAAAGGAAAAAATACAAGGCTTTTCTCTTCACCTTGTGTGAATAAAGCAGCTGTTGAATAGAAGAAACATCTCCAAGGAAACACTAGCACCCGAATTGTCATGGTTTACTATGACCTCCCATCTCTATGGTTACATTCTGTCCCTCGTTTCCATGGGAACTAAATTAAGTGCAACTGTTGTCACTGGAGGTGACAACATACAGGCTTTTAACTAAAACTTTCAGGAAACCCATTGTTTTGAATACCCAGGTACAGCAATGGCCAAAATAAACATTTTCTTTTTAAATACATTCCTTCTCTCAAAATGCCAGTTTCCCCATCAGCAGTCATTTCTTTTCCAGACAAAAAGCAAATACAATGATCTTTGTTTAGTAAACTATTCCAAATAGAAAACCTACTAGGGGCAATGGGTTACAGCAGCTTTGACAGATGTGTTTAACATATATATATATAGGTAGTAATACCTATATAGTAATTTCATATTTCAGCATTCCTGATATAATAAGCACTAATTAAAATAAACTGTCAATGAAAAAGAACCAATTCAAATAAGTGAAAACAAAACTAAATACATTAAATAGATAACACTGTATGCAGTGAACCACTACTGCTCAAAAATCAGCTTCAGTCAAGTTAAATACACTATTAAATTCTGATGAAGTGCTTACAGGATGTAGGTTATTTTTCCAACTACATGCTGTTCTAAAGCAGACCAGTTCATTACACAAAATGGCAAAAATATCAGACAACATCAACTAAGTTTTTTTTTTTTTTTTTTTTGCTTTAGTTTTGTATCATACTTCTGCTATCTTGTCTACCATCATAAAAACTTTTGGGGTTGTCTTGTGAATGACAAAATGAAAAGTCTGAGCCATGTTTTACATCCTATTTTATGCTTGATATCATGCAAAGTTATGTTAATCCTGCTTGCTGGAATCAGGAGGGCATTGGAAACCATTAAAGCGAAGCACATATCCCCTTAATGTTCTCATGACTGGTACTGCCTGTACTATGTATTGTTGTGAATGTAGTTATTAACAAAACATAATCCCCCATTGGAGTGAGTTTGAATTAAAAATGTGAAGTGATTAGTTACCAGGAAAGCAGCAGCAACTGTTCATCTACAGCAGCACATTCTAAATGAATAAAATTAAAAAATTAAAAGAAAATACGACCAGTAATAGTAAGTGTTAAGAAATAGATTTCAAACCTCTGTTTACCACTCCTTTAAAAGATCCATTCATAGGTAATTAAAAATACCTGAAAATCAATGCTGCCTAATACATATAAATGTTTGCTTCATTTAATAGTATGTTTAAACTTTAATTTTCATATAATTAGTCAATGACCCATAAAACAACTGATTTCACAGTGTACACAAGATACTATCTGGGTCATGGTGGAAAAAGAGTCCCTTTTGTATGAACTTCATCCTTTAATTTTGTCATGTAAATATCACATTGAGGAAACACAACTGTTGAAAACAGCAACGTTGCTGAGAGAGAATTTAGTACTGAAAAATCTAAATAAAACGACATACCAGTAATTAGATTTTTCAATGAAAAGGCATTCATGTTTAAACAAAATTTGCAGCAATACATTTAACCTAAGGGGCAACACAAGTAAGCTGCAAAAAAATGGCACAGAATTTTTGATAATGCTTTTATCTTTTGTAGCAATTTAGCCAAATAAATCTATGATCATGAACTGATAGTCAGTATCTTACAGCGGTTCCAGTCTTGGCTCTCCTTGAAATTACTTCTGGTGTTTGACAAGTGTATGACGGAGGAGGGATGAAAAAGGGAAGAATTGGCCATAAACATGAAAAAAAAGGAAAACACCCAAATGCGTGGGAGAGGATCAGTAATGAAGCTGACCTTTTCCAAACTGCCTGCAATTCTGAAGGAACCACACCGATTTACTCGATTCAATTTCAAGCTTACAGACCTGCCATCTGCTGCCTTCCACACTACAATGAAAATCAAAACACTTCACTACCGGCTTCCCTCAATAATTGTATTAGCTATAAAACTGCTGCCCGTCTCTCCATTGATTGTCCTCATCTCTCTACATGCAGTCTCTTGGTTCTTTTGTTGTGATCAATTTAAAATGTGTCATGTTTTAGTATTGTTTTGCTAGACAGCTCCTGAGCCCTGAAAAGAGACATCTGCATCAAGTTTCAGCATGCAGCTTAGGAAAAAAAGAACATAAATACTATTTCAAGTCACTTCAAAGCCTAGACATAATAAAGCCTACAGATTAACTGAATGTACTTTCTCTAACTGCATTAACATTAGGCTCTGACAAGTAGAGTAGGGTGTACAAGGGCAATAATTCAAATGTGTGAAGATCTACTGTAAAACCTGAGGGCTAGTAAATTAGAGATGATTAGGGCTATATTTTTTTAACAGTTAAAATTACCTTATTTCATGGTCTAAAAATAGGTATTTCAAGATATTTCACGATTAAACATAATATTTATTAAAGATAGTGTAGTCACATTCAAAATGTATAAAATGTTTCTAGTTATTATACAACAAATGTTCCTAAATATTTAAATGTTTACCTGAAAAACAGTAAATGCTAAATAGTAAAATAATTAGTTTTATGTAAACCTTTTAAAGACATTCTATCTTCACCATCAGTGAATTATCAAACAAAATAAAAATATAAATACATGTAAAAATAACAACAAGCACATGGAATGCCCTCTTATTATACTGGACAGAGTGATCTTTAGCACAACTATTTCTGATCTTTGATGCAGCTGCTGCCTTTTTTGTTGAAGATATTTTAAAGGAATTATGCATCTCTATCAATCATTTACCGGAAGTATTCCTAAATGCATTGTAACAGGTAAAGTAACAGGTACAGTTTAAGTGCTAAAAAATATGTATATTTATACTTCTTTCAGAAATAATACTTTTCATAGGGAACAACATATTACACAGCAACAATGTATTACTCAACTGTAGCACTAAAAACTATTTTCAAGTCTACTTCTAAAAAAGCTTAAATTTACTTGCACTTTCATTTATGTCTCTACTGTCTAGTAGCTTTTTGATATTACAAACGTCTTGCTAATCCACCATCACCCTTCACCAGACTTCCAGGAATGCACAAACAGCCGTTGTTTGTTTAACATGGCATTATTTCATACTTCCTTTAATTTCAACACCCGTGTCAATGATCAATACTATGCGAGGCAAAACAGGAAACAGCCTGCACAGTGAAAAACAGCTGAATTTAAGTATGGTAGGCCACAAATTCTATATCTGTGAGAAAGTGAGAAAAGGGTGGCTTTATGTAAATACAAAATCAGAGCTATCAGTATCAAGAAAAAGTAGGTCAACATAACCTACAGGACATTCAAAACAGGTACAATTGTAATTGTTTAAGTTTGACACACACATTCATATATCCCCATATACTGGCACCTCCAAAATTATTGGCACCCTTGATGAAGATGAGCAAAAAAGGTTGTATAAAATAAGCAACACGGGTAATGAGCTATATTGTAATTTTGTGAAATATATTGTACTTTCTTAATGATTCAAGGGAATCAACCAAAATTACACATTTCCCAAATTATACATTTATTTAAAATAAAAATAAGTGCCACAATTATTGGCACCCTTGTTTTCAGTACTTTGTGCACTCTCCCCTTGCAAGGATAACGGCACTGTTCCTTTTTCTAAAAAATGTTTTTATGAGATTGGAGAACACATTGGAAGGGATCTTAGACCATTCCTCCATACAGAATCTTTCCAGATCCTTGATATCATTCGGTCTGTGCTTATAGACTGCCCTCTTCAATTAAAACCACAGGTTTTCAATAGGATTCAAGTCTGGAGACTGAGACGGCTATTGCAAAATGTTGATTTTATGGTCAATTAACCATTTCTTTGTGGATTTTGATGTGTGCTTAGGGTCACTGTCTTGCTGGCAGATCCACTTGCAGAGGCAACCATTTTTTGGCTAAAATGTCCTGGTACTTGGTAGAGTTCATGATGCCGTTGATCTTAACAAGGGCCCCAGGACCAGTGGAAGCAAAACAGCCCCGTAACATCAAAGATCCACCACCATATTTTACAGTAGGTATGAGGTTCTTTTCCACATACGCATCCTTCTTCCGTGGCCAAAGAGCTCTATTTTCGTCTCATCTGACCATAGCATGCGGTTCCAATCTAAGTGACAATGCCATAGCAAACTCCGGGCGCTTACATTTGTTGGTTGCTCTTAATAAAGGTTTTTTTTTTTCTGGCAACCCTTCCAAATAGGCTATTGGCATGGAGGTGGGGTCTAATTGTAGATTTGGAGAGTTGGTGACCCCAAGTTGCAACCAAGTTCTGTAATTCTCCAACTGTGGCCCTTGGATTCTTCTTTGCCTCCCGAACCATCTTCCTCACTGTGCGAGGGGGCAAGATGCACTTGCGTCCTCTACCAGGAAGATTTACCACTGTTCCATTGGTTTTGAACTTCTTAAATATTGCCCTAACAGTCGTAAGTAGTTAGGTTTTTAGCTATTTTTTTTGTACCCATTGCCTGACTTATGAAGGTAAACAACCATTTGTCTCTTCATTTGTGAGTTCTTTGCCTTTCCCCATGGTGATGGATGACAAATGGATTTTATATGGGTGTTACCTCATTTTTATACCCCAGTGAAACAGGAAGGCATGGAAGGCCACAAAACAGTTCCTTAAGACTGAGATGTACTTAAAAAAAAGTAGAATGTTAATGCAGATTTAATTTTGTTTGATTTTATTTAAAAGAATCTTTAGGGGAGCCAATAATTTTGACACCTATCTTTGAGAAGAAAAAAAATATTACTTGTTAAAAAATAATTTTTTTCTCTGAGCAACTGTATTAGCATAAATATAATATAGTTTTCCCATATTTCTGAGCATAAAATATAGCTCATTACCTGTGTTGTCTATTTTATACAGCCTTTTTTGCTCATCTTCATCAAGGGTTCCAATAATTTTGGAGGTGCCTGTATGTATCTTAATAGCAAAAAAAAAAAAAATTAATAATCAAGTACAAACATTTTAATAAAGCAGGTGGCGAAAGTAACGATCCATTCTTCAAATCCCATTTGCCTATAGGCCTATATCTAGGACCATTGGTCCACAGCAAATTGGTATGAAATATGTTCATCTGTCTGCTACATTAAAACCTTTTTGTTATGATGCAGCACTGCAGTGTAAGAGGCTCAAGATTCGATAAGTGCCAAACACTTTTCATCGTGCCTCACTGTCCTTCTCTGGCCCATTCATTGCCGTCTGAGCTACGCCTTTCTCCAGGGTTCAGATCCTCTTGACACAGTTATTCTGAGTGATACCACTTGGGAGTAAATTGTATAAAGTTCTACTTGGAGGCTAAGCGGTTCCCACTTCAGTCTCCATGTAGTGTTTATTATGTTTGGACCCAAAGCTGAACACAAAACGATGGGTTGTCTTGCGAATGACCCCATTACAATTTTCCGCTAAGTGTCCCCCAGAACTTTTGCCCTCCCTAACGATATTTCCCCTTACCTTGAATTCGCCAAGGGTTCCACTAGACTTCTTCTCCCCATTAGAAAACATGAAACTTTTACCCCATGGGATACGCCCAGAATAATAAAAGCTTTAAATGTAAATCGATAGTTGATTACATTTAATTTAAATTAAAAACAGGTGTCCATGTATTTACATAATAATCCGAAATGCGTTTTCATCTTTATTTTTTTTTTTTTTTTTTTTTAACAAAATAGTTTGCCACAATTAGGGCTACCCTGAAGAATAATTCCAACTAGTCTTGCTTTACATGAAGGGATGAAAACTAAATAAACATAGTCTCCGGGTGGAATTGTACACAGTTGCTTTTTTTTTTTAATTATAGTTTCACGTTAGAATTATAATTGAGTGTTTAAAGCTGTGGATGAACATACAAAATACTATAAAGTATGTTACTTTCTTAAAGTAAGTTAGATTTAATTTCTCTTCATATAGGATCACCTTCAGTTTCATATACTATTAATAAATAAATATATACATTAAAAAATCTAATGGCTTGATAATTTATTTATTTAAACGCATATGCATGCAATGTATTTATTATCACATTTCCCCCTCCCACCCCCCAATGTAGCCTAGTTTGACATAATTGGGGCTACCCTGAGAATAATTCAAACTCAGATCAGTAATTCAAAGTAGTTTTATTTTGACCTGGAGGGTCAGCTTCGGGTAAAGGGCATTTTGTGCATCACGATGCGGTCATTCACAAGTCAACCCCAAGCCGAACACGAAAAGATTTGGGGGTTCTAAAAATGTCAATTAACCCCACACATTTGTGTTAATGCCCTAGTACAGCCTACTCTATTTTTCTGAGCCTAATGTTGTGCAGAGTGCAGATGGAGGAAGTACAGGCACTAATATACAGTATATCTGTTTTAAAAAGAAACACTGCTAAAACATATTTATTTCAAAATTGCACATTGTAGACATATGTACACTGTGTAATTACTAGTTCTTATAGCAGAGAAAATATAAGTAACTACAGTTTAAGTAATTTAAAAAAAGGTTTTTTAAAAAAGTAAGATATTAATCTTCAATACATGAATTTAACAAATTGGGAAATGTCAAGTTTTTGATTGACTGTACAGTTTCAATCATTTTATTTACTACAACGATAAAACATGATAGAACTCAGTATGCCTATTTAATTTCATTTAATTTTACTGTTCTGTTGTTCCCTTTAGTTAATGATTAATCAAATTGTGTACTGGAGGAAAAAGTGAAGGCTGGCCCAATTAGGTCAGTATCTAACTACTGTATTAGATACTTAATAGGTCATACAGTATTATTCAATTTGTAAGTAATTCAAATTTAATCCTAGGGTTAGGCAAGCATACAAATATTTTGGCTTCAGTGAAATTACATTGATAAAAGGGATAATGATCCGATTACAACCAATGCGGAATGACTGGGTCTGAAATTTTCTCTTAATGTTAGGTTTGTTGGCTAAGGGCTGCCAAAGATATTATATAAGACACTATTTCATATTATACTAGCTTAACAGAACTACTCAGGAAAATAGTTTTTTGGTTCAAATAGAGAAGAAATGCTCCACGAGTCATTCAGCATTGGTAGCTAATTGATGATATTTAAGGTTCCATTAATACAGATTGCTCATTACAAACCTTGGCACATTTTTAAAAAGGGAGAAAGTAATCTATTCAGGGATAGCACAATGTTTACTGAGGAAGTAGTCTGAGTGAGGTTATCCTGCTACAAAATCCCCACCCCCAGCTGTGAAAAAGGTTTCCTAGAAAAAGGAGAATGTTTACTCACAATTCTCCGTGTAAAAAGGTGCCTCCTATTTTCTGTTCTGAATGCCCCTTTGTCTAATCTTTATTTGTGACCCCTGATCCTTGTTTCTTTTTTTCAGTTTGAAAAAGTCCCTTGGGTCGACATTGTCAATACCTTTTAGAATTTTGAACGTTTGAATCAGGATGCCACATAGTCTTTGTTCAAGACTGAATAGATTCAATTCTTTTAGCCTGTCTGCATATGACATGCCTTTTAAACCAGGAATAATTCTGGTCACCTTTCTTTGCACTCTTTCTACAGCAGCAACTTTTTTTTTGTAGCGAGGTGACCAGAACTGAACACAAAATGAGGTTTTACTAATGCACTGTACAGTTTTAACATTACTTCTCTTGATTTAAATTCAGCACTTTTCACAATAAATAAATCTTTTTATAGCTTCCCCACATTGTCTAGATGAAGACATTTCTGAGTCAACATAAACTCCTAGGTCTTTTTTTATATTTTCCTTATTCAATTTCAGTATCTCCCATATGATATTTATAATGCACATTTTTATTGCCTGCGTGCAGTACCTTACACTTTTCTCTATTAAATTGCCATGTGTCTGCCCAGTTCTGAATCTTGAATGACCTTTGCTGCTGCAACATTGTTTGCCACTCCTCCTATTTTTGTGTCATTATCAAATTTAACAAGTTTGCTTACTATACCATAATCTAAGTCATTAATGTAGATTAGGAATAGCAGAGGACCTAATACTGATCCCTATGGTACTCTACTGGTTACCTCCCTCCATTTTGAGGTTTCTCCTCTAATCAGTACTTTCTGTTTTCTACATGTTAACCACTCCCTAATCCATGTACATGCATTTCCTTGAATCCCTACTGCGATCAGTTTGAGAATTAATCTTTTATGAGGGACTTTGTCAAAATCTAAATAAACCATGTCATATGCTTTGTAATTATCCATTGTCAATGCTGCATCCTCAAAAAAATCAAACAGGTTAGTTAGACACGAACTCCCTTTCCTAACGCCAAGCTGACTGTCTCCCAAGATACTGTTACCATACAGGTAATTTTCCATTTTGGATCTAATAATAGTTTCCATAAGTTTCCATATAATAGAAGTGAGGCTTATTGGTCTGTAGTTAATTGGTTCAGTTTTGTTTCGCTTTTTGTGGATTGGTATTACGTTTGCAATTCTCCAGTCTGTCAGTACCACCCCTGTGTCAAGAGACTGCTGCATGATCTTGGTTAGTGGTTTGTAAATAACTTCTTTCATTTCTTTGAGAACTATTGGAAGGATGACTGATGGAATAAGTGACCCAATATTGATCAAAAGCAATGGGTTTCAAACTTTAGACTGCAGAAAAAAAAGTATTTTTAGAGTAGACAGACACACCTGTTGCAATATAGTTAAAACCGTAGTTAAAGACATTATTCAACATACCCAGTGTCATTCAAATAACTGGCATTATATTACAAACCTATACAGCAAACAGACTCGCACATCATTCTGGGTATTTGGAAATATCTAATGATGTTTGGTACTTTTTTCTATTATTTTGTGGACAATAATTAGAATATCAGATCTAACAGTATTCGTTAATTTCTTGCATGCTGCAAACATTATCAAGTAAAAGAAAAATTAAGTGGTCAGTTATTTTTAATAAAAGGAGGAACCTAACCCTTATAAACATTTACCTTCGTAGGTTTGCCCAGTAACTTTGCCATTTTTCCCCACGGTTAAACCATTTACCATAGTTTACCATGATTTGCCATGTTTTTTAATACCTGTTTTAGCTTTACAATGCTTAACAGTGTTTTCACTATACATTTACTAGTGTAACCACACAAGGACTACATCTACTATATGCACAAAAAAATGTATGCAGAACATACTGTACAGACAGGTTCCTCTACATATACAACTTTCAGATACTCATCAGAATTTAGTATTTTGTGTCATTGTACTTAAGAGGGGGTGTGATCATACAGCTGAATAGACTAATTTGGAGCAGCAGTGTGTGCCTTTTCTCTCGAGACTGATCAACCCAAGCACCCTGGTGTGCATTAGCAAAGAATGCACTGTAACAAGTTCACCTTCTCCTGGATTTACAGCTTGCACTCCATATGTTCATATTAACACTCCAAACACACCGCCTGCAGTATCTACCCCTAATCAGAGTGTGTGAATTGGTTCATTTCGCACATGTACTTCATTATGCTTTCCTGTGATTGACACTCAGACCATTGCTAGTAATTTACAGACATGCTTGACTGAAATAAATAGGAAAAACCTCTTACTCTGTAGTAAGGAGGCAGTGTGGTCCAGTAGTTAAAGTCCAGGACTTGTAACCAGAAGGTCACTGGTTCCAATCCCACCTCTGCCACTGACACTGTTTTATTGATTTATTTACAGTATTTTGAGCAATTTAACCAGGTAATGGATGTCTGGAGACCCAACATCTCAATTTAGTACCATTGAGTACAGCTGTATTAATAAGTGACATTCCACCACCTAATCTGAAGCGATTCAATATATTATATAATGGCCGAGGGTTTAACTGACTATTAATTCTCTCATTACCTGCACAGGGGCGGAGGAGTACCCTGTTCTAAAATAAACAAATAAATACAAAATCAAAACAAAACAATAACGTGGCAGATGGCGCCTCGCTTGACCTCCACATACAAAAACATTTTATAGCAGGGCTTTGCCCTGCCCGCTTTTCATGTACAGGGCTCCTGGCCCTGTTACACTGCCATATTGGCCCCTATTCACTAATTATAAGCCTTAGCTTGATATACATTTTTCTGTTATTAAAACAAGCCAGTAAGTGTAGAACTGTTTCTAACTGTATTATTCATAAAACACAACAATATGAAATATTGTGCGTTTGTGTATTTGGTATAAAAACATCATTACATATTTCCTGCATAAGGTATGAAAACACTGCATCTTAATTCTCCACTAAATATTGTAATTCATGCAAAAACTGTAATTGCAAATATAATCTCAAAAATTATCATTGCATATTTATGTTTTAAGGAATCTGAAGTTGTTGCTAGCTTTGACACCTACTGTCAGCAAGGGCACCCTTATCTCTCCATTAATTACCAAAGCATTATCTTAATGAGGTGGCAACAATGAGGCTAACTGTGTGAAAGTCACCACTCAAAGTAAAAAATATATAAAAGATGAAAAAATAATGAAGCACAGGAAACATAAATGATTCCCTGAACTAGTGCCTTTAAGAAGCCTGATACAGTAGATCAGAAGTGTAAGCACTGCAGTTATTACACTTATTAAAACACTTTTTCTTTGTAAAGTAGTTTGATGTTCCTGAAACTGCTGGTAAAGAGGCAAACAGCCTAGAGGGACCTGTGAATATCAAACTGCATGTTATTCATACAGTAAATGCAGACTTTAAAAACATTCTTTAAAAAAAAAAATCAAGAACAAAAATTTTGGAAACCTATTGGGTGACCATGTGTATAAACTGAACTGTAAATATCTACATGTAATTGTTGTCAGGGAAAAGTGGCCATACTGTATAAAAATATATTGTAGCAATTCTGGTATCGGCTAACAGGTGGAGACACTGTACAGCAGTAAAAGTACAATACCTTACTGGTAATGGGACAATATCTTAAACAAAAATAAACTGGTCAAAGTGAAATTGGAGTTTGGGGGGTTGTAGGTCATCAAAAATAGTCTGGCAGAGGTTGAGAGGTAGGCGTGGATTTGGGCCCTATGATGAGAATTGACAACAGATGCTTTTATCAGAGCTCAACTCCGAGTGGCATTTGTGTCATATACAATAAATTAATGTGGGCAATTTAGTAGGAATTCAGGTAAGCTTTGTACTTGTGATAGCTGAATCTCCAGACAAGAACAAAAAATAAAACTTAAAATTAAATATCGCTCTTGACTTACAGACCCGACTAACTGCATTTCGGTTGATTGTCTGAAATCTGACTAAGACTTTTATGCAAATTTAAAAACAAAAATATACACTGTGTTGTATGCAAGTATGTCGTTTATCAAAAAAAAATACATGTAAAAAAATCGATGGATATTATAATGGGCAATGTGCAAAGGGTTACACATTCAATCCGCTTTACATGCTGCAGAGTAATCAGTGAGCATTTACTGTTGAAGTTTAATCAAACATCTAACCAAAATAATTTGATACAATGCTTTACTCAGTCTATGTCAGCCTGTATATCCTTCAAACATAATGTGACAGTTAAAGCCTAGAATAAGTTATCCCAAGGTAAGTGTCAAGACACTGATCTTCCAAGCAACCAACACCACCCTGGTCACTGCCCTCCCATTGAGATACATTATCAACTACTGTACTGTGTATCCCAAGCAATTGCAATGCCAGCCAATGAACCTGACGGGACCTGTGAATACCCCTCTGGCTGCATGCCTGGGCTCCCAGCTCAAAACAACAGGGCAGATTATGAAAACAAAACTGGCGATTAGCTGGATAATGGCAGGAAAAGCACACTGTGTGATCAGAGCAGAGAAACCAGTGTGGCCACAGGAAAACAGAAAAGCCCTCAGAAAATAGAGGGTATGACAGGACAGGAAGCCTGGGCATAGAGACAGGAAAGGGAAAAAAAAGAAATGCCTGCTGCAGTCATGACCATGAACAAATAAACAACTAAGCTTACCTTCCATAAGAGAGAGAAGAGGGGTGGTTGGGGTTATGGAAAGGGACTATGAGGATATGAGTTATGACTGAACTTCTGTGTTATTTATGCTTCCTATCCCCAACAATCACACACCACCACCACCACATACCGTGGCACTACAATCCCAGGATTCCACTCACCCCTCACTCAAACTGCTGTCTGGCAGTGGGTAATAGCCCACCTTTATTGGGAAATCTGTGTATGTGTGTGCATATCAGGGTTCTCCCCAGGCCTTTTCAGGCTGTCAGCGCCAGGCTGAAAAAACCTGATCTGCTCATCTTGCAGATGCTCCTGTGCCTTTAACAATAAGGATCGATTGCGCTTCTAGCAGACCAGCTCACTTTCGCATAGCTGGGTGAAAAAAATAATCTTGGAACCACGTGACAGCTGTGTTACGTCTTGACACAACATTTAAGCAATCAGAGAGCTGAAGGTGTGGGTTTTCTGTGTTAAGCTCTTTGAGAGGCTAAAACGTTAAAATAACCGATATTCAAAGCAAAAATAGTGACAATGAACGCAGGGTTTTCAAAATAAGCTGACGATCAGTGCAATCCGCCGCCTAAATACTATATTTGTGCCGGCTAGTTTATTAAAAATACTACGATTATTGTCGTGTATTATCATTCAGTCCATGTTTTGTACTGTAAGGGATATTGTAGCAAAAAAAAGTGTATTCCTTTTGTTGTGATATTGTAAAAATATGTACCCAGGAAAAAATGTGGCTCCTGTTATTCTATAAATTGCAACCACATAGAAGAATAAAAAAGGAGAATAACTGAATTTTCCTGCAGTAGCCAAATAACCCATTGTACGTCAAACTGCGCAAAGAAATGTTTGAGACATAAAGTACATTCTTTTGTGCATTAATTTAATTGCTTAAATCATTAAAAATAGGAACTTGTGCATCACAGACAATCTTTTGATACAAGAAGGAAACCTAGAATCTAAACACTCTTATAAGGTAACCGTAAACATTTTATAGCACACCCTACGTCTTGAAATATGTATTTAGTTCAATTTCATTTTGCTGCTATGACTCAAATCCTGTCACTGCATTGCCAAGTTATGAAATATTCACATCCATACACTGAAACCTACGTGGTTGGTAATGGAGCCAACACTTAAATCGGAAAGTTAATAAGAAATCAATCAGCTGGAACCTCTGGACATTGTTTGTGTTCCCCAGTGGCCTCCATCATAAATTCACCTTGTCCTGCTATCCCACTCTAAAGAGCTTCCTGACAATTCCCTGCTCATCTTTCTATTTTATTTTTCTTTAATCCAGACATTTGGCACACGCGCAGACTGCTCTCCTGGCTACCACTGAAAGCACGTGGTTAGGAATGTCATCTGAAAGGTCTGCTATAGCTCAGGGAAGCAAAATATAAAAACTAAAAGAGGAGCTTGATTTCTCCCCATATGACGTGGCTTACTTGCCAAGGTTGCGTGACTCGGACATGGACAACAGTTTGTTTAAAAATAAGGTAAAGCTTACAAGAAACTAAGTCAAGTAGATAAACATTTCAGCTAGTGACTTAATCAGTGTGACGCATCCTTATGACTCATTACGTTTTCAAAGAGAACTGTTCAGCAGAAAATGAATCTATAATATTTATTACATAGATTTACAAAAATATTAAACTGGTATGGCATATAAAAGTACACAAATAAACAAATATACAGGCACCAATTACTTTAACTTTAACTGTAAAGTTTAGAAAAGGATCATATTGTACAGTGTATATGTTATGGTCAGTCTATATCTGGTCAATCGGTAAATGTCAACAATATACCAAATAAGGTGGTAAATTTTGAAGAATTAAATAGCTTTTCGGACATTAACTGGTTAATCTTATGATTTACCGAAGCGTATTGGTAAATGCAGGTATATCATCGAAGAATGTATTTATTCCTACATACAAAATTTCAATTCCTAAAATAATTATTAATGTCGAAGAATATATTTAATTCTGCATTCTAAGGCTGTAAATCTCTGGTCATTTACCTGTTAGATGATTCATAACATTCATAATTAATAAAAGTACTGTTGTGACTCTTATTCAAATGTTAGTAACTTTATTGTAATTCCTATTTTTACTTTGACGTTTAATATTGACATATACAATAGATGGTCATTGCTGATGTTCACAGTGTACACTCCAGCAGTCAATGTATTCTACACATCACAGAAGGGCGGGAAGGCAGTTTGTAGTCAGGCTCAATAAAAGACAGAAGATGTGCTACCACAACTTCAACTGGTAAACAGTCTATCGCAAACATCTCTGCTGTTAGATCAGATATTTTACCTGCCCTTTCCGGATCACAAAAACGATGGCGTGCAAATTGTGTTAACCTGGGCTGACGCTTCATCTAGCTGATAGTGTTTCAACTGGAGATGACTGAGCATTACACCCGTGGAACCTCCACGATAACTTTGCAAGTTTGAACAAACTGTGCATTTTACAATACTGCCATCAATGTTTTCAAGGTCGGTCCTAATAGGACTTCCCTTTTTAATTTTTGAAAGACATTTTGTAATTGCTTCTAATTCTATCTCAACCGACTCGAACGACATCTATACGTATCACACTTACACGCTGCATTCTACCGGTCTTCTGCGACTAAAGCTTAATCACATGGTGGACTGGAGGAAGGGTGCGGCAAGCCTAAGGTGCAGAGGAAGTAAAAATAACTGAATGGAAATGTTTTGATTTTTATTTATTGGAGGAGAAAGAGAAGGTATACATATAAAGTGTTAAACAAAAAATATTTTGTAATTTTGTTTACCGTTTAAACTCTTCCAACATACACATTTTTTCCACTAACAAAAAACATTGATGTTGAACAATGTATGTATTTCTGCATAAAATGTTATATTAACAAAAAAACATTAATGTCAAAAAATACATTTATTTCTGCATACACATTTTGCATTAAGACAATAATCATTAATGAGCTTACAGTAATGCACAACTGAGCAATTCAACATGGGTCTGAACAACACTGTGAGCCACTTATGTGCAACAACCAATATTCTGGTCAATTTACATATAAAACCAAACCATTCACAATGGTGTTGAAGGATATTGTACTCCAAATGTGTAGTAGCTTGATGAAAAATAACATTCTGTTAAATGCAAATTAAATCTTAGGACCTTTGTTTTTTCAACAGAAAATCACACTTTGGTTATGACACAAAACGCGACAAACACAGGCACTGAATAGATATATGTCCTTACTTACTGCAGCATGGTACTCTTGTTGCCTTACAATGCACAAAAGCGAGACATTCGGTCATTAGCAAAAGGCACTTGGTTATTCTTGAGATTTACTGGTAAATGTCAGAAGTTGGGCCCATGTGTGATAAATATATAGACAACCCAGTAATCCATCAAATGTATAGGTTGTATTACAGTTAGCTTATTATATCCATTATCCTCTGAAGGAGAAGGGGGTGGGGTTGCAATGGGAATGGGTTTTTTGTATTTGGTTTTGCTTTTGCTATATAATGGACTGTCTGTACTTATGAGCAATACAAACACATGCTTTACAGAGACTAATTATCATGTCAAAAGATGCAAGAAAATACAGGTAACGTAAAAGGACTGTCATTGTATAACAGACATGCACTCCACCCTAATTAAATGTGTCTCTGTTATTACTCTACTTTTTCTGTAAACCTACCAATTACATGAAGAACTTGGTTTTAACACAAAACCTTTTTAAGAGCAATCAAATATTTGGCTGGCTACATATTATAATATAGGCTACATTATATATATATATATATATATATATATATATATATATATATATATATATATATATATATATATATATATATATATATATATATATATATATATATATTATATATATATATTTTTTTTTTAAAAGATAGTGCTGGGACGAACACAGGATTTTCACGTTCGGATATTCACACAGAATGTAACTATTCTTTTGGATATTCGTTTTTCAAAAAGTAATAAAAGCCATTATATGCTCAGAACGCAGGCAGAGACAGCATAGCAGCTGGGGGAGGGGGCATGGACCTTGTGTGTGTCTATTTTACAGCAATATGTCACAATATGTGACATGTTAAAGGAGAAAAATATCCCAGGAGTAAAGTATAAGTTGTGTAGGGCAAATTTATTCCAGTGAAAAAAGTACAAAACCAAGGATGCCAAATAGCAGTTCAATTTAAATGTCTTACTTTTTACTTTTTTATTTTCTTTCATTCCTTGCCATTGCCGTTTCTTCACAGAAAACAGTGGCCATAGACACGTTTTCATAAAGTAATAACATGAGGTGTACGTGTACCTTTTTGTAGCCAAGCAAACGAAAACTGAAATGTAATTTTAAACACTTCAAATAAAACAAAAACGTGCAAATGGTGTTGTAAAGTGAACAGGAAAAAAAAAATCATGTTTTGATTCTCGTTTATTACATTCCACATAACAGAAAGTTGCAATAAAAAATATACATAATACAGGCGATCCTCGACTCACAGCGCTTTTTTGCACTATTAGCCTGCTTCGACTTTACAACATTGATACAGCAAGACCCGAGCCATGCATCACGTGCGCATGCTCGGTACCTGCAGTGGTCACCCTGCATGACCACTGGTTTTATTTATACATGTAACTGTTTTTTTTAGAATTTATTTTAGAATTTTTAGAATTTATTTGACTTAACAATAGTCTGTACTTTTAAACAAGCCAGGTAGGTGTCCGAGTAATATGCGCATAACCACTGGGCTGAGTGTAAAGTACAATATAACGGTCATTTTTGTATGAGTCAGGAACTGATGTAAAGCTGGTACACTCGTATATCAGAGAAACGTTTAACAACATAGACCATCTGTACAGCACTGAAACACTACGTTTAAAAAAAAAAAAAAAAAACACCACCTAACTGTACTGCTGAACCTGGTCTTTAATATTAGCATCACAAGGGTATCCATGTATTATATAAAATAATACACGGGCCCCTTCAGTGAGTCACAGGAGAACAATTCTGTCTGGGATTTCTATGAGTTTATAAATTACTCGACCTTCGGTCTTGTAACTTATGACGTCACTGAAACCCCAGATGAAATAATTTTCCTGTAACTCACTGAAGCCCATCTATTACTCTACACATATATACAGACGATCCTCGACTTACGACTCACAGCACATACGACTCTTTTGAACTACTACCCTGCTTCAACTTTACCATATCGATACGGCATTTACGACACGGCGAGACACGAGCCATGAGTCATGTGCGCATGCTCGGTGTCCGAACTTCAGTACCTGCCGTGGTCATGACTTAGTCTAGCATTTCTTTTGGTGTTTTATTTTTATTTATTTTTTTAATGCATGTAACAGCTTTTTTGTAAAACTGTATTATCTGGCTGAAGACACTGCCTGTATATATATATATAGGGCACGTGCTGTGGGGTAAAGCTCTGGGGAAGCAGACTACATGACAGACCAGAAATCTCAAATATGTTCATCTTTTTTAAGTGAACGTAACATGAAAAGTGGTGCATTTAACAGTATTACTAGTCACAGTCTCCCGATTGGATTTATGAGCATAAACTAATCCTAACAATTTCAAAAAGTCTTAAAAAAAAAAGCTTATTCACAGTAGGCCATGCCCATATAACTTTGTATCTCTCGTTTTTGTATCAATTCCTGTCAACATACTGAGATCACTGTGTGCGATATTCATAACACGTTTGTCCAGTTATTGCCCTCGACATCAATAGCCTATTTTTAACAAGGACACCTCATTATGTTATGTTTACTCCTAAAACCTTCAAGGTAACTTATTTTTAAGTTACGCCTTAAATTCAAAATTAATGCGTCGGGTTCATAATAAATGTATTATAGCAAATGAAATTAAATAACAGCAGTAAAACACGTTTTACACTAAGGCATCGCCATATAGGCTAAGTCACATTGCCTATTGAAAACAAATAGCCTATACGAAATCAGCTGGCAAGTAAACAACCCCATAGACTCATATTACCAGTGAATTGTAAATTATAAGCATGGGAAACTGGACAACATGTTTTAAATTTACAAATTTAAATAAATTACTCACTCATTACTTGTAGATTAATTCCATTCTTCTCCCTTTCTACGCAGAAACCTCTATAACTGAAGAATGGAAGTCAGTCGTCCATTGCAATGTCACCTGTCTCTCCTTCTCGATAGAAAGCAACGCCAATGAAGAAAGCCTGGCTTGTCCCATCCTGTTGCGAGTATACGTTTTTATCTGTTTCAGTGCAGAAAACGATCTCTCAACTGACACAGTTGTGACTGGTAATGTTATTATCAATTGCAGTAGCTTTGTTGCTTGGGGAACTGTTTGGCACAAGCCGTTCTCGACTATGAAGTTAAGCAACTCCACAGGTGCGTACTGTACATCCCAACCAGATCCGACTTCAACCTAACGAAATCAAAATGCTTTGCATACTGGCTCAGGGAGTAAAAGCTCTTTTCATCAAAAGTTTCTGACATTTCAGCAAATTGCTTGCCATCAACCAGGCGAATGAATTTCAGCTTTAAGAAGAGGCGTTCCCTTTTTGTTTTGACTGGGAGACTTGATGAGGAACGTGAGGCGCTTTCTCTGATCAACAATTCATGCATTTGTGTTTATATCTCTCAAAAAATGTTTCAAATGAGAGGCGCTTGTTTGGCAAATACTCAGTGGTACTTTCGAGTTTCTGTAAGCAGTACCCAATGTCCATGATTTTTGTCTGTAAAGTTCTAAAAAGTGCGTCCGTTTCATTGAAAATATCTCCAAAAACCATCAATAGAAAAACAGTTGATGCTTTTGATAGCCAATTCTGAAATCCCTCTGCCATCATCAGAGTCCGAGTCCCAATTATCAGCGTTGTCTTTCAATTTTAACATCTCCAGTAGGTCTGAGTGGTGATGGTGTATGGTTTGGATTAGCTGTGAATGAGAGTTCCATCTTGTGGACACAGCCCGTGGAATATGCCGTCGCACAACCTCATTAAGGCGCTTTGTAGATTTGTAAAAATAAGCAGACAAGCCTTCTGCACTTTTGAAAAAAATGAGACTGAGATAGCACTAGGTTCAATTCATGAGCATAACAATGGGTGAATGCTGCCTCCGGTACTGTTTGCTTAGTCTTTGCCTGTAACCCATTTAGTTCCGATGACATAACAGCGGCTCCATCATACGTTTGCGCAACCAGCTTTTGCACACAGCTGTAATCTTCCAACTTCTTAATTACACAGTCCGCTAATGCTCACGCTGTTCTGTCACCACTGACATTATCAAATCCCATAAATACCTCTTTAACTTGATCATTCAGCACATAACGCAAAACCAGAGATGCTTGTGCGAAATTAGAAATGTCTGTTGATTCATCGACCTTGACTGCAACAAAGCGGACTTTGGAAATCTCTTCTCTGATGTTATTCTTAACTACTTCGGCAATTGATTCAATTAGATCATTCTGTATTCTATTTGACAAGCAAAGAAAACACAGATGACGACTGGACACCACTATCTGACTATCGTAGATCCAAGTTAAGTACTCGTTTCGTTATTTGTTACCCACTTATACTTATGACGACGGAGGCCACAAAACCACCACCATGACAAACGAATCACAACGGACAGTGGGGTAAATCAAAAAAGGCTAACTGTAGTATTGTTCGCCCCCACCGAGGTCCCCCCGAGGAGGAGTAGCAACGCGTTTGGTCGCAAAAACGTTGTGTCGACAGACATTCGAAGGTTGGAAGAATTAATGTGTCAGTCAGGCCGGATTGATATTCCGTAGTGCAACGACAACAAGAGCAGTGGTGATGACTGTAATAGTTTAGGGTTATATTATGGAGAAAATTGACTAGTAAGTCGTGTATTGCCGTTTTGGTCTCTACGACCATCGGCTTTAATCTTTTACAGGTACGAAGTCTGGGGGGGAAGTAGCTGGGAACTTGGACGTCATCAAATTTGCCCAGAAGTTGCAACAACGTAATTCCCCCTATTATTTGATGTAGCGCTCTCATCATCGTCCCCAAAATCCTGTTTAACTAAAAAACATGTTGCATCAGTTAGTCTTTTCATGAACTCTCGATTTTCAGTCACTTTTCTATTGTGCTGATCGGTCTGGATTCTTTTTTGTTCATCTTGTGCCAAATCGATCGTTGCTGCCCCAAAGGTTTTTAAAGACACCTGGCACAATGTGGACTGGACTTTCATGTTTAGTGGTGGCTTTCGTAAAATTGTTAAGGTCGCTGAACCCTGCATCTGTCCAGACATTTTTAGTAGTGGAAAATAAGAGGAAAGGAAAACGGAACAATCATTACTGATAACAGAGCCGCACAACCAATCTTTTCTGGTGTACCACTTACGATTGAACGACCTTCATATCTTCTGGCCCTTCATTGTGTGCAAGTCTGAAAGATTGGGTGTTGATCTTCCATTTTCAACAATTTTTTTTTTTTTGTCAAAATTTGCTCTCGTAAACGCTTTCAACTTGTCTATCTCCATTTTAATACCTGCGATATTAATGACATATTTTCTTTAGCTGTAACAGGATTGGTTGCTTGGAACTGGATAAAAGCATTACATCATTGAGAAGCAGTGCTTCCAGTATGGATTGAACAGTGTGCAGTTTACTACGCATGCGTTAACAGTAGTACAGTGGCTTTCAGCTTCCAGCGCTGTACAGTACAGGCAGGCAGCTAGCTCTCTCGATAGAGGAAGTCGAAAATGACAGAATGAAGTACACAAAATGTTAGTTATAAAGCAAAAATATGTAATGTGTAAATAAGTAAATCGTATAGTTATTCACTTTACGATACGAAGTAAAATTTTCCCAGTCATCTCGAATCTGCTTTCCCTGACTGCACCTCCTCACTATATATATATATATATATATATATATATATATATATATATATATATATATATATATATATATATATATAGAGAGAGAGAGAGAGAGAGAGAGAGAGAGAGAGAGAGAGAGAGAGACACACACACACACACACACTCAAACCCTATAGAAAGTCTACACACCTTTGACCAGGATGACGATAGTGGTGATGTCAGACCCGGAAGAACACAGAAACCAAAATAGGTAATGGCGGTGAACCTGAGACGCTACGGCGTCCAGCATTTTGTTAAATAAGAGAACAAACAAAAGATTGAAACAAAACACACAACTGAAAATAAAGGGCGCATTGGCCAAACAAACAGACACACACAAGACAGACGTGGACGAATCAAACAAGTATCGTGCGAGTCCTCTCCAAGTCCACTTTCCGAACACACAACCCTGAGTAAGTGAAAACATGCTACTCTTATGCAGCTGTACCAAAACTCGATTGCTAAATCAATCATTCAATTGGAGTCTCGGTACAACTGCAAGTGAAGTAATAAAAGTGCAATTCCCCGTGCTCACATATTATTACATTTTAGCTGCATGTGAAGTGCTGTGCAACCCTCGTGCCTAAATACAAATATGCATTTTAAAACACTTGTGCTCGTAACTCATATTTATATCCCATGTATTTTATACATAAACGCCAACATTAACACACTACATACAACATAAAACACTAATAAACATAGAGGTGGGACACTCCGCCACAACCCCCTTTCAAAAATGTCACCTTTTGTTGCCTTGTAGCCTGCACTTAAAATGCATTAAAATTGTTTTTTTTGTCCATTTATCTACAGATCCTACCCCACAACTTCCAAGTGAAAAATATATTCTAGAAATTAGTAGAAAATGTATTAAAAATAAAAACTGAAATAGCTTGGTTTGATAAGTGTCCACCCCCCTTGTGATAGCTGTCCTAAATTAGCTCAGTTTTAACCAATCGCCTTCAAAATCACACACCAAGTTAAGTGACTTCCACCTGTGTTAAATTGTAGTGATTCACATGATTTCAGAATAAATTCAGCAGTTCCTGTAGGTTACCTCTGCTGAGTAGTGCATTTCAAAGCAAAGACTAAACCATGAGAACCAAGGTGCTTTCAAAAAACTCAGGGAAAACGTTGCTGAAAGGCACACATCAGGAGATGGGTATAAAAAAAATATAAAAGTACTTGAATATCCCTTGGAACACGGTCAAGACGATTATTAAGAAGTGAAAGGTGTATGGCACCACCAAGACCCTGCCTAGATCAGACCGTCCCTCCAAACTGGATGACCAAGCAAGAAGGAGACTGATCAGGCTACCAAGAGGCAACTTTGCAAGAGCTACAGGCTTTTATGGACAAGACTGGTCAAAGTGTGCATGTGTCCACAAATCTGGCCTGTACGGTAGGGTGGCATAAAGGAAGCCATTATTCAAGAAAGCCCACCTTAAATCCCATTTGAAGTATGCAAAAAAAACTCAGGGGATTCTGTAGCCATTTGGCAAAAAGTTTTCTGGTTTGACAAAACTAAATTGGAACTTTTTGACATAAATGAAAAGTGTTATGTTTAGCGCAAACCCAAAATAGCGCATCACCCAAAGAACACCATCTCTACTGTGAAGCGTGGTGGTGGCAGCATCATGTTATGGGATGTTTCTCATCGGCAGGGACTGGGGCACTTGTCAAGATAGAAGGGAAAATGAATGGAGCAAAGTACAGAGAAGTCCTTGAGGAAAATCTGCTGCCCTCTGCAAGAAAGCTGAAACTGGGACGGAAGTTCACCTTTTAGCATGACAACGACCAAAGCTACATTGGAGTGGCTAAGGAACAAAAAGGTAAATGTCCTTGCGTGGCCTAGTCAGAGCCTGATCTAAATCCAATCGAACATTTGCTGTCCATCAACACTCCCCAAGGAAGTTGGCAGAGCTTGAACAGTTTTGTAAAGAAGAATGGTCAAATATTGCCAAATCTAGGTGTGCAAAGTTAGTAGAGACCTATCCCAACAGACTCACAGCTTTAACTGCTGGCAAAGGTACTTCCACCAAGTATTACCTCAGGGGGTTGGTGACTTATCTAATTATGACCTTTCAGTTTTGTATTTTTAATATACATATTTCTCAAAAAAAAATTTTCACCTTAACAGTGTGGAGTATGGTGTGTAGATAAGTGGATAAAAATCCACATTTAAATGCATGAAAGTCTGAGGCACTGACACAACAAAATCTGAAAAAAGTTCAAGGGGTGTATACTTTCTATAGGCATTGTATCTATATATATAGGCATGATTTGAACCCTAACTAGTCATACTTTCTATCACACAGCTGTTTTCCATTTGCCATTTTTTAAAACCGTAGCGCAAATTCTGGTGAGACGGTAAATAAGTGGAATGTATTTTTGTCATGTCTAGCAACTACGAACATCTGATTTTTGTACAAAAATATTTGTGCCAGCACTAATAGAAGGTACATTTATTTATTAGAACTGCTCTCAGTCATAACACTGCATGGTGACATCCTTAAAATAACATTATTCCTCTCTGACAGTTCAAAGTAAGGACCAGAATGTCTTTTAGTGAGTAGTTACAATGACGATTTTATTTATTTTTTTATTCCCTGAAACTACACAACACTTTGTGCAACAGATCCCCACCTTTATTATTGTTCAAAGAGTAATTAAAAAGTCAGACACAGCCAAGGTAATGTCTAGGTACTGTACAACATCTTTAATTTTACTATTTGAGTATAAACATTAATCAGAAGGCATTTTATAGTGCTCCTCTATCTTGCAACTGCCCTTCACAAAGACCTGCTGCCAATTTAACAACCACTGTTAGAAAGTATTTTTAAACGCTTTAAAAAATTTGCCTACTCCAGTGTTTATACAGCTATGGTCACCATAGGCATCACGGTAACCACGTGGGCCCCTTGGCTGTATACAGTCAGCACTCACATATCCTACCGTATAAAATTTTGACATCGGTGACACTTAAACATGTGTGACGCATATCTGAATATTATATTTTGGTCTGTTCCAACCCTTGTCCATTTTACAGGGAACGCAAAAAAGATACGATATCAAAAATACATAGCTAAAATTTGTTTTGTTGGTACAGTACTATATTTACAACATTAAAGGTATTTGAATTCAGAATGACATGATTTTAAAAATATCACTTGCCAAAAGAGACGACACGTGGACTGTAATACAGTACATACTTTTAAAATTGGTACATACTGTAGCAGCATGTAAAACTCCCCATTAACGACCCAACAGCAAAATTAAGTCAAAATGTTACCTGTGCACAGAACTGCATAAAATGTAAAAGGCAATGCAATTTAACAAAAGATAAAAATTAAAAAAACACCATTTTCCAGAATTATAACAGTATCCAAAGTCAGTATTCAAAATTGCAGAAAATAATGCTCGATAAGGCTGTAATGCCACAGTTCACTTGCAAATAAAAATGCACAGGAGCAACTAAAGATCACAGACTAAAGAAATAATAATAATAATAATAATAATAAAAATACATCACAGTATCTAAAACTGTTTAATGATTAACTGTTACATTACCCTAGCTTGTCTCATTCGCTTTGTTTTGGCTACATTTTTGTTAGGTGAAACCAGAGGAAGCGATGTGTAACTGCACAATAAAAACAGAACAAAAAAACAAAAAGACTGATTTGGTAGGCAACAGAAAATAAACAAAAAAAGCAGGCTGTGACAGATATTCAAATAAATTGTAACACTGAAGAGATTGCTTGTGACAGGCATATTTGTTACACATATATAATGGGGATTGATTTTATTCTTAAAACAAGGACGGTGAAACGTGACTGACATGTATCTGGGTAACGGATATATAGCAGCGATCTACCCATGGACACTTGTTAAAAGCTTTACAAATGTAATGATCCAGGGCATTAATTTAGGTTGGGTCTTATGGCAATATAATACCTTCTTCAACAATTAGGACACCAACAAAAATACATACCGGTATGCAAATTGAGAACAGACAGTTACAGTGCTAAGATTAAGAAGCTGGACTACTTCCATGTAAAAAGAAAATGTCACTATTACTGCTTTTAGTAGGTATTAGTCCTGTGGCAAGACAAGACTCCCCTTGCAGAGCTGGCCAGTCTATTCCAGATTTTACTACTTAAATACCATGCTGGAAAGTTTGAAACTGGAACACACATGTGTTACTTGAAACTGAGCTGGTCTTTATAAACATTTTAAAATACCATAAGATAGAGGGGCTACAAAAAGACCTTGTTTCACTAGAACAAGCATTACAGTCTTTTGAACCAGCATGACCCAGAGTGTACAACTACACATGCTTACCATAATAGAACAGTGCTGGTCATATTATTGAACAAAATAGCCACAGTGTATTTGAGCATTTCTAGTCACACAACTTCATCATGAACCAGACCCTGCTAGTTCTGGCTACACACACAAATGTTTTCTGTTTCTGCCAAAGGGTCACAAGCTCATAGGTCAGGGGTTCTCAAACTTTGTAAGAGTGGGCAACTCTTGGGTAAGAAACATATTATATAGTAAATATATAATATATATATATATATATATATATATATATATATATATATATATATATATATATATATTGGTTTTTAATGATTAACTGATACATTACCCTAGCTTGTCTTGTTCGCTATGTTTTGGCTGCATTTTCATCAGGTGAAACTAGAGGAAGCGATGTGGCTCTCAAAAGTGTGTGTGTGTGTATATGTTTATACATTATATATATATATATTATAAATGTATTGCAACATTGTATTGCTTTCTGAAACTACATGTCTATGATGTACGTTGTATTATATTATTATAGCAGTAACATGTGAATGTATTATACATCCGTAACTTCAAAACACACTGTGACGTATGTTGTAAACTTGAGAATATTTTACTATTCATGTATGTATTCATTTGTTGTTGTTATTATCATTATTATTATTATTGTGTTTATGTGCGGGCTGTCGAGCACCGTCAGTCTTTTATTATTTACTGTTTGAGACCAGCGAAAAAGCCGTTAAAACCCCTTCCATTGAACTCTTGTGGGAATATGACTGGAGCCTTAATAAGGTCATTTATTAAGGCTGCAGCCACGAATATAAAAGACCTACTCTCGGCTTGGAATGCGGAGAGTGTCAGAGGAGAGACGCAAGTTTGTGAAAAGAAATAAACAACTGCTACGTATGCTGGTTTCACACCCAGCATACTACTTGTTCTAGTTTGTTTGTTTGGCCCTTGTGCTTTTTTTGTTTGATGTTTTGTATAAATCTTTATTTTGTTTATTACTTAATAAACGCACAGAGGCTTCAGTTTTTGCCACACCATTCCTTGTTTTGACTACTGCTTCCTGAACCTGACGTCACCACCTACACGCCACATAAAGCCATCTGTGACACACACATATTAAAACAGTGAAGAAACCAAATAAAGTTTAACATACATTTAGACAAAGCTGAAGATGGGTTATGTATTACTGTTTTGGTTCCCTGGATGCTCCTATGTGTATTTCCTGTTATACTTTACTTTTTCATTACAAGATCATTTTTTACAAGGTAATATTATTTTACACTCTGGCATGAATACATGTGTACGTGTGGCTACTTCCAAGGGTGGTGTTTGTTTTGGGTAGTTTTTGGGAATGTACTAGTTGTACTAATAGTCTGCGTAGTGAATTGTTAGATGGTTAGTGCTTGTATTTTGTGCCGCTCGCATTAACTCTTGCACAAATCGGGTTAAAACAGAGATTCAGCCCAGCTGGTGATGTATTAGCATTGGGTGCCTGCTTGTTATTTGAATCACTAAAAGCCTGTACGTTGTAGCAGCAGAAAGCTGCATCATTAATTGAACAAACAAGGTGGCAGGGGCAGGAACTGCGCCTCCCGTTTAACAGTTGCGTGTCCCCTAGCGGGGCATGCTTTACTTTTTGAGAACCCCTGCCCTAGGGTGGTGTCACGGATAGCTTGTAGGAACATCGGACCAGGAAGGAGACACACGCAGTACTGTGAGGTATGAAGAGCTGATATATGTGTTTATTATTAAATAAAAAGGTTGAACACAAAACAAAACACATTTCAAAAGTAAACGGCACAGTGGCCAAAACAAACAGACAATAAACAAAACATACACTGAACAAACAAGCAATTTTATATCTTTATGAATCTTACTGACTCTCTCACATTGCTTGTCAATCATTTAATCGGGATGGCACATTCTGCATGTGAATGGCAGGGAAGGCCATTAATCTTTCCCTTTCAACCTAAAACACCCGTGCACACATCCATTTTAAACAATAACACCACAACAGCTAATACACAAAACATGCATGGGCACAGGGTGCACCCCACCACAGGAGGTTACAAATGTACTTTCTCCTTGATCCTTGAAGACCCAACTTGACCAAGTTTTAAGATCCATCAACTCCTATGAATCAGACATCGACAGGCTGAATGTCCTCTTCTCGTTCGTTAATTTTCCTAAATTCTAATGTTCTTACATTGTTGAAACAGTTAAACAAACCAAAATAAAACAATGTAAATGTCAACAGAATGTTTCTTTCTCTTGATAAATATGATTCAAGGCCAGCTGGAAACAGGGCAAAGCTTTAATCTTGTCCAGTTTGTTTACCATTATACCTGTACTGCTCTGAATTTACTTGTTAGAAAGCCTCTCAACAGCAAGCAGTCACACAAGGCAAGAAACAGTGCAATACAATGTACTCCTGTCTGGCCTTGTGCAGTTAGTCTTTTAATGTCCTGACAGATGCTGAATACATGTCTGTTTAAACAACATCTCCTGGAGTGTTTTTGCAAAAAGCAACAGGGTGACAAGGAGGTTTTTAATTTGAGATGTTCTCCAACATAAAGCAATTATGTCCACAAAAAAAAAAAATACATGGTTCTGGAATGAACAATGCGTGTGTGTGTATATATATGTATATTATATGTATATATATATATATATATATATATATATATATATATATATCTTATACTGGAATACAATATATGTATATATATATATATACACACACGCATTTTTCATTCCAGAACCATGTATTTTTTTTTTTTGTGGACATAATTGCTTTATGTTGGAGATATATATATATAGATATATATATATATATATATATATATATATATATATATATACCCACACACATATACATGTGGTGTAATTATATATCATTATATATATATATATATACATACACATATATGAGAGAGAGAGAGAGAGAGAGAGAGAGAGAGAGAGAGAGAGAAGGATGGGCTTCAGTGAGTTACAGGAAAATGATTCCATCTAGGGTTTCTGAGACGTCATAAATTACAAACTGTCACAAGAACCGAAGATGGAATGTTTTTCCTATAACTCACTGAAGAGGCACGTATATTATTTATTTTTTTTATAGTACATGAAAACCCTTGTGATGCTAATATTAAAGACGACGAGGTTCAGCAGTATAGCTGGATTTTTTTTTTTGTGTGTGTTTCAGTGCTGTACAAACGTTCTATGTTGTGCTTCAGCTTTATTTGGATGATTGCCTTTACCTTGTTTTAAATTTCCTGTTCCTCTCCAGTTTCTCTGAGATATGAATGTAACAGCTTTACAAGAACTTTTAACGTCTTCTCATTTTGTTGATCATTAATGAACATTTCTGTACTGTGCGTGTTGTCGAGTGATTGAAAACGAGACATTGTGTTTGAATTGATAGTGACAGTCTTGAGGAGCAGAATGGGTCAAAGTTCGAGTATATTTACCTCTAGTGGAATTTTCATTTTTTGACAACACTACTGTGGTATTATGCCTTTATTTTCGATGGCTCAGGATGCAAATATAGCCTTCATCCATGTGTGTGTGTGTGTGTATATATATATATATATATATATATATATATATATATATATATATATATATATATATATATATATATATATATATATATACACACACACACAGGTATTGGACAAAAAAAGGGACCACCACATGTGGCCAGTACAGTCTGTTGGCGGCGTGGCAAAGTCTACCAGCCTCTGGAATTCTGCAGAAGGGATGAGGCACCATTCTTCCAACAGAAAGTCAATCAACTCATGCCTGGTTGATGGAGGTGGAAAACACTGTCTCAGGCGTCGTTCCAGAATATCACATAAATGCTCGATGGTTTTCAGATCTGGTGTCTGGATAGCATATGGATAACATCAGTGTCACTCGCATCAAACCACTGGGAGACCACACGTACTTTGTGGGTGGGGGCATTGTCATCCTGGAAGACAAACCCCCCCCCCCCCCGCGGCAGTACAGAAATGCTGCAACGTGGGGTGAAGATGATCACTCAGTACCATTAAGTAGGAATTAGCATTGACCTTGCCTTTTAAGGGAATAAGTGCACCCAAACCATGCCAGGAAACATTACAGAACCACCTGAACCCTTCACTGTTGAAACCAAGCACTCAGGGCTGTAGAGTTCTTTAGGTTGCTGCCACACGTGCACTCGTCCATTTGTCGAGAACATGGTGAAGGATGATTCATCTGACTGTATCACATTTCTCCACTGCTCAGTAGTCCATTGCCTGTGCTCTTGCACCACTGGACTCACAAACATGCATTGCGAGGTGTGATCAGAGGTTTGTGCACTACAACCCGACAATGGTATACTGCTCTGTGGAGTTTTGGAAGACCATTTTTGATGAAACTGGCTGCTCATGCCCCAGGATGAAATTTGCATTAATGCACGGATATCACAATCTTGGAGTATGCGCTTCCGCCCACTGTTGCCATTTGCTGATGATGTCTTTCCCTCGGAGTTTCATGCCAACATCACCTTAGACACCATTGCTCGTGAAACATCAGCAAGTTGAGCGGTCTTGGTCACTGCAGCGCCTGCCAAACGCGCCCCTCTTTCAAAGTCACTGAGCTCTCCTCTTGTAGCCATGCTAGCCATAATTAAAGGCAACCAGGCCTGTCCAGCATTTTTATACATGACCCTAAGCATGCTGGGATGTTATTTGCTTCATTAATGCATGAGCCACACCTGTGTGGAAGCCCTTGCTGTCAATATACTTGCTGTCCCACACACACACACACACACACACACAAATATATATATATATATATATATATATATATATATATATACACACACACACACACATATATATATATATATATATATATATATACACACATACATACACACACACACACACACACAGTACCAGTCAAAAGCTTGAGTACACCTGCTTGAAACCAGGTTTTTCATGATGATCTATGCTTTTAACTGTATAAACTTGTCTATAAACGCTTAATTTAATTACATGATACGTGTAAATAAGCTGATAATCATAAGTGAATTGCATTCAAAAATTTAATTTTTAAATGAAAATGTAAATCTTGTCAATTTCAATGAAATGGTCACCCAAAGCAAGGGGATTTCAGTCTGAAGCCCAAGTCAGTTAAAAGTCTGAAATGTGTATAACACGGTGTTAGAACACCGGCCTAAGTACAAAAGTGTCTTTGTTAGATGTTCTCTGAGTTAACTAACATGTTACCTAATTAACCTTTTGTCACCAATTATTGTTAACAGGTGAGAGTCTATGAATACTATAAATATAGGTAGCATAGGCACAAGTTTGTCATTCCCGAATGTAAGGGAGCAGAAAATGGCACAATACGCTCAGTTAAGCAAAGAAAAAAGGCAGTCTGTAATTACTTTAAGAAATGAAGGTCAATCTTTAAGACAAATCACAAGAACTTTGCAAGTGTCTGTAACTGCTGTGGCCAAGACCATCAAATGATTTGAAGAAACTGGCACTCATGACGACAGAACAAGGTCAGGCAGGCCAAGGGTGACCTCAGAATCAGAGAACTTCATTCGAGTCACAAGTCTGCGAAACCAGCAATTAACTGCCCCTGAAATACAAGCTCAGCTAAATGCTGCTAGTAGTACAGATTTTTCAACATCAACTGTTCAGAGGAGATTGCGTGAAGCTGGCCTAACTGGACGAATTGCTGCAAAGAAACCATTGTTAAGAGTGCAGAATAAGAGGAAGAGACTTGCCTGGGCCAAAAAACACAGAAACTAGACATTTGAGGAGTGGAAGTTGGTCTTATGGACCGATGAGTCAAAATTTGAAATACTTGGGTCCAATCGCCGAGTATTTGTAAGATGCAGAGAGGGTGAGCGCATGAGTTCTGCATGTGGGGTTCCTACTGTCAAGCATGGAGGAGGCAGTGTCATGGTCTGGGGTTGCTTTGCTGGTGACAGAGATGGTGATCTTTACCAAGTCCATGGCAAGCTCAACCAGCATGGCTATCATAGCATAGAGGCATGCCATTCCATCAGGATTACGGCTAGTTGGGCAGTCCTTCATTCTTCAGCAAGATAATGACCCAAAACACACCTCAAAAGTTGTGCAAGAATTATCTGGCGAAGAAGGAAAGTGAAGGTCAACTCAATCTAATGACCTGGCCTGCCCAGTCTCCTGACCTCAATCCCATAGAACTTGTATGGGATGAACTGGACAGAAGAGTCAAAGCAAAGCTACCCACAAGTGCCCTACATCTCTGGAAATTGCTGCAGAAGAGCTGGGAAGACATGTCGGGTAATTTCCTGCCGAAACTTGTTAACCAAATGCCTCGTGTTTGTGAGGCTGTTTTTAAGGCAAAGGGTGGCTATTTTGAGGAATCCAAGATTTGAGACAATTTTCAGTTTTCTTGAACGTTGCTTTGATACTCCTTATGTTTTGTTTTGTATATTGTAACGTGTTTTCATTTTCAAATATTTACAGAAACGTATATGATGTAAAACATTGTCAATTCTGAAAAAAAAAAAAAAAACTAGTTTCCAGCAAGTGTACTCAAACTTTTGACCGGTACTGTGTGTATGATACATATAGATGATAGATATAATCAAAAGTATGAGTGTGTGTGTGTGTATGTATGTATATATATATATATATATATATATATATATATATATATATATATATATATATATATATATATATACATACACACACACACACACACACACACACACAAACAAACATTCACACATTTTGGCAGCCATCATATTTTAGTACTCTATTATATACCTATGGGCAGTAGAGACCTATCGCAGAACACTTTACAACTAAACCTACACTCATAGAAAAGCAAGTATAAACAAATGGCTCACAGTGCTGTGATTAAAAACACAGCTGCTGGTTAATAGCATTCCAGGTAGAGTATTAGAGAACAGCAATTAATGCAAGAGGAGGAAGAGCTCAAGTAACTGCTCTTTGCCAGTTGCACTGTGTGTTATGGAGACTGATTTCAGTAGCAGCAGGAGAACATTCCATAAACCTGGAGTCAGCTCTAACACCTCGTAGGGCCCAAAAAGTTATCTTCTTCCAGGAAATATACAGTAACTGTTCCGAGCAGTGAAGGAATTTCAGGCAACAGTGTGTATCAAGTGTTTCCGTGTTTCAGGATAATAAAAGAATTAAACAAACTAACACTAAAAACACTGACAATTAATAGAATTAATAAATAAATATGTAATGCAGGTAATTATTGGTATTTGAAAGTAATCAATACAGTTAGTAATAAAGCCAGTAATGTTTTGGCCAGGTTGTAGTAGATTATTTGTTGTAGTTTAGGCTCATTCATTCATTAGCATTTCATACTAATCACCTCTGCAAGCTTGGTTTTGTATCTAACTATGGATCACAAGCTACGTGACTTGTGGTGGTCCTCAGTGGCAAAGTAGTTAACAGTGTGCAGGTGCAGGAATGTAGCAGTATTCAATGAACAGACAGACAACGATAATCCATATTTTACTTATAAATCCAAAGTATGATGACAAAATAGCAGTAAACAATAACAATGAGAACAGGCAATACAGCGGTGTGTATTGCACTGTTGTTAATCTCCGGGATGGTCCTGTAATAATAATAGTCCCATTCCTAAACACCCACACGCAACACAAAATACCACAGTGTCCACAGTGGGTGCGATAGTGCTTGTAGTGTAAATAGTTATTTGTGAACAAGGTGCAGTGCTGCCCGGGTTTAGTGCTGGCCTTTAGCAACAGCTGTGGATCATGTTAGCCGTCTAATAACAATAAACAAACAGTATTTTGAAACGACAAACAAAAAACAAACAAACCACTCACAACTACAATACAGGTATCCTTCCGGTTTAGTGTAGAACCATAACAAGGAACAGATCACTTCGCTACGCCCCCTTTTGTACCGTCAAATCATGACCTCTTGGTTAACTAGTGTAACTGCTCCAATAATCTGCGGCTGCCACGTCGTTTCCCTTCCGGATTGATGATTTAGTGTATCGTAGCTCCGCCCCCTGTCTAGATGACAGACTTCCTTCTAACCCTGGGAATGAATTGTCTGACGATCCAGTTCAAGGCACTCTGTTCCCTTTACACAGCACCCTTACAGGTTAGGAGATAGATTTATCAGCAAGAATCATTCCGTCTCTGTCAATAGAATTACTGACAGTGGCCGGGTTTCCATGGTAGCACTTATTGTGTAGTGTGGGTCAACGTGTAGTTTTCTTGTAGCCAGAAAAATTCTTCTTCCAAATGCATTTTTTTTTTTTTTTTTTTTTTTTTTTTTTTTTTTTTTAATTCCAGGGAAATAAAACAAAAACCAAGGCATAGCATTACACAATACAAAAAATGTAAAACATTCCATAAGAATGTATTGTTTGCTAAACAGTTTGACTGCATTATTATAAACCTATTATACAGATACATATATAATATATACAAGTTTTCCCACAGAACCATAGCCTCAGCAATTCTGATCCTTATAGGCTATGAACGGAGCTAAAATACCAGCGCTTTAGGTAAAAGACACCCAGTCAAAATGTTTATTACAATACATTTTTTTAAATACTGGTAGCAAAGCTACAATACTTAATGCAACGACTCTTCCCAGTAGAATGTGGTAATTCTTATATATCATCATCATCATCATCATCATCTTCAGCCTTTTTCAATCCACTGCTGGGTAAAGGCCTCCCCTCATCCACGTTGCTCCAGCGTGTTTCCTAATCTTGTCATCTTCCTGGTCGCTTTATATATCTTGGGATCCAAATCTAGTATCTCCTTGGTCCAGCGATGGTCTGTTCATTATATATCTATATCTATATTATACTTACTGAGTATACAAAACATTAGGAACACCTGCTGTTTCCATGAAATACACACAAGGTGAATCCAGGTGAAAGTTATGATCCCTTATTGATGGAACCTGTTAAACCCACTTCAATCAGTGTAGATGAAGGGGAGTGGGCTAAGGAACGAAAAACACTGGATACTGGATGATTGGAAAAACTGGTCCGATGACTCTCGGTTCCTGCTGTTTCACACCGATGGGAGGACTAGGGTATGGAGAAAACCACGAGTACATGCACCCATCATGCCGCGTGTCAACATTGCAGGCTGGTGGTCGTGGTGTGATAGTGTGGGGTGTGTTTTCATGGCACACATTGGGCCCCTTGATAAAAGCGGAGCAACGTTTGAATGCCACAGGATATCTGAACATCATTGCCAATCAGGTGCATCCCTTCTTGGCAGCTGTGTATCCATTTGCTAATGGATTTTTCAATGGATTCAGCAGGATAATGCCCCATGCCACAAGGCTAGGATTGTCCAAGGATGGTTCCATGAACATGATAGTGAATGCAGCTTACTGCAGTGGACTGCCCAGTCAACAGATCAATACAATTGAGAATCTGTGGGATGAGATGGAACAAGCTATTCGGAGTAGAGATCCACTATGAGCCAACTTGACAACTGTGGGAAGCACTGGAGTCAACATGGGCCAGCATCCCTGTGGAACGCTTTCGACACCTTGTAGAGTCCATGTCCCGACGAATTGAGGCTGTTCTGAGGGCAAAAGAGGGTGCAACTCAATATTAAGAAAGTGATCCTAATGTTTTGTACACTCAGTGTAAATAGAGTGCCAATACACTCGGGACTTGCAGCAAGCTGATGTTCAGCCCTGTATTTGTCTTTATGTACGAATTTGTTGAACCAACATTTTCTCTCATGTTTTTGTTCTTCTAAAACAAATCCTTCTCAATGAATTGATTGCAAAAGATTTTACTTCCAGGTGGACGCTCAAACCTGATGGTGTCGGTTGCCCGCAGCAATAATAAAGCCACTGACAACGAATTCTCAGGTATGCTAATGTAACATAATTTGGACTTTTTCTGCCCTTGGTCGGTATCCATATAGATTCTACTTAAGACTAGTGTACAGTGTATTGCTAAGGGTCAGAAAAAGTCTAAGCTTTAAAGCAATTGGCTATCCAAACACCTACCATGAAGTTAACAAAAGTGTGACGGGTGAAGAAAATATTTGTGCTTTGCAAATGGCTTTATTATTTATGTATTGATTTATTTATTGTAATGGGCTGCATTTTTAACTTATAAAACAACTAAACTATAAACCACTATCATTTTATGAGTGAAATGGCAATACAGTACAACATCGCATATCCGACCCCCTGTGGACTGGGATATAGGCTGATATGTGAAAGTCGGATTTGAGAACATCTATAGAAAAAACATTTACACATCCATAAATAGGTTAGGTGAACAAAAACAAACATGCAAACCGCTTTAAACAGGGGGTCATTTTTTGCTTTAAAAGGTAATCAAATGTAAACAAGATTAATTAGGCTATAACTACACAGTGTTGCTATGTGGTTTGCCATAAGCCATCTCCATGCAAAGCCGGTAAGCATTGCGTTTATGAAGCTTGCTTGGTTTCATTGAAATGCATTTAAAAGCTAACATGCTGCCAATATCTGCAAGCGTGCGCTCCATCATATAAACACATTGCACAAAAAAAAGCTTTATCTACTGGTGTATTGAAACGTCACTGCTACACGCAGCTGACTGACACACACAGCCCGACTCTCAAAGGGGAACGCTCTAAAAGGCTGATTGCTATAACGCTTTCTTTCTGTTTCCATCAAAGTCCTCATTCCCTGTTAAGCCCTCGTCTGTCATATAAGAAGGCACTAGCTCTTTTTGAAGCCCTGTGCACACTTGCATTTTTATACCAATACCGTTGCAGAACAGTACCGTAACATCTGTTCACACTGAAGTTGTTATTGTTTTCATACCAGTATAACTGTATAAACACAAAATCCAGACAAGAGCAAGTTTCGTACCAGTACAATACGACTCAGAACAGTTCAAGTGTGAACAGGTGAATCGGTACGACAATGGACTGGATGAGTCAGACGCATTTGCAGAATTACTCTTACCAGAAATAATCTTTCAAAACATGCCATCAATGATATTATATACAGTCGGCGCAGCCTAATCAGGGTTACTGATAAAATCGGGATTGCTGCTTAAATGGGATACAACTCTGGGAATCTTTTTCCAAATGCAACTTATGCTGTTTAATTATGACATCACTTCATTTAATTGAGATACATGATGAACAGAGATCACTTTTCAGAGCAAGACAGGTTTGCGTAACACAGTGCACTGAGTAAGTGATTACGCTCTGACATGTGTTCAACATGGTTTATGCAATTTACACTTGAAGAAAGAGGAGTCTCCTGCAGTTTCCCAGGCTGCTGTTGCAAAGAAAATTGGCATGTCCAGGAATAAAAAAATAAAGAATAAAAAAAAAACACACACGCAACATTGACTCGTATTTTGAATTGTGTATTTAACATTTAACTACGTTCCTCTCAACTGTCTCTCGTTTATTAAGCCACTTATTCCGGATATCTTCCTTCTACCGAGGCGTCCCGATAAAGCAACACTTCTGTTCTTTGGATATAAAGAAAGCTCTGGTGCTATTTTTCCATTGAGTGTCAATGGAGAACGGTTGGACTGGGCTGATTTTCTCAGTGTTTAAACATTTCAAAAAACTTTTCTTGATGTCTTTTTCACCTTTTTGCCCAGGATCCAAGGAAGAAATGTATTCACCTGGTGAATGAAGACATAACTTAACTGATAAGAAAAATGAACTTTTCTGAACAGTCTTTCATCTGTGCATGTTGTTTTCTTGTGCTACGTACAAACTTTGTGATTGCAGTATAGTACTGACATGTAGCAAAATACATAATTTACTGCAGTAGTATGGTAATAAGCATTTTATTTTTGCTGTACAAATGCAAATGTACTTAGGGTACTGCAGTAGCCTAAGTACATTTGCATTTATTTGCAGTATTATGATATTGTATGGCACATTATGTGAAATACATTCAACACTTTGCTTAATTGATTGTGGAATTCACAGTTCTCTTATTTCAATATATATAAAAAAAACTCCAACAGTTTAAATAAATATTGCAAAATGGTAATCAATTAATAAGGGTCTTATAGTTTTATTATATATATATATATATATTATATATATATATATATATATATATATATATATATATATATATATATATATATACAATTTTTTTTTTTTTTTTTTTTTTTTTTTACAAGAATAAATGATGGAAATGAAATTTGAACAAATACTGAAAAAAATAAAAACAGGAACAGAGTGCCTCGTACCGGTTGGTCTAGCAGTTCATTCCAGGATCAGTCAGAAGTCAGACATCAAGGAAGGAGACGGAGTCACAATGCCAGAAGTCATCGCCCTAAAGCGATACGGGTTGTGGCAGTCATGGATTGGAAGAGACGTGACTGAACTAGCTATTGCAGGGGGCGTGACTAAGGGTATAATTGGGGATGTGACAATGTAATCTGTTCCTCTGATGTGGCTATGACAATGACTGAGAAAGGAAACTGACTATGATAAGCGTATCGTGAGGGTTTTGTTTGTTTGTAAACTGTTTGTGCTTGTCATTATAGAAGGCTAACCTCTGGGAGCTGTAGCTAAACAGCCAGAAATAAAACCCTACCTACACTTCACCATTGTACACAAACAAACCTGCAAATGACCTCTTTCACTAAGAGTACTCACTCTGGACCGTGTTGTGTTTGACTGTGTCTTGTTTAGTGTATTATTATTTTGGGACTGAACCCTGTGGTTTGCCTGAGCGATACACATTGTTGTGTAAAACCAGATATTTGTCAGCAAATAGAGCTGCTTTTTCACCGTGAACTGTCTTGCGACTGTCATTCCTGAGCACCGCATCACCACTTTGCCACAATATAAAAACTGACATCTAATAGCAGAATTGCACCGGTCTGTACTGTTTGAAATGGTAATCCCTTTGCATGCACCATCTCTGGTACTGAGTTCAGAAGAGTGCATTTTTCATATCAATTACATTAGGTCATCATTACCACAAGTTATATTTGTCAAACCATGGGCAAGGAGTAAAACAGATCACCATTTTTTTTTTCATTTTAAAACCTCTACCAAGTTCTCCTTGTATCTAAAAACCCTTTGCATGCAGAGTGATGCAAGTCTTCACAGAGAATCAGCAGAGATGAGCATTTTGGTGTAGTAAAATATATATTGTATTCCGTATCGCTTGTGTAGGCAGCCATTTCTAAAAGAAAGTGACAGCAGCCACCTTGGAAATGAGGTCAACGTCCGAGTAAAGTTATTATTGGTATAATAATGATAATACTGTATCGATATAACCCAGTTTAAATGTGAACAGGTATATCACAATAGTGTCGGTCTTGTACTGGTGTTAAAAAGAGTGTGTTAGGACAGAAAGTATTATCATACTGGTATATTCTAAACCGAAACCAATTTTACCAGTATCATTACAAGTGTAAACAGGGTTTAAGCTAGTTTAACAGGCTACAAACTCTAGGAGTTTCCCCAGGGTAAATCTCTGGTTAGCAAAAACTATCTGAAGTGCTGTGTAAACCCTCTGCCAGCACAGAATGTTTCACTATATTGCAAACTAAAAGTACAGCCCATACTCAGTGGTTCAAATATTTATGAGGACACATTCCTTTATAAGAAAGTTCAGGATCGGGTGTCTGGATCTCAAGCATGCTGATTTGCCTGAAGGGGCAATATAAGTAACTGTCCTAATGGGCAGAGAGGGCAGTTGGCTGGCAAGCACCAGCAGTTTGAACTGTGGTTTCTAAACTGAAGACAAACCATATAAAATTGGATAATCTTCAGAAAATGAGGACTATTTACAGTAGCAACAAGTGCAAAGGGTAATTTTTACAGTATAAAACAGGCAACTTATTTAACCCTAGGTGTCTGGATGCTTCTCACTGAAAAGATAGGGTTAGTCATGTTCCATACCAAATCATCCATAAACATTTTCAAAATTAGGGATACATATCTTTATTAATGTACTCGACAGGCTGGTTTCAATTCTTAAACTACCTACAGTAAAGTAACATTAGGTAGTCCTAATGCAATAGAGAATTCCACAGAAAATGTGCAAAGCATGTCTATTTCCAGAACCCTTTCTTAAATCCCCACTACTTGGAGCCATAATCCTCACCCACCCAGATCATAGCAGCTAAAAAAAAACAAAGATTAATTTCCTGCCCATCTCTTTAGACTGGTACAGAAAAAGAGAACATTTGGGGCCATCCAGACTAAATATTTACCTATCACAGACAGAAGAACTAGTTATTCTTGGCCCCCAAATCAACTTCTTGGAAGAGAACATCTGCAAATGTATAAAAAAAAAATGACAGCCTTTGCTACTTCCATTACCCAAGTATGCTGCAAAATGCCGATACAGGTTTTTTTTACAATGCCTGACAGGCTGAATGTAAAACCGATGAATGCCTTGATGTTGTGGGTGGTGGGTTGTGGTGAGGAATACCGACTTACTGCAACATATAAAGAGTATTTTATTTCTTCCTTTCAGGGTTTTCTTTATTGGTCAAGTAGACTGCTACTGTATCTGGTTTCAGGTATGATACATGTACCCTGAAGGCAACAGAACTTGCTTTGTTTCCCAGACCTCAATTTGTATCACACTTCATTTAAAATTTAGGGCAGAGGCTCAGCTCCTTGTCAGTATAGTTGAGGTAACTTAAGGATCTGCTCGTTTGTTCAACAAAAAGAACAACAAAACAATGTACAAGTCATGAAGTAAAACTGATATGTTTAATGCAACAGCTCTATTGAAACCCAATATGTTTCACAAAAATATGAACCACAGAAGGAACAGAAAAGGTATTTTGATTCACCATTAAAAGATGAAGGGCTTTCTTCAGCGAGAAGTTAAAAAGTAACTTAAAGTTGAAGGCAGGTATAGATCTCTAATCCAGAGTCTTTAGAAAAAAAAATACTATTAAGATCATAAAATGCCTGCAGAAATTAGCAGTAAATACTAAAAAAACACTAAGGGCCATATATATAAAAAAATATTTCGCGAATGTGTACTATTTTTATGCAACTCTGCTTGCCTTGCGAATATCTTGCACCGATTTGAAAGTCTGTAAAATTCAAAAGGGATATGGTAATATTGCAAGAAATGTGGAAATGAATACATTTAGCAACTCAGACTATACCCAACTGATGCAGTGTATTTGCATAAGATGTGAGACAATGGCTCAAAGTATTCAAAAGCACAGAGAGGACAACTTCACTGAAGAGATTATAATATTAGCTCTCAAAAAGAAAGAAAATAAAAACTGGCACTTGTAACAGGGGACTCGATGATTGAAGGAAACAAATGACTGAATGACGCGTTTGCTGCATGATTGACAGCAGGCACAGACTGGAGGATTTGGATTGACACACCCTGCAGGCGGGCAGGTTTATTTACATCAAGACATAGACAGGAAGCCCACGTGACGCTACCAGCAATGGTAGCTCACGGGGGAAATACAGCTCGACGTATAAAAGGCAAAATAAACAAAAAATGCACAAAAACTACAAACAAAAGGTGCTGTGAAGACGACTAGCGCTACTCTGCTAACAAATGGAGGTCCCACTTCCACACCAGTCTGCT
This sequence comes from Polyodon spathula, assembly GCF_017654505.1. Taxonomy (NCBI): domain Eukaryota; kingdom Metazoa; phylum Chordata; class Actinopteri; order Acipenseriformes; family Polyodontidae; genus Polyodon; species Polyodon spathula. The sequence goes on along the minus strand of NC_054539.1, from coordinate 39,073,052 downwards.
ATACTGAATGGGACCTGCTATCCTGAAACTAATTCAATGTCCCTCGGGCAGTTCAACCAACTCCAACCTCACAATTTAACAGTGTTAATGAGTATACACAAGTAAGAAAAAGTTAGTCACAGTGAGTTAAATTCATTTGTTGTTATTAAATCACATTACTAAAATCTGAAGAAAAAAAACAGAACAAAAACATGTTTGCCATATTTTATGAATCAAAAAAAAAAGACAATAAAGCAAAGAGAGTTCACTTTTTTTTTAAACTCTTACAGCACTGACTATTGGATGCCACTTTTTTAAAATATACAGGAAACATAACAATTCTTAAATTAAATGCAGTTATGGCCAAAACATATGACTATATTTAATCACATTAGTAACATGTGCCTAGCAGAATAAGATCATAGTGATGCACTGGGATTCAAATTAGCACTGGTACAAATTTACAAATGCACTGTTTTACAAATATGTATAAGGCTTGGAGCACTTTTGAACATATATAACAGGGTGTTTTTAGAAACGTGTTGTTCACCAAAATGTTGTAATTTTAAAACATATCCACAAACTGTGACAAGTGGTTGGAAACAGTAGGAGTAACAGAACAATGCTTCGCTTTGAACCTGCGACTAAACTATGAAATCCTTTTTTAAATTAATAATAATAATAATAATAATAATAATAATAATATTTGATTTTGTTCTTCACTAGCCACTGTTTGTCTATCCAGGGTCGTCACTGTCTTCTGCCGGTTTAACAGAAGCTATGACTGGACTTGCATTTTGCATTCGTGCCCATAACTTGCCGTTATATTCTGTGCCGATTTAGGATTTGTTTCCGGAGCTCACCATTGGCCTTAGGAATCTCTCCATGGCTGCACTAAAGCTCGCACTGAAACCCCACCACACTTCTCATTATCAAAATAGCATGTATGTGCTCTAGTGACATGTACAGTGATAGTAGGGAGCAAATGTTTGAGTTCTCTTTTTTTCCCCAAAAAAAATTTAAAACTTTGTGGGAGAGAGTAAATTATGTGATTTTTTTTTTTTTTTTTTTCCTGCAATCATGGAATCCTGGAGGGACTAATAAAACACTGACAGAACAGATTGCCCAACACAGTCACCAAGCTTCCATTTACCAGTAAGCTAAATGGGGAAAGTGCCGCATACACATTAAAATCACCTTGCTATAATGATATGAAAATTTAGAATGGTAATGATTAATTTTAGAACTTGGAAGAACATGGAATACTCTTCAATATTTTTCGATTCTCCATCTTCTTCATAAACTGAAATGAAGAAGGAAAGGGTCTATAATAACGGTCCCTATCAGTCAACCTATTTTTTTTCTCTCATTTAAGGATCTGAATTAAAGTATGTCTCTATTGCAGAAAAACACTTCCCTCTCATGCTGGAATTTGGATGGCCCCTGACTCAAGTCACCCGATGCTCTAAATATTCATGACGAAGCATCTCCTGGTTTTCACCGCTGCTCTGCATTTAAACGGTTCTCTGGTTACATCAATAGGGTGCCCAGTGGGGATCTGGTTTAGTCTGCTGCATTGCCTACCCCTCTGGCAGCCTCTTTACCAAGCAGAACGTAAGGAGGAATGATGACAGGATATGTTTAAACAACCCCAAGTGAAGCAGCAGCAACCTCAGTCCTTATTTAAAATGTCTCTAGACTAGGGAATGTGAGAGGGCCCTGCAATCCAATCCATAGGGGATGCTGATCCTTTTGAGTTGGGTACCACCTTTTGAAAACAAAAACTAGCATGGGTTTTATGTGGCGAGTTAGCAGTATGCAGTTGCAAAATTGAAGGGACCGCCTTTTCAAACGTCAAAAGCGTTGACTTGAACTGTAGTCTGAGGTGAGTGGAGCAGCAAAGCAATATTATTGTATCACTCATTCTCATTTTAAAATGCATCACTAATAGAGTGCAATTCAGGTGTTAATATGGCATCAAAATGAACGCATATGCCACTATATCAATGGATGTATCTGTAAAAAAAAAAAAAAAAAAAAAAAAAAAAAAAAAATTCTGCAGCAGCATAGAGAGGGGACTTCTGGCTTCCTTTGTAAATAAAAATTTAAGTTGTGAAAAAATGTTTAAACAAACAAGGCTGTATCTTTCTCCTCGATTTCCCACCACATCAGTGGTTCACTGCCGAACCCAAAATTAACAAATCCACAAAGCTGCTTTTCAGGAAGCACAGGGGAGGGAGGATCTATGTATGAACCCACCGATACATTTATAAAAGTTGACCCAGTAACTTTGAATAGTGGTTGGTGGATTTCTGTACTTTATTTTCTTTTTAATACTTCACCATATGGTATTGTGTATGAAACACATTGAAAGATAATATGTACTAGAATAGTTTTATATGCACTTCCCAATGTGCAATGCATACCATTTTAATGTTTGCTCTCATCAGGCTGGAAGGCTTAGTGGGAACTGGCTTCAACAAAAGGGAAGCAATTTCAATTAAACACAAATAAAAAATGTTGGATCCAGACATAGGATGGTATGTTTTGTATTGCTTAGGGGATTTCCCAATCAGCTCAAATGACCTATTTTTTTCTATTAATCATTAATTATTAATTTAATTATTTATTTCCTATTAATTTCCTGTTTTCTATTAATGCCCGCACCAAAAGACGTAATTCAACAACTGCATAATTCCTACTTCTTGAGCAGAAAAAATCGCGAGCACAGAGTTCAGTTGTAACGAACAGTACTATACCTAGGCCTGTAGTTGTTGCATTGAAAAAAAAGATGGCCGAGTCTGAAGAAAGCCTTAATGAAACAGCTGAAGCAGTGCCACCAAAAAAAGCAAAAACTAAGAAGCACAACCACGGCAAGCAGGCTATGTTATTTTCAGCCTTCCTTGAAGAAAGACAGTGAATTTAAGCAGTGGGTACAGCCAGACTCCAATAATAAACCCACTGTGGTTAGATACTGGTGCAAGAAGGTCTTTGAGGGGGCAAGAGATGCAAAGAGGCATGCAATGAGTGCTGAACATATTGGGATCAGCCCATTCATAGACTTCCGGGACTGCAAATGTTCTTGCAATTTAAGCAAAGCAGACAGAGTCAGAATTATCTACAAATTAAACAAAAAGTAACAGTGCAAACTGAAAATTGTAAACTGTATTGTACACAACTGTTTACCTATAAGATTAACTAATGGCTTGAGTGACTGTGTGCAGGACAGTTTACCGACTCGCAAGTTGCTAACCAAGTGCGCTGTAAAAGAATGAAGTTGACAAGGATTGTGAAGTGTTTTAAAGCAGAGTTAACAAAAGAGCCAACTGATAAACTCAAGTAACAGCCATTTTCATGGCTAATAAGTCGACTCCACCGATGCTACCATAACAAAGAAATATTGCATATATTATATAGTTTGATAAGATGGGAAAAGTACAGTACGAATTCTGTCGTTTAGTGGACGTTTCCAAAGCTGATGCAGAATTATTTTTGCTTCGTCCTGCTTCGAAGAATATGGCATACCACCTACAAAATGTAATGGCACTTGGAATAGATGGAGCTAATGTAATGACTGGGGCAAAAATCTGTTAAGATTTAAATTTAGTGTAGCCTAAGACGACTTTTGACATGCAGTAGGCGCCTACGACACTCTGTGAAGCAATAGAGAATAGTGTCCGAGATTTGTTTGACTGTTTTATACAAGTGTTTTCTGTTTAAATTCATTTTGTGCCTGAGTTTGACTCTGTTGGTTACTCAATGGTAATTTCCATCACCAGTCTTGCAATAGCTGATTTGATACTGAAATAAGTGTAACTCCCCCCCCCAATATAAATCACACATAAGACTTGCTGTGCAGTTCTGCGTTGCATTGGTCTATTCATTTTAACTCAAGTATTTAATAGAAAAAGTATTTTTACAGCTGTTGATAGATGAATCACATCTGAAAAAGTCTCCTGTATATATTCAAAACAAGCACGAAGCTCTCAAGTTCAGCAGCACAAAGCCAAACCCACTGTTTTTACTATGACAGTCAAAATGGCAGCTGCGGTAGTTCTAGGTATAACGTATTATATCTCCATAAGTTTCCGCAACCCTGGGTCTACTGATGCTTTGAGATGTTAATAGGAAAAGTCAAAAAAGCACAGGTCACAAGCACAAGCCTACCTGCCAAATCAGTGGAGAAAAATGTAAAAAACGTGACGCACCAAAAAGACTGCTCCGGTAGTTCTAGTCTTAAAAACAGCATCAGCTTAAGACCAACTAAGCAAATGATCCCATGAATAACCATAAGAAATAAATAAGAGCTGGTTCACTGACAGTTTGTACTTTTTGCAAAAAGAAACTATCGCGTCTGGTGACACAACAGTTAATATTACCGGGAAGCATAAATTCATCCACATACAAATCCACAAAGTAACTTCAGTCTTCAGTTTACTATCTATCAATGCAAGTATGCACCTCCATCTGTCTGATCAGAAAAAAAATAATAATCTGTGAATTAATGTGAAAATGCAGTGCTGTGACAATAGAGTAAAATCACTGAATAGAGTATAATCTGATTCATATACCTCGGCTGCTGCCCAGAAGGATGAGTTGGTTAAAATTATTAATCACAGAAAATGTTAGAACCAGTACTGTTAATTTTCTATATTCTTTCATAGTTTTGCCTTCTGCTCACTCCACCTTATCATAAATCTAGTTTATTTGCATTCCAAGAAGATATTTTAAGCTGCAGTCACACAGGTTTCCTCCCTCCTATTTGCCACTCTGCAATGGTCTGCAACTGCAGTACCTGTGGGAGCTTACAAATGTATGTTTCTTGTCTTTAATTTATATAGGAGCATGAATTTAAGAGATAAATGCCTTAACAAGAAAAGAAACACCTTGACTTCAGCACAGCGAAACCAGAATTTGAGTCAATTCTGAAATCTCATGCTATCAGAAGTGGTAGCGACCTCAATCTAAAACAAGTTAACAGACGCTGCTTCAAACCCTCTTGAGATCAATCCATCTCGGCTTTATTGATCCCCATTCGTAATACAGAATTGTGTTATCATTACCTGACATTGCCCTGAGCGCATAGAGACTTCTAAAAACAGCAGTGATCAATGAAGCCACATAGCTTCTGGTCACACAATATAATATACATCAATAACAAATTAGTAACCCTCTCTCTACCAATGCATATACATTTAAGAAAATGTTTGTGATATGTCAATTTGTCGCAAAAGGAAAAGCAGATACAGTGGAGGTTTCAATTACAAATGCTTCTGGTGTGCAGGAGCAGTGAGTGATTGGTTGGTTTAGAATATGCATCTGTCTTCTTGACACGAGTGGTCTAAAGGAAAAAAAATAGATGAATTCTCCCCTTTAAGACTGGATACCAATAATCCCTACTTCTCTGCTCTAACACAACAACTCCCACAGGTACTAAAGACCAGTTCTCCTCCATTTTAATGCATACCAGCTAACAGGTCTAAGGAAATCACTAAAGGGGATATTCAATCAAAAAAATGGAGCATCCATGTTAATTCCCTGTTCTATTGCACCATTCAATTAAACTTTCCAGAGGCAGTATGCTTTAAATGAATAGTTTAAAGAATGATAGCACAAGTTCAACACTTTTGCTAGCAGTTGTTCTCTTACTGTATGATGGGAAGCTTTATTGAACAGTGCCACAGAACAAGAAAAAACATAGATCATACAGCAGGGCTTTTTTTATTATTTTAAATACCCCTTAGACATCATTTGTAATCAATAAAAGCAATATGCATGACAAGTTAAAAATAATATTCTCAGCCCAGTTTGAAACTGAATTCCAATGTATACCTTGTAATGACAAACAGCTGCTTAAATCAGAGAAAGCTGTTAGAGGCCCCCTCTTCAGGATTCTCAGCCCAAATACTGTAGCTGTAAGAAGTCTATAAGATAATTGCCAAATGTCACACATACAGGTGGCTGACCATTCAGTGACTTTACCTGTGGTGACATGTATAGTCTATCAAATGGCACAAAAAAAATGGAGGTTGTCATCATTAGTGAAAACTTCAGGAGAGATAAATATTTGTATGGCAGTACTAAAGGTCATATCTGAAGAACCAAAAATGCTTGGATTTGGAATCGCTTATTGTAAATCAGAAAAGGGAAAAACTACAATGTCCATACTAATTTCTTCTTTTCTGTCAGTTTATTAAACACAATATCTTTTTACATCTTTCCTCACAGTATGTTTGTTCCATCCATTAGATAACGCACATTAACTGATTGAACCTGTCTAAATTATGTAACAGCGACGCTGATTGGCTGACACACTGACATCCCCTTGGAAATAAAGGACAGAAGTATGCGGTATGTGTACAAGATCTAAAAGTCACAGCAAAACTGAGCTCACTGGATATCTCACAAAAGGCAGGAAGCAACTGGCAGCCAAGATGTAACTTATGCTAAACCATAAACTTTAAAAAAATATATGTACAGCTATGGCCAAAAGTTTAGCATCACCTAGAATATTACGATTGAGACCATGTAAAAAAACACAAAACTATAAACCATTTTGATATTTTATTCATCATGTTACCAAAGAAACTATAACATGATATTGCAAAAGTCTACTAGAAGCCATAATAGTAGTACTGTATTTCATGTCAGATTTCACATTTTTTAATTTGTTAGTTTTTCGTTAAGTATATAGAAAACTACAAAGCGGTATATAATTCAATACATGAACGTAACATTATTCAGCAGATTTTATTTGACTTTATGAAACAAAATGTGTTAATTCTATAGGGTGATGCAAAACTTTTGTCCACTTATGGCAGAAAGCCATCCAAACATTTTTGGATTATCGAATCACAGCATTAAAACTATGGCTGTTTTTGGCTGTCTGGAGGTGCCAATTCTACTGAGAAACAACAGTTCAAAGAACAGAACTCTGAAGTAGGGGTATGGTAGGGCAGAAGCCCTGCTGGTGTAAATAGTGTGTGTGTGTGTGTGTGCGTGTATGTGTGTGTGGGGTGGGGGTAAGGTTGGCAGGCATGGGGCTAAATCTGCCCCTGGCAGCAAGCACAGGTGTGGCCATTCCACAATTAGGTAAATGAGTGCTAATTGGAGAGTGGCCACATGTAAAAAAAAAAAAAAGGAAGCAAAATCCTTTGTTTGTTGGAGTTTGTGATGTGATTTTTGTATCGTTTTGTAACGTGGTAGTGCCCAGACTACAAGCGTGTTATTCTTTTGTTTAAACCTTTTATTTTGGCCCTCGTGCTGTGTTTAGTTTGTTCCTGTTTGCTTTTGTGTTTAATAAACATGCAGATACACACTTAAACTGCAGCTTTCTGTCTCGGGGTTTAAAATTCCTGCCGGTAGCCAGCCTGGGCCGTGACACTACTCTAATCACAAGGGGACTTTCACTTCGCATAGACATTCGCACATTCAGTAACTAATCCAATACAGCGTTTTCTTCTCTCATGCTTTATTTTTTGTAATTTCATGACGAAAGCAATGCGTTTGATTTGTGACATAGTACTGGAGACTGAAGTTGTGCATTTACCTAATGGAGTTACTCAACCAGCTACAGCACATCTTTCTCGACCAGTGTGCTTAAATCGAAACAAATATCATTGGGGGCTATGAGGTCAAAGTTGGGCTTCCCCACTCTTTACTGTACGACACAGTTGTTCACTCATGTTCTGTGTGATCTGGAAGAATCTGTTTGCAGATTTTGCAGTTTAGCACCATTGTTATGAACATTTTTTGGCATTGTGCCTTCCCATTATGAAGTAAGCTACTGTAAAACTAGCAGGTTCATTCCACATATGCTAGGTAGTTTCTACTGCCACCCCCCCCTCCCCCCAACTTATTTAAGCGGTACTGTGCCACATACCAACAGCCTCCCACTGCTTCTAAATTTACAAAGAGCGTTGATCTTCTCTTAAGAGAGATAAAAGATCAGCTCTGGCTATTAAATGCCTATCTATGGTTTTAGGTGCTCTAAAATTGAGCAATATCAAGATATGTATTTTACCCTTCTGGGACTTAATCCGCTTAAGCGAATGGCAGTGAATGAATGATGATGACAGCGATTGCAATTGCAGATGATTTATGACTGTGAAATATATATTTGGCCGGAGGTCTCGTCCGCGGGTGCCCGACGGGTACCTGCGCGAGGCCGGCTGGAAATACACGAACAGATACATGCATACGAGTGCCACAGATAGGATGTGGCTATTAGCCACCTCCCCCCAAAAGACGAGACTGCCAAACCATGAATGGAGAATAAATAACGCACCCTACAGTTACGAAATAAATTGGCCGGAGGTCTCGTCCGCGAGTGCCCGACAGGTACCTGCGCGAGGCCAGCTGGAAATACACGAACAGATAGATGCATCCCAGTGCCGCAGATAAGTGGCTGTAGCCACCTCCCCCCGAAATGACGAGGCTGCCAAACCATGAATGAATAATGTAAAATATTTAACGCTCTCCACAGTGGCACTCTGCCCCAAAATACCCCCAAATAATGAATTTAATGAAAATCAGCAGCTGAAACATGAGCGTCCCAGAGCATGACTGCACCGAGGGATAGAGCCCAGCCTCTCAAACCCGACCACGCACCCCGCAGAACTACTAAATACGAACCACTCAGCACTCAGGTAAGGAAAAACCCCCTACGCACATATTTTATTTTTTTAGGGGGAAACCTCAAGAAATCCATGGTGCAGGACAGCCCTTCCTCCAGACTCTAAGTGGTCACCCCAGCGCTTGACTTAGCAGCCAAAACAAAAAGAAGCGACATGAAAGAATAGTGCACAGAGCTTTTATGCTCTTGCTGATGACGTATTTATTGGTTATGGACGGATTCGCCTTCCAGAAAAGCAACCAAGATTACAATTATTTTTTAGCTTTTTTTTTTTTTTTTTTTAAATGCAATTTTATCAAATGGAAATCCTGCTGTCTGGTTTCTCTTCAGTTCACCCTTCAGTGTGCCTCATGACATAGTCATAGTACCCTTTCAAACTATTTTCCCATCTGTTGAATACTGCAGCACCACTTATTTCGCAAGTTCAGACAAATGTCCTACACTGCTGCTTATTCCAGTAAGCGTTTATTTAATTTGATTAAGCAAGCACTATTTTATTCATGTACCGAGGCATATCTTAGACAAAATCTGACCGATGAGAAAAGATGAAAAGCCATACAGATTCAGAACAGCAGCTACAAAGCCATACCAAAAACATTCTTCACATTTTTTTACCAACTCCACCTTAACCTCAGAACTTGAATAGGCTTGCAAAGCTCTACTGTATAATATGTGGCTTATTTGTCAGGTAACAGATCCAGAATCTGGAGGTGTTGTCTTCATATTTATTTATTTTTTCTTGCTTTGCATGAGCCGCCCTCTGAAACAACAAACTATTCAACACCACTGGGCCCACAGCAGAGAGCAGAAACAGGTTGCTTTTGGCAGGGTTTCTGTCCTCTGTACACACTGGAGCCTGTGAAGAGCATGACTAGCTCCCCAGCACAAATATTCACTGCTGTAATCGTGCCAAAAAGTATAAAGACACAAACTCAAGTAGTGGAATGTGAGGCATTTCCTTTAATGTCCTCTAACTTAGGAAGGTCAGAAGACCATTAGAAAAAAGCTCCAAAATTACCATGGTCTCACTGAATTTCTCTCTGTCGGATTGGCGAGGACAAACAAGCTTTCTTGCATGCACGTTTTAGACTATGGAAAAAACCTTGAATTTAACATGTTAAAACTAGAAGAAACAAGCACATGTTGTACATTTTCCTCTTTAAGCTTTTCTCACATCTGTACTTTTGCTGTAGGTGTGTTTATTCACACAACTTTTTACTCTTAACAAAATTAACGCCAAGTGTATATAAAAAAAAAAAACCTAGATGTTGTATTCAATGTTATTAAGTGTAACTCTGTATGTAACTAGTAAGTAGCAAACATGACAAAACAGAAGAGGGAAAATGTATTTATTATGTAAGGGGCATACTCTCTCACAGGGTGCACTTTCGCAGCAGCATGGTGGACATTGGGTTTGAAGAAGAAAGTTACCCTGACCAGCTGACTGACGAGGCTGAAAGAAAATAATTAAGTCATCACATTATATTAGCCATATTATCTATTTATTTTTCAAAATTTCTAAAGTGCCACTCACCAGTAGGTATCGGGGCCCTACACAGATACAGTACAAAATGCTCTTAGAATTTGAGTACAGAAAACAAATCTCAATGCATGCTAGATCTACAAATATGCGTCTAAATTTAAAAACAGCATACATTTATGTATATACAATTACAGCTCTCGATAAAAGGAATATTCCGTTTACCATGTAAAAACGCAGATTATGAAAGGAATATGAGAATTCAGCCTGCAGAGCATTCAGAATATTCTAGCATTCTAAATACTTAATATTCGGAATACTTGTGCCATCTAAGCGTACTGAAGCATAATTCTTCACCAATGCATTTAAACAATTTCTGAAGACTTCTCCCAGTGGACAAACTATAAACTACACTGTCCACACCAGGGACTATTGTTTTCCATTAACCTCCTTCTTTAAAAAAGAGAAGCTGCAAAAAATAAATAAATAAATAAAAATAAATAAATAAATAAATTCAGGGGAAATGGTGCACTCCAAGTTTCCAATAAGTCTGTTCTATTATTAGTCACTTACACAACAGTTAATAATGAAAAAAAAAAAAAACACAAGACAGGAACCAATGACGTGTTTCTGATACAAACGGTGGATGTTATGAAGACAATTTAATGGCAAGGATCTGATGCAAAATAATAAAAAAATCTTAAAAAGGGCTACAAGTCCAGGGTAATAGGAACTAGCTCAGGGTTGCAAGAGGCTGCATACCTGTAGGAAGGCAGAATAACGTCTTAACACACGTTTTGAAACATTGCTCCAGTCTACAACTGCAAAATCTATATTCCATGCAGACACTTTTCCATGAAGGCATATGCAAACAGGGATCACACGCAAGCAGCGACCTACAGTGGGAGCCATGGCCAGCTTATCACCTGTTGCCACACTTGCAGGACAATAACAGAACAAACTGTCAAATAACTGTATTATAAAAAGGTACAAAGCTGAAACAATATTTATATTCTTTAAAATAAAACTCCCCTCACAGTCTACTAAGAGAAACAAGGAATATTTGTTGTATAGGTTTAAATAAATAAAATATAACATAGCCCAGTGTAATGTGAAGGGAAGTATGGTAAGCAGAACAATAATAAAAATAAAAAACACTGTAAATACGCATCACTATTATGGCAAAAAATATATGAATATAATATTACCAGGTAAAACTACCATGGTAATTTGCATAAGTCTGCAAGGTTGTATTAGAAGTTTAAAATGCTTATGATCGTTAAAAAAATATACATTATTCCTGGGTTATGTAATACAGACATGAGGAACGTCAAGAACACATCTTTCCTGATCATAACCCATATTACAAATATTTGTAAGCAAATATTGAGAAAAAGGGGACAAGTCAGAACAGTCAGACTAGTGTAGTCTTTAACTTCACAGGAATAACTTAATCCCCTTTTTTGCGACCACATGGTTCCGATTTAGTACAGTGCATCAGACTTAGTTTAGCTGACGATCACAACATCCAATTAACTTTTGGTACACTGCAATTGGGATTTGCAATGGTGCTAACATTAGTCCAAGCAAGTGGATCAAGCTCACTTACTCTCCCTGTTGGGCGCATCAATTGGACTAAATCTGGTGTATTGCAATTGACCCTTACCTGTTAGATAGTCAGGTAATAAACTTTTTAAAACCTAATTTTATTTAAAAACAGACAGCATTTGAAATTGTTCATGGGAAACAAGACTAATTTAATTGAAATGCTTTTTAGGGTTCTCTGTATAATGTATTTTAGCCTACTTTTAATAATAATAACATAATTTATGATATTCAGCTGAATTGCACCCCACTTAATATCATTTCAAACTGCGTTTCTTGTCATGCAGCAATGCTGGCTGTGCAGCATCTGTTCTCACTTCAGTGTTTTGTTTCAAATTAAATTGGAAACGTGTTGCAAAGGAAAAGATTTGGACAATAAATCACAAAGGCTGAAATAATTACTCTATAAGACTAATGAGAAAATATTGCTTTGGGAAGTGACCAGAGTGCATAGGCCCGACATGTAAATACAGTTAATTCTCATTAAAACAGATTCTCTAAAAAAGGTCCTGGCAGTCGTTTACTGGAAATGATTTATTAAAATAAGAATTCCTTTAAACACAAATTTCATGTTAGTATCGAATTATTTTGGAGCATTCTCAGTGAAGAAAAATGAGAATAAAATGGAAAACCATAGCTCGAACCGCTGAGTGTAAAAGGCAGGGCCATTGCCAGCCATGCCCAAGCCCTCAAACCCCTATCTAAAATGACCTAATAATATTCACAACTGGGCCCTCAAGACTACTGTATAGAACTGCAGTTTACAAGCCACTTCCACTTGTGGTTTAGCATTGGATTAATAAGATGGATTTGCTCAATTGTGGACTACCAAGGGAATGTATTTATTCTTTATTATTATGCTGATGTGCACTTCTATCTAATCAACATTATTACTTTACTTTATCCATGACTGAATTATGAATCTATACCAACATACTATTAACATCAGGATCCTACCTATTGTTGGATGTTCTGGAACAAAAAAAAAAAAAATTGATATTTATAAAAGGATTAACATCAATTCATTGCAAAGGTAGTGGCTTAGTCTTAACAGATACTTTTCAAAATAATCTTACTATTAGGCTGCCTTCTTTCTAGTCAACATTCTTACCATTCGAGCACGTTTAATTAACTAGGCTATGGTCGTATGAACTGAGCGGTACGGTGTGACTAGTCTGTGACAGTAAAATATAGTCTATAGATAGCAGCCAGACTTTTAATGAATGCACACAAGGGATGAAATGCATTTTATGTTGCAACAAAGCAATGTGTAAGAGAGCCTAATAACTATTGGTCTGATTTTAACCGGGCCTGTGCCTCGGGGGCTACAGATATTGGGAAACATATTAACTTGCATCCACATTAGTACCTCTGTACTGTAGCGCTGTTTGGGGACTATACATCCTACGATGCATTTGGAGTTGCCATAGTGCTCACACAAAAATGTGAATTTTTCTTGCAGATGAAAGAAGGTGTTGAAAGCAGTGGATAATGCACTTCAGCATGTGATAGCCTAGCGTCTTCTGTAGAAGATGCAGGACAGTTTAACTAAACTGCGTACTGCACTGACCTCAATTTTATCGTGGAGAATACCACACCATACTTATTTTTAGCTGATCATGGCTACCACTGTATAATAACACTTACACAACAACAACCGCCAAATTCTAAAACAGACCGTCTTACACAGATGAGATAATAAGTTTTTAGGTAACTGTTATAGTTACTAAAACCTTCTTCAGCATTTTGTGCAAGATAAGAACTTTATATTACTGAATGAATGTATGCCAACATACTATTAATGCCTATTGTGGGATGTTCTAATGATTTTACAAAGGTAGTGGCTTAGTCATCACAGATGTTTTTTGAAAATAATCTGGAGTAGGGAAACTGGTAAATTTAAAGATCTGTATCACCTGGGCTACAAGCATGGTTCATTAATGTACAGAGTAGACCAATGCTGGGTGGAACCAGGGAACCAACTGAACAGTCTAAAGTCTTGTTCAAAAAACAAATTTGTTTTTAATTAACCTTAGGGAATCCCTGAGTTTCGCTTTGAACCAGACCCTGTTGTTGTATTGCAAAATAGAGTAATTCAGCAGCCTTTTTTTTCCTTTTTTTTTTTTTTTAACAGCACTGTCAAGATTGCACATTGAACATTTAAACAGCCTTTTTCAGCGCTCAGCACAGCACGTAGTGGCAAGTAGATCAGGCAAATCTAGTTAACCGGCACCAATTAAATCAGACACAGGCTGTCAAGCCCCCAGTGCACCTCTGCACATTTCTGAGTAACAGCTTTGCTAAAATAAAACTTCAAGATGATGACAATTACCGGCAGATCCCACTTAGGTAAACCTCTCATCTGTTTTCATAGCTAGCAGCAGCACCAACACACTTCTTTACAGTCACAAACAAAGCCACTGTTATTCAGGGATTTGATTATAACCGTGATAACCACCCCAGCATAAACCCAAACAATATCCTTGTTTGCAAATTGTGGCAGGTCATACCAAGCATGCAAAGTCTGACAACCACACCCCCAGACTACAAAAACAAGAGCTGTTTGTCAAGGACTGTATTGCCCGCTGTTAAATTTGTATGGAAATTTGTATACCTGCAAATTGTTTAAAACATTAAGTTTGCCTTACTGTGCATTTAAACATACACATTCATGAATAGTTTATACATATAATTCTACATTTGGTTTACTTTCTGCCAGCGTATTCAGTGACTACAGGCAGAGAAAATGTTGTTTTTTCTTTTTTTAGCACAAAATGTTTCTACGAATACAAAACAGACTGTAACAGAGAACAATTAGAGAAGAATATACTTTATACTAGAGCAGTTACAGTCATTGGTAAATACCAGAGAAGTTCAAGAAATGGGCATGTTGCTTTCAGAATGGACAAAACAATATAATTCCATGTTCTGCACACAGAAGAAACACACACAGTATCTGTAGTTATCAAAACAAACAGCAATCTGAAGGTACAGTAATAGGCACGCGCTAAAGTAAAAAGATGCAGAGTATTTGTTCAGCTTAAAAGCCTGGAAATATGTTTTCATACGATTACAGTAAATGGCACTTAATAGCCTAATGTACGCATCCTGATCGATCCAAGTAAACTAATAAATTAATGTATTAAAATATCTCACTTATTGCAGTTTTATAACATTACCACAAGTCTGTCTTCTGAAGCATTCACAGCCTGTTGAACATAGCTGTAATTTCACACATTTCTAAAGCCTAATTCGCACAGGACTAAAAATCACCACAAACATTTTACCAACATCTGTGAAATTTAGTCCAATGCGAACATTCCATTTCTTTTTATCCCAGATAACTTTCTCAGAGGTGCTCAGATTTTTTTTTACAGGACATCAGAACCATCTGTAAAATTTCAGACTCGAGCGTCCTGTGTCTTTGTACTCCCGTGCATATCAACTATGTCAGTGTTATGTTAGATCTGATACAGAATTTATGGGATAGTTGCATCAAAGCAATACCAGACTTTACAGTAAACCATAATATAATATTAATTTGTATAATCTGTCCTGAGATTCTACAGTTCAGCAAAATGCAACGATTGGCCATAACCAAACTGGGGATCGGGGGAAAATACAAAACATAATTGGTGACTTAAAAAATGGATGCTTTGAACTGTGCATTTGAAGATATGCAAGGAAAAACATAACATTCAAGGGATGAAATGGTTATTCTAGCCTTTGGAAAAAAGAAGGTACAACAAAAAGATTTATTTGCACCAGGTTCAATGTTTAGAATCATGCACAAAAGTGCCTTCTCTGGCCACAACATCACATTTCATTTTGAATTTACCGACTTTTCTTGATGAAAACTAATCCACGTCCATTCACCGCTTCTGACCAGCTCTGAGGACACTTGATTTTTAGTCCTGAGCGAATCATGTTTATGGAAGAGTCTGAAGGACTCAGCGAAATTGCGTACCAAATTATGCTTGCTAATGGTACACATACAATCAGTGCATTTGCTTGTGAATTTTAAATGTCAACAGTTTTTGCTGAAAACTCAGCTGTCATTTTATGGAAAGTATAAAGCTTGTGAAGGTTTGGAGACCTAAAAGCAAATAGACAATTTCCTTCCATCCTTCATTTCTTGGGAAACTTAACATGCTGATTCTGTATTCTGCTTAAGATTGATAGATTTATCAAGTGGATAGATTGGAATTACATGGTTGGTATTCTCAATGGATTCCACTAATTGAAAATACCCAAGTTCCTTTCTTTTTTGGAAATTAGCTGTAATTACCATTTATAGGCAGCTGAAAACACTGAGGCAGTCTTAATAAGAATATAAAAGGAGATAGGTGCTTACCTTCGATCCTCTTTAGTGCCGACATACAAGTTTCTTGACTTGGAAATTCAAATGGATTATTACAGGTCCGAATGCTGTCACACTCACATTTCCCATTTATTATGTTGCAGCCCGTTATCAGGTTCTCATTGCAAGGCTCAAATCCAAGCAGCTGATCATCATCCCAGTTTTCATCTGCATGACAAAGACAGATTAGTGTTTTTTGTGAGGAAAAAAAAAAACACATCATAGCATATTTAACTTTTTAACTTTGCGTCCACCAGAGATGGAGTCTCAAGACCTGGTCTTGGTCTCAAGATCACATTTTGAGGTATTGGTCTTGATCTCGGTCTCGGCTCGTCTGGTCCTGATCTCGGTCTCAGCACGTCTCGTCATGCACTCAGACATAAACCGTTATTAATGACAACAATGAACAAATTGTTGACATTAAACAACAAGCTGGCCCAAGGGCAACAAAAAAAAAAAAATCATTTAGCCGTACTGGCCCACCTAGAGAGCAGTTTGACAATTTTGGACAGCATTAAGTGCAATTCCCCCAGTTTTACACAGAGTAGTATTATTCTACTGCACCTGAAGGTTGTTTATTGCTGTTGTCAATATTGGGTTACATGTGAAATAATAAACTGAATGGATCTAATAAAAAAAAAAAGATATATATATATGTTTTGGTTTTGTTTTTTTGCCTTTAATTTTACTAAGTAACCGCATTGAGATTAAAATCTCTTTTACAAATGCAACGGAGCCAAGAAAGGCAGGAGGTACAAAAACACAGATACAAAAATAAAATACAAATCATAATAATACAGCCAACAATCAGTGAAACATTCAACAATCAAATAGCAACAAACAGTAACAAGTCTGTTCAACTACTTAAAACATGCACACTCTCAAGTAGATAACTGTGCAGCTTACTCAAATTGTACTAAAGTTATTTGGGACTGCTTAAGTTTAGATTGTAAATCATTCTAGGAGCAAAATAGACAAATGATTTTTTTAGCAGCCTCTGTATGCACTTTAGGAACTTTGAAATTAAAAAATGTATGCAATCTAATACTGTAGTTACAAAAATCCACTGAAGTATTCATTTATATATGGAGGTAATTTACAAATAGCCTTATATAAACAGAATATACCAGTGCTTCAACCTTCGCAAAGCCAAGGAGGTCCAGCCAACCAAACTATATAACACACAATAATGGGTACTATAACTTGAATTCGCAACATATCTCAGGGCTGCATGATATATAGGATCCAGTTTGCTTAATGTTAAGGGTGATGCAAACCTATTGACTGTGTCCTCAATCAATTTATGGTAAGAATATCCAAGCAATTTTTTTCAACCTTTTTTTTTTAACTACAGAAAAACAAGATCAGATGTATACAAAAGCAGCAATCATGAGTTTCAATTTTTGTTGCAAGATTATCAATATGGACCTTAAAATTGAGATTACTATCCAACCAGATACTTAGTTATGAACTATCTCAATAACTTTGTTACCTAAAGTAACTAAAGATAATTCTTTAGTAGCATGTGTCCTTGTAAAAGAAAATAGCATAGCTTTTGTCTTACTAGAATTTAAAAGAAGCTTTAGATTAATTAAGACTCGTTGAATGGAATCAAAATCAGCCTGCAAATTACTGATTGCCAGGGGGGGGGGGGGGGGGGGGGGGGGGATTACATAGTAAAAAATAGCACCATCTGCATGCATGCATGGGGGCATATATATATATATATATATATATATATATATATATATATATATACAGTGCCATGAAATAGTATTTGCCCCTGTCTGATTTTCTGCATTTTTGCATATTTCTGACACTGAATGTTATCAGATCTTCAACCAAAATCAAACATTAGATAAAATGGACCCTGTGTGAACAAACACAATGTTGATACTTATTTCATTTATTTATTAAAGAAAGTTATGCAACACCCAATGCCCCTGTGTGAAAAAGTAATTGCCCCCTGAGACTCAATAACTCGTTACGCCACTTTTAGCAGCAATAACTGCAACCAAACGCTTCCTGTAGTTATTGGTCAGTCTCTTACAGCGCTGTGGAGGAATTTTGTCCCACTCCATCAAGAACTGCTTCAACTCAGTGACATTTGGACGTTTGAGCATAAACTGCTCAATTTAGGTCCTGCCACAACATCTCAGTGGGGTTTAAATCTGGATTTTGACTAGGCCATTCCAAAACTAAAATTTCTTGTTCTTCAACCATTCTGATGTAGACTTGCTTGTGTGTTTCGGATCATTGTCTTGCTGCATGACCCAGCTGCTCTTCAGCTTCAGCTCACGGACAGACGACCTGACATTCTCCTGTAGAATTCTCTGATACAGAAAAGAATTCATGGTTCCTTCAGTGATGGCAAGTTGTCCAGGTTCTGATGCAGCAAAGCATCCCCAAATCGTGATACTACCACCACCATGCTTGACCGCTGCTATGAGGTTCTTACTGTGGAATGCAGTATTTGGTTTTCGCCAGACATAGCGTGGCCCATGTTGGCCAAAAAATTCCACTTTTGACTCATCTGTCCATAAAACATTGTTCCAGAACTCTTGAGGATCATCCAGGTGCTTTTTGATAAACTTGAGACAAGCATTCATGTTCTTCTTAGTGAGCAGTGGTTTTCCACCTTGCTACTCTGACATCAATCCCATTTTTGCCCAGTGTCTTTCCGATGATGGAGTCATGAACACTTACCTTAGCCAAGGTGAGAGAGGCCTGCAGATCCCTGGATATTGTTCTAGGGTTCATTGCGACTTCCTGAACGATTTTACACCTTGCTCTTAGAGAGATTTTGGCAGGACGGACACTCCTGGGAAGATTCACTACTATCCCAAACTCTCTCCATTTGGACAGTATGATCTGACTGTGGATTGGTGGAGCCCTAGAGCCTTAGAAATGGCTTTGTAACCCTTTCCAGACTGACAGGCATCAACAGCTTTTTTCCAGAGGTCTTCATGGATTTCTTTTAATTGTGGCATGATGTGCCTCTACACCTGTTTGCTGACAACTTCACTGTGATGGTAAGGGCCAATGTTAGTCAGAAATTTATATTGGGCAGGGCTGGCCCAAATCACACCTGACTGTTAACCAAAGTATTCAAACAGCTGACCCTAATTATCCCTTCAATTGGGTTGAGTTAACTAGGGGGGCAATTACTTTTTCACACCTGAAGATTACATGTTGGATTACCTTGCACACCAAACATATGAAATAAGCACCAAAATTTGGTGTAGTTTTTTCTCTCAGACCCTCTATATACTACTACAACCCAAAATGTTTACGGCTTGAATAACTGACTATATATGATGATGTTGGGTTTTTAACTTTTTTTCCGACAGTTAGGCTGTATTTGTTCCCCCGGCACTATAAAAAAGTTGTATGTGTATATATATATATGTGATCGACACAAAAAAAGTCCACAATGTCAAAGTGAAAAATAAAATCTACAAATTGTTCTAAATTAATTACAAATATATCAGAAAATAATTGATTGTAGTCTTTTTCAGAGTAATCACAGAACTAAGACTTTCAAGAATTCGACTCAGTGGTGTGGAACATTCTGTTAAACTACAGATCTCATGTTTAAATAACATTTTTAGGATTATTTTAGGAGCCTTGAAAAAACAAGTTCTAAAAGAAAAAGAAAGAGGTGCAGGTCACAACGTAATCGTAATAAGACGCCCATGTTTTGCAGTTATCTAACCTGATTTTGCATATAAACATCGCAAGCTAACTTGTGATTGATGTGCAATACATTCTGTTTCACATTGAATCCGGTCTAAGATCCGGTCTTTTTTCAGCTGTTTTTAAGTCTTATTGGTGCCCCCTACTGGCTACCAATGCACCACCATAGAAAAGTTTCTCCTGACGCTATTTTTTAGGTAGGGAAAGTGTACTACGCAGAAACGAAGATGCATATGGCTTTCATTAAAATCGATTAGTAAGGGGTTTACAATTGGAAACAATGTACCAAACATATCTGGAATACCTTTAGAAAAAACTGGTAATAACAAGCTGAAACAACTTTGGCAGAAACATCTGGTTTGAATAATGTTTGAGTATGTAACTAGTTACTATGCAGCAGTCTGCTCTACCGTAGTACATTTTTTTAAGACAAGGGACAAAAGAACAGCACAGTACCGTAATTGAATAGCCTAATGTTTGACCGTCATGAGCAGAAGTGCAGCTCTAATGTAACGCGGTTTTACTGGGGTATTTTAGTTGAAACACAATCACATCAATTACCGAACACGTAGCTAATCCACACAAATATATAACCAGTATAATAAATAACCCCCTCCCTTCGTTTATGATGACGACGGGCCATTAACAGATTAAGATTAACGATGTATTAGCTAAATGTGAGACACCACTCCGTGAAAACATTTTAAAGGATCAAGCATCTGATCTCCGGAATTTGACGTGTAGGTCCTTGGCGCTGAAGTAAAATATACCAGCTCATGCGCAAGCAAGAGGCATAGCAAACATTCCTATTTAAAAAAAAAAAAAAAAAAAAAAAAAAAACAGTGGAAAGGGGGGTCTGACACCAAATCCAAAAACAGCAAGGAATCTGTTACACCCCAAAATAAATGGAAACCCCACATGCAGCAAACAGATTAACTCTAACATTTTAATGAAATGGACTGCTCTAAGAAATGCATTATACAGACTCCTGCTACTATGGAAGCTGATTGACATGGAGCTTTGCCATGCACAGTTCTGATTATGAGATTGCTTTAACAGCTGGTTCATAACATTTAGAAAAACAAACCATATAGTATTTTTCAACTAATTCAACTTTGGCTCCAACCAAAAAAAGATCATTGACATTCAGCTAACTTTTAACATCTGGCTTCCATGCTAGGTCAAGATAATTTAAATATTTGGTGACAACTCATATTGTCCTTCATTCATCTTTTCGGAAAATGCCATCGTTTTTTACGCACAAAACTATATATTTATTTGATCATGCTGACCATTGGTTCGAAGCTTATAATTTCTATCCAAATAAACATTCATAAATACATTGCCCCGCTATCATTTGCAATTAATAACAAAAAATAACATAATACGTGCTTTGATTTTGACGCATACCTTCACAAACCCCAACTTCATATTCCGTAATGGAATCACCGTTGAGTGGGGGTCTGATGACACACCGCAGACCACGGTCACAAGTCCCGTACAGTCCATAGACTCCCCCGCAGCTCTCGTTCTTTTGCTTCGCACAAACCGAGCAGCAACCGCAGATACCCAAAACTACACTGCCCGGACAGTTCTTGGGCTCCTCGCATTTCGATTCATCACAGGGCAGACACACAAGCGCTCTGCTACTTTTTGCCATCAGGATCAGAAGTTGGGCAATTAGCATGCATTTCGCAGTAAGGTACATCATAGAAGAAGCCATTTGTAATAATTTATCCAAGAAGGCAGCAACAAAATAGAAATCAAATCGAAAGATATGGTTCCAGCAAAGGCAGGTTGTGATCTTATTTTTTTCTCGTTTCCTTAAACTTTTTTCATGTAAGACAGTGTTGGTTAAAAAACGATGGTTCTTTAACACTGATCTCGATTTAAAATAAAACTACTCTCCCTCACTGTGCACGAATATGCAGCATACGACAAAGTTTCTTCCTAGTTTTTCTCCACTCTACAAAAAAACTTTTCTTTCTGGAGTCAGAAGTAGCTATGCGATTGCGAATTTTTTAAAAAATATATATAGATATATATTATATATCGATATTCATATATAGATATATATATATATCTTCTATATATATATATATATATATATATATATATATATATATATATCTTCCTGTTTAGTGTTCTCGAGCTCCGATCCACATCAGTAATGCACAAACCCCAAGAAAGAACAAAATCATTTTGATTTGATTACTTGACTGAACCAAAAGCTTTCCTGTCACGATTCTGATCTGTCCTTATGTTTATCCTTCTCTGAAAACCCAGCACAAGGCGTTTCACTTGCTTCACCCTTCAGTCCTGTTATGACCTCATAGTAAACCCCGCCTTCTTTTCCATTAGCTTTGTCTCATTGGGCAGACGATTCCATATATTGAAAACGAAATGTTGGCACATGAGCAAGGTATAAAATCAAGTGTTGTTCTGAAGCTGTGGTAATTGCAGGTGTTGAGCTGAGATACATTCTCTGGTAGACCTTTAAATAAAGCACATACCGTAAATTCACACTTTCTAAATTCATCCACTCTGCTATTTGCAAACTGCAAAACATTTTATAATATTTGAATATAACATTCATATATAAGTGTATATATATATATATATATATATATATATATATATATATATATATATTATATATATATATATATACACACACACACACATTATATATATATATATATATATATATATTATATATATATATATATATATATATATATATATATATATATAATATCGTATATAATCTGCACATATTGCAGTTCTCAGTCCATCTACAAAACTGGAATACTGTGTAGACAGTTTGAACATGGCAAAAAGCCGAGATGGTTTTGATGATTTAGGCATGCTGGATTGAAAAAAAAATAAAAGTATAATTTACACAGTATTTGATGATTATTTCACTGGCCACTTACTTTTTTGTTTAATATATGTAACAATCACTGCAGACTTGTTACCACTACGTGCCAGAAGCAGCTCTGGACAGTGCCTCTAGCAGGCTCCTCCCAGGGAGCTCTCATGTTGGGGAGAGAGCTCCACACCCTGGTGGACCTTGTGTTCTGCATGCCACCACAGTTCAGTACCACTCAACTGGCTGGACCAGAGTATTTCCAGCAACTACAGGTCTGAGTATACTGACCCTGGCCTAAGAAAAGACTCTGCCCCAAACTGGTCAGTCACTGGGAGGGTCAGTGTGTTGTGATGGAGTGGCTATCCAAGGTGACCTACCAGGTCAGATTCCAGATGAGGGTTGGGTAGTCATCCTCCACCACAACCACCTAGCACCCTACCACTCCTTGGGAGCCATGGGGAGCCAAGCTACGGAACTCACTTCTCTCTCAGCACCATTGCCAGACCCACTGTCTGACTCCCCAGCAGCTGGGACCCAGGACATCGTAGTGGAGACGATCCACAGCCACCTCAGTCCTCACCGCAGCGTGGCCAGTATTCCCTGTCAGCCACTACAAAGACTTGGACTTTTTTTACGAACCATGGATAACGGGATGTTCGGCCCTAAGGTGGGGGCAGTGTAACAAGCACAGACGACCTGTTACTGCTGCCTGCTAGAGGAAGCTCTGGACAGTGCACTCTTTGGGGAAAAGGTAAACTGTTACTGTAAATTCTTCTTTTGCTGTTTATATTTGTTATTGCAGTTACTGTCTTTATTAAGCTATGTAATTCAAAGATTGTTAGCTTAGTTCTGTTGTTTATTGTGTTGTTACATGTGCCACCTTGAGACTGTACAGTGCGAATGTGTGAGGGGAGCAGCTAGCTGGAGCTGTGAGTGAGGGTGTGTGGAGTGGTACTTAACTGCTTGGCTGGCTGATTGATTGTTCACCTTCTTTAATAAGAGCTAAAAGAGCAACTCTGGTCTCTCTTTTGGATAATTTATAATTAGGGCTTCTGTTTATCAGTGTTTATTTTTAGCTGTTTTCAAGTTTTATGCAGATATCCTGAAATCTTTTATCCCCTCCCCCTCCCCCCACCCACCCAGGGCTTTTGTAACTCAACAGTACTTGCACTTTAGCACCCTTTTTCCTTTTCTGCCTTCTGGGGGGGGGGGGGGTTGTGTCTCAAGGCCATTTTTTTTTTTTTTTTTTTTTTAATTTCGCCACAATTTGTAATCTCGTTTTAAATCTCGCAAGCGTGTACAAACTTCCCTGTCTGTGGAGCCTCCACTAGAAATTTAGGAATTTGCTCCCACTCAGTAGTTGCGGTGGATTTAAAATACTGAGAACAAATCAATGCTAGATACAAGTCAGGAAGAAGGGACATTGCATAACTGCACTGGGAAAGGGGTGAAATCAACGTTACAGTGTTCTTATAGTTTTTATTGGATATATACCAATTTCTTTTTTTGTATCTGAAGGGTTTTATCAGTGTTTAACGGTTAAAATGAAAAAAAAATCTGAAGCCCTATGTGACAGGATAACAATTACTTAACATGCAGACTGCCGGGGCAAGACTTGATGATTATCAATCAAGTCCCAGCACAGCTGCTAAAAGGAGCAAGAATTTCTCACTCGGAGTTGGGTGTTCAGTGTGGAGAGAAGGGGAGAAAAATACTACCAATTACCATTGCTACACGTTCTGGTTCTACACCAGCCCGCTGCTTGTTATAGATCAGTGTTTGTTTGGCCAATATGTCGTTTTTTTTGTTCTGTGTTTTGTTTGAATAGCGTACCAAATTGTGTGGTGCTTTTTATAGAGTTGAGGCCACCAAAATCATAGCACTTTTGAACTAAGCCCATCGCAAACACTTCAGAGATGAAAGTCATGGGAGATTAATGAGTTGTCATGCTGCAGCTCCTAGTTACCATTGTTTGTGTTTTTTAATTAGGTGCATGGATACTAGATTGGGTTAAAGGGCTTCACAATATGTTTGTCTACATAAGAATTTTTTTTTTTTTTTTTTTTTTTTTTTTTTTTTTTTAAATGCACTGCACATAGGTGATGATATGACCATGGCATGTATTCATCCAGAGCTTGATAATCCTAAAGCACCGACTGACAAGTTATTTTTGTTGAAAGGCAACAGCAGGCATGCATGACAGTGGAACTCTTCCAATCTAGTCATCTCATTCATATTTTGTACTCAAATTTGAGGTTACAGAAAAGAAATAAATGTTTTGTAAATTATATAACAGTACTTCACTGCATTCTGACTCTGTACAAACATTTTCAAAATGATGTGTGGGTATTCATATTTATAAAAGTGGGGGTTTTAAAACAAACAGGGATGCAGTACAATTACTCAAGTTCAAGGAGATGATGGGACTTGCAGCTAAGCAGTCTGCATGCATAAAACAAATCTGGTCCTTATTTACAGAGGTTGGACAAAAATTGAAACCACCTACACTATGCAGCACATACGTTTGTTTAAATATGCTGTACCTCAAATGACTCGTTTGTTCATTATGGAATTGGAATTCCATAACAAACAAATGGAATGGACTTAATATGTAGCTCTTTTCAACTCAGTTTCATTCACAATGGGCAATAAATCTCACCTACTTTAAAAGAGGGCGATAGCAGGTGCTCAATTTACAGGTGCCAAGTCAAAATTTACTTTTTAAATTTTACCATTGTAAAAGCATAGTAAAGTGTTGTAAAGCACAGAGGTATGATAAAGTATTTAACAAATTTTTATAAAAAACTATGTAGAAACAGTAAATGGTATGAATCATGTTCTTAGAATTGAGGCAGTACATATTTACAGAAAAAAAAAACTTTATTAAACAAATTACTTTATTTGTCAGAGCTGCTTATAGTTTATCTGGACAGTGCCAGGTATCTGAATAGAGCCATATTACTGAACAGTCTGTCTCAGTTTGTTGTTGAAAGATGCTGTCTGAGCTCCAGTAGAGCTCACATGGCTCTGATTGGCTGACTTGGCAGTTAAGGGAACAAGACTGGTTGCTTTTGTCATTGCAAAGTATTGATTTGCTGGATCTGATGGATAACTAAATTTGGACCAATTGTGTCTTTGTTCCGTATTTGTTGTCCAATAGATGTGAACTGAGCTTTCAATTGAAAAAGCTGTTACTTGTGCGGATTGATTTTGAATTTGATTCGCAGGTGATAAGATGACCTTCTAGCGACCATCTACTGTGTATTAATGCCCGCTATACCTGGAAACTGATAAGCTGATGATACTGAATCATTATTTTTTTTACACAAATGCTTGTGCAATCATATCATCACAAAGTATTTTAGATTATATATGTTGTAAAAAAGATGCTCGCCACACAGGCTTGCTCGAGTTCTTTTCCATTCCAAACATGACCCAACATATAGGATTGAAAGAAACCTGCTGACGCACACTTTTAATAATACAAAATAAAAAAAAAACGAAACAAAACGCCTAACTCCTTCAAAGCTCTTACTAAACATTTCTAGGTTCCCTGACTCGTTCATAAGGCAGCTAAGCCATTTACCTGACAAAACATACAAAAACACAGTATTTCAAGACCAAACAAAAAGGCATCAAACAGTACCTTTTACTATGATTGATCAGTCGGGCTCTCCACACAGCAGAAGACTGAGCAGACTGACTGATCTCCTTTAATACCCTGCGCCTGGCTCTAATTTCAATAATAGCCAGATACAGATGATAATTAGCAATAAAATAATAATCAAATAAGGGCTTTTCAGCTCGTGTCCTTCTGGGAGGTGTAGTCCTGTGACCCCCCCTGGACTACACTCTCACAATATATACAGTGCCAAGAAAAAGTTTGTGAACCCCAATGATAAGTAGTTTTACCGTCATAGCCTTCTTGACTTCTTTTCTTAAATATCCAATATGGTTTATATTAACCAATTCCATGGTTTTTTTTTAAATAAAATGATGTATGAATTAGACAAACAATGAGTAATTAAAATTCAGGGTATGTGAAAAAGTGCTCAATTAAGGGGATAATTAGAATCAGGTGATTAAATAATTAGGTAGATATGCAGGGGTGAGTTTTGGAGGCCCCATCCTATATAAAGATCAGAAAGTTTGTGAGTTTGGTCTTCACCATACAGGTGTGTGGAAACACGCCATGTCATGATCAAAAGAAATTTCTGAGGAGCTCAGAAAAACAGTTATTGATGCTCATCAGTCTAGAAAGTATTACAAAACCATTTCTAAGAATTTGGGGCTCCACCAATCCACTGTCAGACAGATAGTCTACAAATGGAGAAAGTTCAAGACCACAGTCAGTCTACCCAGGAGTGGTCATTCTACCAAAATCTCTCCAAGAACAAACCAGAAAATCATCAAGGAAGTCACAAAGAACCTCAGAGTAACATCCAAGGATTTGCAGACCTCTCTTGCCTTGGCTAATGTGAGTGTTCATGACTCAACTATCAGAAAAAGACTGAATAAGAATGGTGTTCATGGAAGGATAGCCAGGAGGAAATCACTGCTCACTAAAATGAACATTGCTGCCTGTCTGAAGAGCACATAGATGATCCACAAGACTTCTGGAACAATGTTCTCTGGACAGATGAGTCAAAGGTAGAACTTTTTGGCCTAAATAAGAAATATTATGTTTGGTGAAAACCAAACACTGTGTTTGATCAGAAGAACCTCTTGCCAACTATCAAGCATGGTAGTGGGAGAGTGATGGTTTGGGGCTCTTTGCTGCCTCAGGAACTGTACGGTTTGCCATCATTGGCAAAACCATGAATTCTGCATTGTATCAAAAGATTCCAGAGGAGAATGTCAGGCCATCCGTCTGTGAGCTGATGCTGAATCGAAAGCGAGTCATGCAGCAAGACAATGATCCTAAACATACAAGCAGATCTAAAAAAGAATGGCTGCAGATGAAGAAATTCCACATTTTAGAATGGCCTCGTCAAAGTCCGGACCTGAAGCGAGCTGTCCATGCAAGGAAACCCTCAAATGTCACAGAGTTGAAGCAGTTCTGTAAGGAGGAATGTGCCAAAATTCCTCAAAACCGATATGAGACTGACCAACAGTTACAGGAAACACTTAGTTGAAGTCATTGCTATTCAAGGAGGTTACTGAATCTAAAGGTTCACATACTTTTTCACACATGGATACTGAATGTTGAATCATTTGTGGACAAATAAATGTTGAAAAAGTATCATGTTTTTGTGTCATTTGTTTAATCAGGTTATCTTTACTTATTAGGATTAGATTAAGATCTAACAACATTTTAGGTTTGAAATATGTGAAAATCTTAAGGGGTTCACAAACTTTCTCACAGTATATGTGTGTGTGTGTGTGTGTGTGTGTATGTATATATATATATATATATATATATATATATATATATATATATATATATATATATATATATATATATATATATATATATGTATATATATATATTAGGGATGCACCGAATCCAAGTTTTTGGGATTCGGCTGAATACCGAACCAAATACTGAATCTGTCAAGAAAACTGAAGGAAACTGTTCAATGAAACAGACTGGCAGCAACTTCCATGGGGTGTGCGCAATCTACAATTTTGAGCCTTTCAGTTAATAGTATTTTTTATTACCAAATAGAAATATATAACTGAACAAGATTTCAGTTTGAAACGTACACAATTTACCGCTAGTCCCCACAACAGAACACAACAGAAACATCAAAATACAAAACTGTTTACTTTACCTTTACAAGAAAGTAGAGCTCCATCTTTGCTATAACCCACTATTTTCTTTAATGACGTTTCAACCTGTGTCTTCTGATCTGAGAGTAGCGTTGCCAACAGGCTCCAGAATCTCGGACACTTTAAAGAAAGTCAGGTTTTGTAACTCACCTCTCTAAACTGCAATGTATTCGGTAAAGTGAGTGTGAATTGAGCGAACTGTCGCTAAATTAATTGAATTGTTTTACTTAGCTGTTACCAAAAGCACACACATTCCTGCGAGGATCGTTTCCTTCAATCAGACCAATACAGCAGCTGATTGGCTTTCTCAGTCTGACTGGGCGGGACTGTGTGAAGCAAGAAATATTAAACAGATAGAATCTTTACCTGCTGTCACAAGGTTAAATGAAAGAGTGCTGGTGAGTGCAAAGTTATGTATAATAATGGTGTTGCACTATTTTGATAGATATTGTTTACTGTATAAAAAGAAAATCAAGTAATACGATTAATCATTGTTACGAGGCTCTCCGGGTAGAATCGCCACCACAACTAAACAATTAAATACATTTGCTAAACTGCTTAAGCCATTCACGCTCACTTTACATGTCAAATATATTGCAGGTTAGAGGTAGGAGTTAAAAAAAAACCTGACCTGCCATGAACTGTCCTGAGGTTCTGGAGCCAGTTGGCAACCCTATCTGAGAGCTATGAGGAGCAAATTGCAATGATGAGTGACCTGAATCTCCCTGCGAAATAAAACCCACGTTGATTTAAATGCACCGTGTGTGTAACACATGTCAAATAGGCTATGAAATAGTTTTAAAAATATGTTAATAAAACACAGCAGCTCCCAAATGGTTGAACTTGTAATGGCACATTACAGTAACGTAATTCAATTTACTAAGCATATTGTTCAGCAACGTCTTGCACATCTGACAGCTGTAAAGTTACTAAAAATATATATTTCTGTGCACCGATTATTTAATTTATTTTTATCTCAGTATTACTTCTAGATCACGTTTGACAGACAAAGCAACAAAGCACAATATTCCACAACTACAGTTTGCAGTTACTATATATTATAGGTTTACTCCATGAAAAGTGTGATGTGAATGTGCTGTTGCATACGGGGGTATGTTTGCATTCAGCAACTGCGTGTGCCACCAGTAATTTAGGGAGTTGAGAGCTGCGACAGAGTTCATCAAACGTGTTTTTGTTATTAAATACAACAGTTACGTTCAAACCATGTCTTTTATTTAAATAAGAACTGCACACATTGGAGGGACGTATTAAAATGGATGTGCATCTGGGCAGATGTAGGATTCGGATTCAATTCACCTAATCCGAACCCTGCTCAAGAAGTAGGTATTCAGACCAAATCCTGGATTCGGTGCATCCCTAATATATATATATATATATATATATATATATATATATATATATATATATTATATATACATATATATATATAATCCATTTCCTATAAGTTATATTTACTCATGATTGAATCACTAATTCATTAAATGAGTACTACTTTTGCATGTGAAAATATTTTAGTTAGCAAATCATGAGAAAAGTGAAGTGACCAGCCATATTGACAGGATTAATGAATTTATTTTTAACATACTGTAAAAGGTACATTCACTTCTGTGATGCAGGTTGCAATTGATTCCAGTAATTTTCCAACCTTTAACATTTCTGATGCATATCTTACATTCCTCTTCACATGGCGTAGGAATTTCCGTTTATTGTATTGTAGGCTGCCAGGCAAGCTAGCTGGTAAGAAGCGCCTTTCAGGAAACAATTAATTTGCGTAATTATAAAAAGGGTGTTTTTCAATATACTTTATGTGTTCAGAAATGTTTCGATAGAAGGTTCTCAGGTGCTGAGTGAGTTATGACAGCATGGTTCAAAACCTACTCACACTGAGGTACCACAGGATGCAGTGCATTGGGCTTTGTGCTCCTGCAGGTGAGGGAGTAAAATCGGCTAGGTATAGTTCTCCCCTACTGGTCAGGTGTCCAACAAATCCAGGCTGAGACTTCCTATGCTTGGTCTTACCTGGTTCAGTTGCTTAGGTGTGTAGGATGAAAGAGGCGATTGGCTTGACTGAGGGAGCGGAGGTTGTCCTTTGATATTTATTCCTCCTGAATCATAAATGCAGCAGTGATGTAACATTCAAGGTTTATTCTGTACCAAAGTGGATATGGATTATTGTCTTGATATTAGTCATTGGCTTCAGGGTAAATGTACAGAATTGTTGGGCGGATTTGATCCGCAACAACTCTTAATTTAACTACAGCATTCCTAATTAAGGGACCCAGGAGACTATGAAGAACATGTCCTACTCTAGTACATTGCCAAATCCAAGTGGCTAAGCAGTGAAAGTAGCAGGAAATCCCAATTGCAATAGTTGTGGCAACTGAGAGGAATGTAACAATGCAGTATATCATTTGCAAAACACTACTCTTAATTTACCTGTTTCTTCTTGTAACTTAATATTTTTATACCATTAAAATGGTTTTATGACTCTCGGAGCGTTGGCTGTTCAGTAACGTTTCACAAAACTCATTACAGGTTGTTAATTAATAACATGAGCTCTAGATTAAATGTTTTCTTAATTGATGTTTACCTCATTACAGCCTGACTTCCAAAGTGATTGTTAGTGATTTGAGCCTGTTGAACACAGAAAAATAAATATTTTTCCTTGTTTATTAGAAAATCAGCATGTGAATCAAAGGAAAACAATAGAGAGTGCAATAAAATGAAAGCACATTGTATCCCAGAGAGACAATCTTAACTAATCCACGCGGCCACCTCCAGCAGCTTTACAGTTTAATGAGCATCCTCAATGCTCAGTCACTACCTCTATATTATGTTAAGGCTGCTCAAGTATTTCTCCGTGAGTTTTTAACAAAACCATTGGTAAGTATGCCCAATCACTAAAGAATGATATTGAAGCTCCCCATAGACATATTCCTTCTCTAGAGCAGACTCTGCTTGGAAATAAGTTAAGAGGCTTAGTACGTCCTATTGTTGCTCCTGCAACAGCTGTATACTCACCCATCACAGCTCTGTCTGCCAGCAGATTTCACATATGTTTCCTGTCCAGTCTGCATCCAACTGATCAGTAATCCCAGATTGAGCTGTGGACTCCATGTGCAGGTGGCTGGGTCCTTGTGCTGCTACACCTCAATTGCAGACACTGCCAGAACACAAGGCACAGGCCTTTTCTCTTTATAATGCATGCTTTTCTTTGTCCCTTCAACCAAGATCTCCTCCTCATACTCCTATACCCCTTTTTCAGATGTGCACCTAGTTCACATCAAAATAAATTTCAGTTTTAAATTGTATTTATATAGTGCTTTTCATACCACAATATCTCAAAGTGCTTTACATCTTGGGAAGTGCAGTAT
Organism: Polyodon spathula; assembly: GCF_017654505.1. Taxonomy (NCBI): domain Eukaryota; kingdom Metazoa; phylum Chordata; class Actinopteri; order Acipenseriformes; family Polyodontidae; genus Polyodon; species Polyodon spathula. The sequence continues at coordinate 39,041,258 of NC_054539.1, read as the reverse complement.
CAAGATATAGTAAAAATGACAAAATAACAATTACAAAAATAAGCTAGTAATAAAAAAAAAAAAAAAAAAAAAAAAAAAAATATATATATATATATATATATATATATATATATATATATATATATATATATATATATATATATATACACACACACACACACACACACACACACACAATACTGTGCAAAAGTTTTAGGCAGGTGTGAAAAAATGCTGTAAAGTAAGAATGCTTTCAAAAATAGACATGTTAATAGTTTATATTTATCAATTAACTAAATTCAAAGTGAGTGAACAGAAGAAAAATCTACATCAAATCCATATTTGGTGTGGAACTGATTGCCCTTCTCTATTAGAGGTGCTGCTTTGGTCAATATTTTTTAAAGACTTTTATAGTCCAGCCTTGTTAACCTACATTACAAATATGTCTGTCTGTCTGTCTGTCTGTCTGTCTGTCTCTATCTATCTATCTATCTATCTATCTATCTATCTATATATATATATATATATATATATATATATATATATACATATATACAGTACTGTGCAAAAGTTTTAGGCAGGTATGAAAAAATACTGTAAAGTAAGAATGCTTTCAAAAATAGATATGTAATGGTTTATATTTATCAATTAACTAAATTCAAAGTGAGTGAACAGAAGACAAATCTAAATCAAATCCATATTTGGTGTGACCACCCTTTGCCTTCAAAACAGCATCAATTCTTCTAGGTACACTTGCACAAAGTCAGGGATTTTGTAGGCATATAGTCAGGTGTATGATTAAACAATTATACCAAACAGGTGATAATGATCATCAATTCAATGTAGGTTGAAACACAATCATTAACTGAAACAGAAACAGCTGTGTAGGAGGAATAAAACTGGGTGAGGAACAGCCAAACTCAGCTAACAAGGTGAGGTTGCTGAAGACAGTTTACTGTCAAAAGACATACACCATGGCAAGACTGAGCACAGCAACAAGACACAAGGTAGTTATACTGCATCAGCAAAGTCTCTCCCAGGCAGAAATTTCAAGGCAGACAGGGGTTTCCAGATGTGGTGTCCAAGCTCTTTTGAAGAAGCACAAAGAAACAGGCAACGCTGAGGACCGTAGATGCAGTGGTTGGCCAAGGAAACTTACTGCAGCAGATGAAAGACACATCATGCTTACTTCCCTTCGCAATCGGAAGATGTCCAGCAATGCCATCAGCTCAGAATTGGCAGAAAACAATGGGACCCTGGTACACCCATCTACTGTCCGGAGAAGTCTGGTCAGAAGTGGCCTTCATGGAAGACTTGCGGCCAAAAAGCCATACCTCCGACGTGGAAACAAGGCCAAGTGACTTAACTATGCACGAAAACACAGGAACTGGGGTGCAGAAAAGTGGCAGCAGGTGCTCTGGACTGATGAGTCAAAATTTGAAATATTTGGCTGTAGCAGAAGGCAGTTTGTTCGCCGAAGGGTTGGAGAGAGGTATACGAATGAATGTCTGCAGGCAACAGTGAAGCACAGTGGAGGTTTCTTGCAAGTTTGGGGCTGCATTTCTGCAAATGGAGTTGGGGATTTGGTCAGAATTAATGGTCTCCTCAATGCTGAGAAGTACAGGCAGATAATTATCTATCATGCAATACCATCAGGGAGGCATCTGATTGGCCCCAAATTTATTATGCAGCATGACAATGACCCCAAACATACAGCAAAAGTCATTAAAAACTATCTTCAGTGTAAAGAAGAACAATGATGGTATGGCCCCCACAGAGCCCTGATCTCAACATCATTGAGTCTGTCTGGGATTACATGAAGACAGAGAAGCAACTGAGGCTGCCTAGATCCACAGAAGAACTATGGTTAGTTCTCCAAGATGTTTGGGCCAACCTACCTGCCAAGTTCATTCAAAAACTGTGTGCAAGTGTACCTAGAAGAATTGATGCTGTTTTGAAGGCAAAGGGTGGTCACATCAAATATTGATTTGATGTAGATTTTTCTCTGTTCATTCACTTTTCATTTTGTTAATTGATAAACATAAACCATTATATATCTATTTTTGAAAGCATTCTTACTTTACAGTATTTTTTCACACCTGCCTACTTTTGCACAGTACTGTGTGTGTATATATATATATATATATATATATATATATATATATATATATATATATATTAGATAGATAGATAGATAGATAGATAGATAGACAGACATATTTGTAATGTAGGTTAACAAGGCTGGACTATAAAAGTCTTTAAAAAATATTGACCAAAGCAGCACCTCTAATAGAGAAGGGCAATGAGTTCCACAATCTGGTAGCAATAAATGCACTTCCTCCTCTTCTTTTCAATTTTACCTTTGGGAGGAACAAAAGACCAGTGTTCCAACCCTTGTCCGTTTTTCACAGAACACAAAAAGATACAATGTCAAAAATACATGAAAGGACTGTGTTTTTTTTTTTTTCAGAATACAACTTTATTCCTGAGTTTAAAACAATTTAAAACAGGGATTTCATCTGAAACATAAATAAATAGAGATTATACATCAAAATATATGTTGATAGTAATACATAACTCACCAGTTCATGGGAAAACAACTGTTAGTATATTTTAAAATAGATTTCATACATGTTTAATGAAGATAAAAATATGGTATTTAAGATGTTTCTATCAATAGGCTTAAAGCTTTGCTCCCAAATTTTAAGAATACATCAGATTTCTATAATTTATAATAATAGTTTCATAGTTTTGGTTTTCAAGTATTCTTTCTGAGATTTGTTTATAAGTAAAGATGATAATTCCCTCAGAATAATTTGTTGAGGATCATTTCTTAAATGTAATCCCAAGATATCTGATATAGAGTGTATTACTTTTGGCCAGAAACTTTGTAATTTTCTGCATTCCCAAAGCATATGTATTAATGTTCCATCTTCACTTTCACATCTCCAACAGTTTGAGTTCTGTTTTAGGTTTGATCTGTATAGTTTATACGGTGTACAATGGCAGTGATTTACAATTTTGAATTGAATGGAGCGAAGCTTAGCATTGATGGAACTAATTTCAACATTAGAATTGGTATGGTTCCAAGCTTCTTGAGAGATTTCAACCTGCATATCTTTCTCCCATTTATTTTTATTGGAGTAATTTTTATGTCAGTATGAAGCAATATAAATTTATAAAAACCTGAAACAAATTTCTGAGATTACTTAATATTAAGAAGATAAGTTTCAGTTTGTGTTAATTTTGGTTCAATGAAGCTTGTTTCCATACACTTCAGTTGCTTGAGAGCAAGCTTACGTTTGCTAAAATTTTTCATATTTTCTTGTGTTAAACCCAAATTATTTTTAAACATTCTATAACTTATACATTTTCCTTTATAAAATAAATCACCATAACAATTAATTCCTGCTTTAACCCATGACTCTTCATGGAGCATTTTCTTATTATACTTTGTGGTTATACCATATATCTGAATGGTAGTAGAATGGTTTTGAATCATTTAACATACATGTATAGACTGAGAAAACATGATGTCCAAATTTGAATATAAACATATGCTTAAGAGAAGGTGGAGGGCCGTGAAATAAAATTGACCTGAGAGAAACAAGAGTAACCAATTGTTGCAAGATAGAGAGCCATAAAGGAGGGTTAGGAATGAAAGAAAACCAGAATCTTAATAATCTAAAGTGATATGCCATGTAATAATTTTTAGTATTGGGTAACCCCCCCCCCCCCAGTTCGTGAAAGCATTAAAACTGATATTTGCAAATGAGCCTTCTTACCATTCCATATAAAATTTAAGGTAGGGACCAGGTAGAATTATAGACAACATAGACATTGTGTATGTGATCATAGAATGGACCATAATTTTGATTACTTCAATTTTACCCCAAAAAGATATTGGAAGTATTTTCCAATTATCTACTTTAAATTTAATTTGCTCTAAAAGTGGTTTCAAATTTAAATCATACATTGTTTTATAATTTTGGTAAATTGTTAAGCCAAGGTATTTAATACCTTTTCCAGGCCATTGAAACTGATAATCTCTAAAAAGAGATGGAAAACAATCTTTTGAGATCTTTTGGTAATGTTTGAGATTTGAACCAGTTAACCACGTAATAGATATGTAGCCAAAATCTTCAATGGCTTTCATTAGGCTAGGAAGGGAATTTGTTGAGTTGTTTAGTGTAATTAATAAGTCATCTGCATATATCAGAACCTTTGACGTATTTTCTTTAATTGTTAAACCAGTTACAGACTTGTCACTTCGTATATATACTGCCAGACTTTCTATTACTAAATTAACTAATAATCCCTGACGCATTCCACATGAAATATTAAAGGGCTTCGATAAAACAGTACTGGTGTATACAGATGCTATTGGACTTTTATATAATGTGGATATCCAATTTATAAATTTGCCTTTAAAACCCATACGATCTAACACTGCATACAAGAAATTTCATTCCACCTATCAAAGGCTATATCCGCATCTAGAGACATTACTAAAGCTTGTTGACCTTGATCTTTTAAAGCTTCTAAAACAGTTAGAAGTTGTAAAACATTATCTGACGAAAATCTTTTTTTCATGACCTTTTGGTCCAGGTGAATAATTTCTTCCATTAGACTGGGCAAATGTTCAGCTAGAATGAAAGCTAATATTTTACATTTGGTTTGGATTAGTGCTATTGGACAATAATTAGAGCAGCATAGGGGGTCCTTTACTTCCTTATGAATTAATGTAATATGAGATCAGATTCATAGATTGTGGTAAATGCTGGTTAGCAAATGCATATTGAAAAACATTAACTAGTCTGTTAGCCAACAATTCCTTGTTGAGTTTATAAAATTCTACTGATATCCCATCTGCTCTAGGAGTTTTATTGCATGGGACTTTGTCAATTGCCCTCAACACTTCTTGCAAAGAAATTATGTTTTCAAGACAATTCGCTTGGTCTTCCTTTAATTCTTTAAGTTTAGCTTTATTCAGAAATGAATCGATACACATTTTATGATTAATGTTATGTGCAGAATAGAATTTCTTATAAAATAGTTTAAATTCTTTATTACTTTCTTCAGGATTTGTAATTACTTGGTCATCTCGGTTTTTAATAGCTGCTACTCACTAAGCTTTTTGAGTGAATTTGCCAGAACTTTGCCAGATTTGTCACCTTGTTCATAATATAGCCTTTTTATTCTATTCAAGTGGAACACTGTTTTTTCTGTGAGTATGTTGTTTAGTTGAAATTTAAGTCGAACAATTAAAGTGTAATTTGCAGGTGTTGGATCTATAATAAATTTAGCCTCAGTTTCTTTGATACTTTTTTCAAGGATTTTAATTTTGGTATTTAGTTTTTTCTTTTTTGCTGAAGCATAAGAAATTATTCTCTCTCTGATAAAAGCTTTAAATGAGTCCCATACAACATCTGGATTGGTTTCACCATTACTGTTAATATCAAAATATTCTTTAATCGCTGACTGAATGCAGTCTTTAAATTTTGTGTCTCTAATTAATGAATTATTAAACCTCCATGTTCTTTCTTTTTTAATAGATATATTATCAAAATCAAATAAGTGTGTGACAGGGCCGTGATCAGAAACTTGAATAGTATCAATAGACGTATCTAGCTTATTTGCAACAATACATTTTGATATAAATATATAATCAATTCTGGAAAAAGTTTTATGTGCAGCTGAGAAAAAATAAGTCTTTTTCTGTGGGCTTTAATAAATCTCCATATATCCACTAATCCACATTCAGCAATTACATTGCTTAAAGCTGATAATACTCCCTTAAATCCACCTTTATCTTTCAATGTACGGTCAACAATGTCATCCATGGTAGCATTAAAGTCCCCTTCAACTATCCATGGGAGATCTCCATGTATTTAGTTTTTGCATTAGAGATTTATAGAATTCTTGCTGGTTATAATTAGAGGCATATATACTTGATAAATTAAATTTAGGCAACCAAATGTTTAATTGCTATAATATGTCGCTCTGTATCTTGCAATTTGTAAATGCATGTAAAGTTTAGTTTTGTATTAATTAATACAGCAACTCCCCTGGATTTTGAGTTATATATGGAGTAGAAAACGTGGCCTACCCAACTCCTTTTTAGTTTCTGCATCTCCGCTTCTAACAAGTGAGTTTCCTGTATAATGCTACATCACATTTTAATCTTTTTAAGCAGGACAATATTTTATGATGTTTAATAGGGTGATTAAATCCCTTTACATTCCACAACACCACCTTTAGTCTGTGTTGATTTCTGTTAGGTAACATTTTCAAACAGCATTCGAATATTACATAAACAAACAACCAGTGAGAATAAAAAAAAAATAACGTTAAGAGAAAAAGTATCCACTGAGGGTGTTAACCAACATCTGAACAGCCATTGAAAACAACTTGCGGCAGGGCGACTGCTGCACAATGGTAAATTAGTGTTGGTGTGATTTATAAGTGGGAATGGGTTTATAGTGTGTTGTTTTGAAGTTAATTTGTTTGTAGGGGTGTCACAATATAAACATTTTCTCATATGATTATTGTGTGTGATTATCACGATAATTTGCAAAGAACTACAAAAAAACCCTTACGAATTTATAAGGTTTACTATTTATTAAGCTATAATAGGTATGAAATCAGTTTAGCCTAAACTTTAACTAAACAAAATATGGTGGTTACTTATAATACAATAGATATACAATGCTCAATATTTGAAATGCAGAACTCTATGAAAAAAAAAAAAATAATAATTTGGAGCATTTCCAAGTAAAATAAGCCTTACAGAAATAATTCAGTCATCATCCCCATTTTTTTTTTCTGAACTAAAAAAAATATTTGTCCAGGCTTTGTCAGTGTTTTTCTTGTATTTTCTTTGCTCAATTAAATTGTTCTGTTCTGGTGCCAACATAGTCCAATATATGGGGAAAAAAAACAATTGAATATAAACATAAAAATGAAATATTTTCATTGGCGTGAGGTGAACAAACTTAAATGACACTCATTTCAGGTTTTTGTGTAAAAACACTAACATGTTTATATGTTCTGGTGAAAGACATGATCGAAAGGGTGTTACAATATTTCCACATGTGTTCAATATTTCCAAAAGTTTTCATATTTGTCTGATTACATCTTATTTATAAATAAAACATCAGCATAGCTCTCAACAATGTGTCACATCACATTTTCTCTAAATTTCAATTTTCAAATGTATTTTTGTTTTTATTTTTAAATTTGAAATGTAAATTAAAAATACAACTCAAATTGATGTTTTAAAATTATTAGCAGTGTGGCCGCACAGGACACCGACCCGAGGGGTTCGTTGATTGATTGCCTGATGAATAATAATTAAAACAAATGTGTGCAATAACAATTCAAAACAAAAATTACGAAATGAAGGTGCTTTATTATTAATCAGCCAATCGACGCCCCTTAAGTCAGCGTCCGACCTAAAGGGGGCACCGATTGGGTGACAAATTATAAAGCCAAATAAATAACTGTGTGGTTCGGGTTACCCAACCGACCCTATCTTTTTCCACCCCACGCTAAATATTTTATGCTGGTAATGGGCTACACTTTTTGCTATCAGTCTGGAAAACTGACCACTGTACATGGCTATGTTTTTGCTCATGTGATTTTCCGGAAGTCACATAGCAAACAAGATCTTAAGACAGACTGATTTGGAATGCGAAAAAAAAATGCAGGCTGTGACGGATAAACGAGTACATTATAACATTGAAGAGATCGACTTTGTATCAGAAAACTATTTTCAACTACAGAAATATTACAGTGGCTTTCAAAAGTATTCACCCCCCCCCCCCCCTTGGACTTTTCCACATTTTATTGTGTTACAACATGGAATCAAAATGGATTTAATTAGGAGTTTTTGCCACTGATCAACAAAAAAGTACAAAATGCTCTAAGTTAATTATAAAATCTACAAAAATAAAATAATTACAAATACAAAAAGAAAATAAATGATTGCATAAGTGTATACTTTTCAGGTGTTATTTATAATTTTGAAAAATACATCATAAAACGGTATCCTTTGTAGTATTGGGGGGTGGGGGGTGGGGGGGGTGGGGGGCGGGTCCTCCTGTCGTACCCCATAAGTCCAGAAATCCTGGGCCAACAAACTCGGTAGTTCTCTCTTTAGATGCACAACAGTCTTAGCTAAAGAAATTGGGTACCTTTGAGTTCGTTGACACATGACCGCCATTTGCCGAGCCTTACCCCGATGGTATAATGGGATTTGCCATAGGGAGGGGGTGGTCTCATCATACCTCATATCTCCATGACCCCTGGGGCAAGGAACTACGGAGCACTCTCTTCATGTGCACATGACGCTCAACTAAAGAAAATTACCGGCCACAGGTTCATACACCAAACCGCCGCCAGATGGCGGGCATTGCCCCAAAGGGGTTTTATAATGGGATTTCCCATAGACATTTTTCAGGGTGTTATATCTCAGGTTCCGGGGGTCCCCAAGACTTTAAAATCAATACGTGGGTCCACCTCGGTGCCCTGTTGATCCCTCCAAGAGTCGTGTCCCCAGCTGGAAAGGACCCCAATTTAGACTTTTTTTGCCAACCTGGAGCTCAAAAGCTATTGGTAATAGAGCCTTGACATGCCATCATGCTGAAAATATGAATTTTTTTTGAAAATATAGCATTTGAAAACAAATGGCTCCCTGTGAAAGAGGGACCCCAGACATGACCCTAGGAGGTTCAACCCGGGTTCTAGGCCCCGGGGTCACTGACACCTAAGTGCCAGGATGGCTCAGCAAAGTTAATTTTTTCATTACGACTTGAGTTTTTGGGTGAACCACCAGATGGGTTGGGGCACTCCCCTGAGTTTATATCACTTTCAGTGGTGGTTCTATGTGCTCTGGGTCGAGAGATATGACTGAAAATGTGTTTTTTAACACTGCCATAGACATGAATGGGGCTGAACACCCTGATTTATTTATTTATTTTTTTCAAAGAATTGCTAAAATTGCTGGGCATGTTACATTCAAACTGGTCCCCTGAGTCTAGAATCATTTTAATGGTGGTTCTAGGTGCTTCTGTTCCAGAAATATGCGCTAAAGGTGATGGCTTTAGCATACAGCAATACTGTGATTTGTGCCACTAAGGACAGGTGCTTCTCGATTCATTATCTGCACAACAACAGGTGCTCTGTAGCAATTATCAGCCTAGCACACACGTTTGTTACTTAATTAATTTAGGGTACAATTGGAACAAAAACCAGGAGGGACACCGGCCCTCCACGACAAGGATTGGAGACCCCTGCTAGCAGAGCCATTGCTCCATATCACCAGATTTATATTGCGCCTTTTTTAATTAAAATACCTAAAGAATCTAATTGTTTCTTGATAATTCTGCATTTGTTATGTACTTATCCAGGCAGAATGTATGTATTTTATGAAAAAGCGGTGTGTCGTGTAGTGACTACATCTTCTTTACAGTGAGTGTAAAGCAGTCAGTTTTGTTCAAGGAATGTATAGCTAGGTGTGTGTGTGTGCAGGGGTTGCTTAGAGGTGTGTGGTGTGCAAGGGCTGCATGGTGGTGTGTGCATGCAGGGGTTGGATGGTGGTGTGTGTACACACGGGTTGCATGGTGGTGTGTGCGTACAGAGGTTGCATGGTGGTGTGAGTGTGTAGGGGTTGCATGGTGGGTGTATACGTGCAGGGGTTACATGGTGGTGTGTCTGAGCAGGGGTTGCATGGTGGGTGTGTGTTTGTGCAGGGGTTGCATGGTCGTGTGTGCATGCAGTGGTTTTATGGTGGGTGTATGCATGCAAGGGTTGTATGGTGGTGTGAGTGTGCAGGGGTTGCATGGTGGCTGTATGTGTGCAGGGGTTGCATGGTGGTATGTGCGTGCAGGGGTTACATGGTGGTGTGTGCGTGCAGTTGTTTTATGGTGGGTGTATGAATGCAGGGGTTTCATGGTGGTGTGTGCGTACAGGGGTTGCAAGGTGGTGTGAGTGTGCAGGGGTTGCATGGTGGGTGTATACGTGCCCAGGTTGCATGGTGGTATGTGCATGCAGGGGTTGCCTAGTGGGTGTGTGTGTGCAGTGGTTGCATGATGGTGTGTGCTTGCAGTGGTTTTATGGTGGGTGTATACGTGCAGAGGTTGCATGTTGGTGTGTGCGTACAGGGGTTGCATGGTAGTGTGAGTGTGAAGGGGTTGCATGATGGTGTGTGCGTGTAGTGGTTTTATGGTGGGTGTATGCGTGCAGGTGTTGCATGGTGTTGTGTGCGTACAGGGGTTGCATGGTGATGTGTGCATGCATGGGTTGCATGGTGGGTGTATACGTGCAGGGGTTGCATGGTGGAGTGTGCGTGCAGGGGTTGTGTGTTGGTGTGTGGGGGGAGTGCAGGTTTTGTGCAAAAGAGGGGGCAGGAGGCGAGGGCATATAAGGGGGTGCAGGGAAAAGACTGGGAAGGGTAGGGTAAAAGAAAAGCTACTACAGTTATTTATTTTCACTTTCGACTCCCAGTCCCCTTTTCTCACTTTATGATTTTATTTTGTGATTATTTAATTATTGTCAAAATAAACAGCCTTCATCTACTCATGGTTGCAGTCTCATTTCTGTCCCAAAAAGAACCCGAAATGTTACAATATATTGATGGACATTACATAAGCAAATGAGACGTCCTTTTTTTGGAATACCATGTTCCTTCTCAAATGTGTTTTAATAAAGGAAAAGGACTGCTTTAATTAATTTGCATGTATTTCAGTGCAATGTAGTGTCTTCATTGAAATAAAAAATAACATTTTTTAACATTTACATTTTATTTCAGTTTTTTTTTTCATGTTTTCTGGGGCTAGTAAAAATAATTTAACTTTGATTCATGTACTAAGGGTTAATCTTAAATTAATTCACGATCCAGTTTATGGTAAACTGTGCATGCATGACTTAGAAACTGAGCTGTCAGGTGAGTTCCAAAAACTGGGCTGAATTAGAAAATGATCTAAAAACCAAAGCGGCCTAGAATTTGTGACATTACCTAAAAACCATAGCGGTCCAGAAATTGGGATGCTATCAGAGCGGCCGGAACTTGGGACACTATCTGAAAACTATAGCAGCCCAGAATTTGGGAAGTTATCTAAAAACCAAAGCTGCCCAGAATTTGGGATGTTGGGCTATATTCATCAAAATGTCGGTGTTTAGAACTTTTTAAGAAATCTTTTTCGACAATTCCTTGTTTACACCTTTTCTTGAAATCATGAGCGATTCATCACACTTTGAAAATCTGACAGTCGTAAAGCCTTTTCTGTTGGATTTCCATGCATAAATTAAAATAGGGGTCACCTACGGACCGAGACAGGACAATCCAAAAAAAAAGGGAGCAAAGTCGATTCACGAAATGTGCATTAAGGCTAAAAAAACACACTAAACCAATAGTGAAACATGAACCCATTGCAAGAGACATCAATACTGGAAAAGTTTGCTGCAACAATCTGCAAGATTAAATTATGATGCTGATGGTCACTGAACCACAAATATTACAGATTCACTATTTTAATATATCCAACGTGTGTCTTTGAAGACTGTTTAAATGTTTAATTTGAGTCAAGGTAGATATTATTATTTCCCCGAAATAATAAGAGCGAATGAATCTGAATCAACAATCTCCCTCTCGACCTGTGAGAGCACTGTACAACAGGAATTACTTGCCCTGTACTGAATGGTTGGGCAGTTCATTCCGGGGGCAGTCGGAAGCCGGCCATTCAGGAAAGGGACGGAGTCACGGTACCAGGAGTCATCACCCTAATACGGTGAGCGAAGTTTCATTCATGAATTGGAGGAGACCCACCCAAGGCTTCTAAAAAATTAAAGAGAAAAATACCTCTAGAGTCTGTGAGAGTGGGGACGGAAGATGACTCAACGTTGGATAACACGGTTAACAATTTAGGAACGGAAATGGATATGAGAATGGAGAGTACTTCACAAAAGACTAGTTCAAGATCTGCAGTTAGCAAAGACATGGAACTCCAGGTTTGTGTCTGCGGCTGGAGCAAGGCGACAACGGTCAGGGGTTTGAAGATTCATCAAGGGAGAATGAAATGCTTGAGGGAGAAGGGACAAGGGCCTCGCATTGATCAGTACTTCTTACGAAGTCAGTCAAGTCAGTCAAATGAAATCCAGCGACAGGACGCAAACCACAGTTCGCAGAATATCAGCACCCCTGTCATAGACGTGAGGAGGAATTGCGTAGATACAACTAGTGATGAACCTAATGATCCCTGCGAATCCGGTCAGATGAACCAATGTAAGAGTGAAAAGAACCTCAACGGGCGCAAGCCTGGAGTTAAATGGCCAAGAGCTTGTGAGAAAACTGCGTGGGTCACAGTAAATGTGGATCTCTGTTTTACTTTGGAAAGATTAAATGGAACAGGTGAAAAGAAGCTGGATAAATTTGGGGGACATCATTTACACATATGGAAGCAAGATGTTTGGAGTTGAAAAAAGGAAGGAAAAAGTGCAAACTATTCCTGGAAAGTCTAGACTGCAGCAGGAGATTGAACGCTTAGTTAGAGAAAGGAGGCAGTTGAGGAAGCAATGGAGAAAAGCAGAACAAAGTCAGAAGGAAGGACTTAATCTGTTACAAAGGGCCATAAAAGATAAGCTTGCAACATCGTGCAGAGCTGAGCGCCTACGGAAACGCTACAAAAAGAAAGAGCGTCCGAGAACTAACTTTTATAAAGATCCATTCAAATTAGTAAAGAAGATATTCACCAGTGAGAAAAATGGCACACTAAAATCATCTAAGTTTGAGCTGGAGAGATGTTTGAAGGAAACACATACAGATTCAAAAAGGCAAGAGCCTATGTCAATTCCTTCAGACATCCCACCTATCAATCCACCTGAATACCAAATGGAGGACTGTGCACCTAAGTGAAAAAAGCAAGGGCGTCATCATCTCTAGGACCTAATGGAGTTCCATACAGACTGTATAAGAGTGCTTCTAGAGTTCTATGAATCCTGTGGAAATTGATGAAAGTGACATGGGAAAAGCAGGTTGTACCAAGAGCATGGAGCAGAGAAGGTAAAGTCTTTATACCCAAAGAAAAAGATTCTACAAGCATCAATCTGTTTCGTCCTATTTCCCTAGTAAACATAGAAAGCAAGATTTCCTTCAGCATAAAGGATTGTTTTATTGACATTTCAGTCAAAAAGCGGGCATTCCAGATTTCCCAGGATGCTTAGGACACATCAACGTAATATGGCAACAAATTCAATCAGCAAAAAAGGAGAGGAGGGAGCTATTGTGATATTCTTGGATTTGGCAAATGCATGTGATTCAGTGCCGCATAAACTTCTCTGGGCAGTATTTGATTTTTTCAGCATACCAGTGACAATAACAAATTTAGTGAAAGCCTACTTTGGAGATTTGCAATTTAGTTTTTCAACTTCAGAATTCAGCACTACATGGCAATGCCTAGAAGTTGGAATAATTTCAGGATGTACCATTTCTCCACTGGCTTTTACCATGGCAATGGAAGTAATTATTAGGGCATCAAAATGGGTAGTGGGAGGAGAGCGCTTGGCTTCTGGAATGCGACTACCACCAATTCGAGCATACAACCATGACTACAACAGTAGCCTGCACTAATCGGTTATTTGGCAAATTAACCAATAGCATTGAATAGGCATGAATGCATGTCACAAAGACGGCTGTAGTGGGTGACGTCTGTCAGAACAGAAACCAGGAAACAAATAACAGAGAGGTGGAGTTTGGTGAAGCTGAGCGAATGATCTTGCTCAACATTTAATAATGCACAGACAGACAGAAAATAAAAGGCTCTAAGACAAACAAGACACAGGAGATGGCAATCGTAGCCAAAACAAAAAGAAAAAGAAAACTGACTATACAGACAAAACATGGTGAGCTTCTATTTTAACTATTAACTATACTATTATTACAATTACCTCCATATCCAATCCCGTTCTCCACTCACCAAACACACAACCCTGAGTGAGTGAAAACATGCTGCTTTTATGCAGCTGTACCGAGACTCGATTGCTAATCAATCATTCAATTGGAGTCTCGGTACAACTGCACGTGAATTAATAAAGTGCAATTCCCTGTGCTCACATATTACTTTTTACTTGCACGTGAAGTGCTGTGCAATCCTTGTGCCTAAATACAAATATACATTTTAAACACTTGTGTTACACAGACCCGTTTATATCCCGTGTACCAATGACTATACACCAACATTAACACACAACGTACAATGCAAAATACACACATGGGCGGGAACTTTGCCACATATACCCCCCTGTGGCAGAGCACAGCTCTGCTCTTTAGAAATTGGCAGGGATGGGGTTAAATTCCCCTCCCTGCCTTGGTTCATTGTGTTCAGGTGGCTGGGGTTGATTAGATGATTAGTTTAATTAACGATCAATCAGCGCCCAGCCACCTGACATAAAAGGAGGCCTCTGCTTTTCATTTGGGGAGGAGGGAGCTGAGGAAGCAGGTTGGTGTTTTTGGTGTTTGTGATTTTTGAATGTTTTAAATCCAGTGAAGGCATTGCCCAGCCTGGAAACCTTTATTTTTGTGAGAGTATTTTTGCTTTATTTTGTTTATTTTGTGTTTAAATTGCTTTGTTTTGGCCCTTGTGCCCTTTCATTTTTGTGTTTATAATAAAATAGTTATTTTTTTGAACTCCAGACTGTCTCTGGGCCTCTATCCACTCACCAGCCTGCCACACCCCCCTTGTGCAAAGCACACAAGGCCTCAATGGCCACCTCCCCCCTTAAAATCCCAAAAGTCTCACTCAAAGTCCTGGGCCAAGAACAGGGACTTTAAGGGGTTGATGGGCGGCAATGTTGCCAGTAGCCAGGCTGCTACTGGCCATGCTGTCAGCAGACATGCTGACAGTGGGGCGAATCTCTCCTCCCGCTGTACCACTGACATGCTGACAGCTCCCAGACTGACTGCTTCAGCCGGGGCAAGTCCAGCAGTGGAAAAGCTGTTGGGTTTGGTGGTGTCCAGACCTCCCCCAAGATCTCTGGCAGCGAAACTGCTGCGGTGGAAGGTGGTCTCCTGACCTCTCCCCCCTTTATAGTCCAGCAGCTCCCTCTGGGGGGACTCCAGCCCCCAGAACTCCTGCAGCGAAATTGCTGCAGGGAAAGGTGGTCTCCTGACCTCTCCCCCCTTTTTCATAGCCGGCAGCTCCCTCTGGTGGGGCTCCGGCCACACTGACCCCTGCGGCCAAGCAGAGCTGACTGCGACCCCTGGCGAAGCAGTTCCAGCAACCCCAGGCGATGCTGAGCGGCTGGCAACACCAGGCGGCTGGCAACCCCAGACGATGCGGAGCAGCGGGCGACCCCAGGCGATGAGGAGCGGCTGGCAACCCCAGGCGATGCCAGGCAGGCATCCTTGGATGAAGTGAGACAGGCATCTTTGGATGAAACGAGGAGGCATCCTTGGATGAAGCGAGACAGGTATCCTTGGGCGAAGCGAGACAGGCATCCTTGGGCGAAGCGAGGCAGGCATCCTTGGGCGAAGCGAGGCAGGCATCCTTGGGCGAAGCGAGGCAGGCATCCTTGGGCGAAGCGAGGCAGGCATCCTTGGATGAAGCGAGGCAGGCATCCTTGGGCGAAGCGAGACAGGCATCCATGGGCTAAGCGAGACAGGCATCCTTGGGCGAAGCGAGACAGGCATCCTTGGGCGAAGCGAGGCAGGGAGTCAGGACAAGCTGGGGTGTGGGTGTTGGCCCTCTTCTTGGCCACTGCGGCTGGGCGGTTCTTCCCCGTGCTTCCCTCAGCAACCTATGCAAGGGCTGCTGAGGACCGCCAGCATCTATTCCTGGTCCTTCTGGTGAAGGGAGAGGCAGCTCCTGCTCCTCTCCCCCTGATGGTGATGGAGGCAGAGGCAGCTCCAGTTCCTCTCCTCGTGATGGTGGGGGAAGTGATACCAGCAGGCATTCATCCTCTGCTGGTGGGGGAAGTGATATCAGCAGATATTCATCCTCAGCTGGTGGAGATGCGGACAGCAGGCATTTTTCCTCTGCTGGCAGAGGTGGCAACAGCAGTCCCTCAGGAATTTTGGTTTCCCACGGTCCCCCCATCTGGGCACTGGATGCTCACGATCCCCCCTTCTGGGCGCTGGACGTTCACGATCCCCCCCGTCTGGGCGCTGGACTCTCATGGTCCCCTCATCTGGGCGCTGGACGCATGGGCTCCTCCCACACAGGCATTACATCCGCCTCTGTATATTGCGTGGGGCAGATGGCCAATGTGTGCCCGGGGCACAGTTCATCCCCGATCTCCTTCTGCTGTTGCTGCGGCTGCTGCTGCAGATTTTTCCAGCCACTCCTTCTCCTCACCTTCCTCTCCTGGGTTGGTTCCTCCTCCTACTCTTGGAAGGGGCAGACAGCCACCACGTGCCCGTACACCCCACAGGCAAGGCACCAGCCTTGGTCCTCCAGACCACTGAGGAGCTCCTCCAGCTCCGTGCAGCCATCTCTCCAGCCTTCCATTTTTTTTTTTTCAAATTTTTTTGTGACGCCAAGGGAGAGAACCATACTCTTGCTGGTAATCCCATGATGACACCACGTGTCACAAAGACAGCTGTAATGATCTCGCTCAGCATTTAATAGTGCACAGACAGACAGAAAATAAAAGGTTGTAAGACAAACAAGACACAGGACACGGCACTTTCGCCAAAACAAAAAGACAAACAAAATGGACTATACAGACAAAACATGGTGAGCTTCTATTTTAACTATTATTATTATTACAATTACCTCTGTCTCCAATCCCGTTCTCCACTCACCAAATACACAACCCTGAGTGAGTGAAAACATGCTGCTTTTTTGCAACTGTACCGAGACTCGATTGCTAATCAATCATTCAATTGGAGTCGCGTTACTGCACGTGAATTAATAAAGTGCAATTCCCTTTGCTCACATATTACTTTTTACTTGCACATGAAGTGCTGTGCAATCCTCGTGCCTAAATACAAATATTCATTTTAAACACTTGTGTTACACAGACCCGTTTATATCTCGTGTACCAATGACTATACACCAACATTAACACACAACATACAACACAAAAGACAAGCGTAACTTGACTAATAAGTGGCCACCAGTTCCATCATAGCATTACACACAAAAGACAATATTCCTCCATCCAGGAGAACAACCACCAAGAAAAGGTGTTAAAACCAAGCCTTGCCCAGGACAACTGGAAGCTGCTAGAGACTGTAAAATGCTGGTAGATGTTGGTCAACGGCTTATTTTTCCACCTGAGATTGCCACCACTAACCTTAGACCAGACACTGTCTTGTGGTATGGATCAGCACGCCTTGTTGATATGGTAGAGTTAACAGTGCCATGGGAGGATGCTGTGGATGAAGCGTATGAGAGGAAGAAACTTCGGTATGCTCAACTAGCTGCTGAAGCGGAACAGAGAGGATGGAGAGTCCGAGTTTACCAAATAGAGGTAGGTTGTCGAGGATTTGTGGCACACTCTACAACCCGGTTTCTCAGAGATGTCGGGTTCAGTGGCCAAGAGTTGCATCGCACAGTGAAGAACTTATCTGAAGCAGCAGAAAGGAGCAGCAACTGGCAGTGGTTGAGACAGAAAGATTCTGGCTGGGAAGAAAGCAACGCTGATGTATGGGTAAGTAAGCTGGGCTGAGCTGAGTGGGGGATGGAGAGGGGTGATGCTGGAATGCCAGAATCACTGTTGAGCCCTCTTGAGGTATCGTGGGCTAGTCGACGAAACACGAGGATGGAAGGTGCCCACTTGAAGACCCCAGAGATGTACCCAACTTAGCTCAATCCAGACGGTTGTCATGCTGATTCGCTGTAGAGGCCGCACTGTGGTTGTTCCCCAGAACCAGCATTGCAGCCATTGTGTGTGCTGATGCGCTGGGGAGGCAAAATAAGCTGATCCCTGGAACCAGAATTACACTGTCGGAAGAGACGAAATCCAGATTTTATGAATCACAAACAGTTCTTAAACCGTTCTTAATCTGTTCATAATAATGATTTTTGAAACCGACACTTTGATGAATAGAGCCCGTTATCTTCAAACCAAATCTGCCCAGAATTTGGGACATTATCCAAAAGCAAAGCGGCCCAAAATTTGTGACATAAATGAAAACAGGAGCAGTCTATGTTTAAAACTGCGATTACATTAGAGATAAACTAATGTATTGTGGCAAAGTGGTGAATACGTGCAGGTGAGTGCAGAGCAGAGTGGATAAATGACACAGACAATGATGTACAGGTGCAAGGGTGTTTATTAAATTAATTCAATGTCTAGAGCCTTATAGCAAACCTGCAAATAATAATAATGTTGGAAGTGGTACAGCGGCGTGTATCACTTCTGAATTATAATCCCACGGGTTTGACCCGTAACCCAAAATCCAGTTCTTTCGCCTACAGAAAACACAAAACACAGACACAATTCCGACAGTGCATGATTTTAGTGCTCTTGGTGCAAAAGACAGTTCCTGTAGTGGAAACGGAGAGTGGTGATATCCAAGTTTTTACACTGACCTGCAGCTGCAGTTTTGGATCGTGCTCAGTATTCTTGGTGAGAAACGACACACAAGACAAACAATGTTAATACACAGACAAGCAGAACACTCATGGTTTTTAATATAAACAAGACGGGCTCCTTCTTGGTTATTTGGCTTAACCATATGCAAAGGAACAGATCACAAAGCCACGCCCCCCTATTTATACCCTCGCCCATGACCCCTAGGTTAACGAGTGCATCCGCTCCTCCAGTCCTCAGATGCTACGACGTTTACCGTCCGGGTCAGTGAGCTTAGGTGCCGTAGCTCCGCCCCTTTCCTAAATGGCCGACTTCCACCTACCCTACGGAATAAATTGTCTTGCCATTTGCTTAAGGTTACTCTGTTCCATCTTTCTAGTGCCCTCACAGGTCGGGAAGGAGATCTAACACCAAGCGTCATTCAATCTCTGTCACAGATGTATCCTGTAACAAAACTGCAATAGTGTATATATTTGATATTAAAATACATCATGCAAACGATTATAGATATATGCTATTTGAAGGAAAAAAGTACACCACTACAGAATGTCAATTCATACATTTATGCACAACATGATAATTCATATCAAGTAATAACCCACAGTTTGTTATATTAGTACAGCAAAATAACACATTATATTTTAATTGAAAGGTTGTGGAAAGCATATCTCTTGCTCCCCACAACCATTACCTTTGCCTTGTGTAGCAAATTAATGAATCCATTTCTAATTCAACTTACTGCACTCACTGCGTCACCAACTTCACTCAATGTACATATAAAAAGCACACCAGTATACGAGGACAAGGTCATGGGAAACACTTTGAAAAAGAGGATGTTACCACTTCTGATAGGCTGTGATGTGTAAATTAAATGGGATTGTTGGCACACAGTTGATAGGATTTATAGCATTTTGGTTAAATGTGACGGCATCAGAACAGACTGTACATATTATTTCCAGAAGTAGCGTTAAGAGAATTTCCTTTTGGCATATAGTCAGGGATTCAAATAACTAGTCCACCGGTCCACATACAGGCCAAAACGTAAAAAAGTGAACTTAATCCTTTCACATGAAAGAGCTTTTGTGGACCTCAGTTTATTTGTGAAAAATAGTAATGAAATCCTATCAAAAAGGATATTTTCATTAACTCAAACTGACCTGACAAAATGTCATGGTTTTCAAGTAATATGATAGACCATGGAGGTGGTCAGGGAAAGAAAGCATGTGCATTTAGTAAAAGGTGGCTGAAGGATTTTGTTAACTGGCTGGCTGTCAATTAAGAGCAAAATGAAAATGTGGGCTAGATACAAAGAGATAACAAAAGTGTTTGGGTTATTATGTTTAATATACATATGTGTACCCTTGCTGTGAATTTGTATTTAAATTAACACAGGTGTCAACTTACCTATCAATATACTCTGAGCTTAGAGGTGCAGGCATCAAGCTCTTTTAACAAAAAAAAAAAAAATAATAACAATAATTTTTCGATTTATTAGATTAATCTCATTCTCATCAAGACCAAGATTCGCTCATCTCTTAACAAGACGTCTTTCTGTATTTCTGAGGATGCACTTTTCAAGAGAGACTTTTCGATGGCTTGAAAGTACAAATTGGCGTCTAATAGAAAACCTGAAAGATGAACGATGTTGCCGTGTCACATTGTTTGTGCTGATTTAACAAAATAATAATAATTTGAGTCTGAAATGGTGCTTGCATAATGTAATCCACTATTTATATTATTAGATTACTTTTGAGTTCCCGATAAAATACAATTGAATACAGTCTACACAATTACTGAAAGAAGTCTATATTACAAAAAGGCAACACAGTTTTGCTTCCTTAAACAGTTCTTACAGTTCTTTTTTGCAGTATGAAATTGTAGTATAACACCGAGAGTTTTCATAAAGGGGAACTTGAAAAAGGTGTAAACTAATACAATGTCGTACCTTAGTTTTACCATGGATTGAATTAGGAGTTTTTGCCATTGATCAACACAAAAAATAGTCCATAATGTCAAAATGAAAAATGAAATCTACAAATTTTTCTAAATGAATTACAAATATAAAAACAGAAAATAATTGATTGCATAAATATTCACCCCCTTTGCTATGACACAACTAAATAAGCTCTGGTGCAACCAGTTGTCTTTAGAAGTCACATAATTCGTTGAATGGAGTCCACCTGTGTGCATTTAAGGTGTTTCACATGATTTCAGGTTAAATATACCTGTCTCTGGGAGGTCCCACAGTTGGTTAGTAAAAAAAAAAAAAAATTTCCTAACAAAAACTACATCATGAAGACGAAGGAACATTCAAAGCAAAAAAGGAATAAGGTTCTTCAAAAGCACCAATCAGGGGTAGGATATAAAAACATTTCCAAGGCATTGAACATCCCCCGGAGCACAGTAAAATCCATTATTAAGAAATGGAAAGAATATGGCACAACTGTGAATCTGACTAGAACAGGCTGTCCTCAAAAAGTGAGTATCTGGGCGAGAAGGGCACTAGTTACCAAGAGGCCTATGGCAACTCTAAAGGAGTTACAGTCTTCCACGACTGAGCTGGGAGACACTGTTCATACGGCAACAAAGCCTGGGTGCTTCACAAAACTGGCCTTTATGGGATAGTGGCAAAAGTGATAGCCATTGTTGAAAAAAAAAAGCTCACATCAAATCTCGGGTAGAGTTTACCAGAAGGCATGTGGGACTGTGATAAAGAGAGAAAGAGTTGATGTTGTAAATCTCCCTCCCAACGAGAAAGGGCGCCGTGTAAGGACGGTGGTATGCTGCCTGCTAGATGGACCGCCTTGATGGTAGGTGGAAACAGGAAGGTAACCATACTAGGAGGTAGTTGCAAGTGCCGGAACGACTCCATTGCAACGGGTACAGTGTAACAACTACGTCGGTCGCTGCCTTGCGCTACGTAATGTAAACTTACCTGAGGAGGAATTGTGTTGTTGTGATACATGGTTTGTGGTTTTCTCTCTATCATGTGTTTTCTTTTGTTACGTGTTGTTTGTTTTTGTGTTGCAGAGTAGGAATACGGAGCCCCAGCGGTTTCAGCCCAAGGAGCAGCCTGCAGCACTAAGTACTACCTCACCACACGACACCAGCACCACCTGGCGGATTAAGAGGACACTTTCGTGCATGGGATTATTGTGGAGTGTTGTGTTTATTATTTTGGGACTGCAAACCAGCCGTGTTCCCCCCAATACCATTGCTGGTAGAGGGGTAGTTCTTTTTGTTTATTTATTAAAACATAGATATTTTTGGGACGTAACTGTTTCCTGGTAACGAAATGAGTGTGTTTGTGAACGTGGCAAGTGAGAGACTTTGAGACCAAGTGGAAGAAGATTCTATTGTCTGATGTGACCAAAATAGAGCTTTTTGGCCTCAACGCTAAGGCCTATGTTTGGCGCAAGCCTAACACCAAACATCATCCTGAGAACACCATCCCTACCGGGAAGCAGGGTGGTGGCAGCACTGCCTTTTGGACCTGGGACTTTGGAGAAGATTCATTTTCCAGCAGGACAATGAACCCAAACATACAACCAAAGCCACACTGCAGTGGCTTAAAAACAAAAAGGTCAATGTGCTGCAGTGGCTCAGTCAAAGCCTGGACCTCAATCCAAATGACAGTATGTGAAAAGAGTTGAAAATTGCTGCTCACCAAATGTCCCCATCCAACTTGACAGAGCTTGAGCATTTTTGCAAAGAATGGGCAAAAATTGCCTGCGTATCCTTAATTGTAAATCTCTAAAAACTACTCGCTTCTAAATCTTTTTTTAAATTGTGTTACATAGTGTAATGTTAAATCTGCTTCGAGGATGAATAAGGTCCTTGTTGTTTTCCTGAGTCAGGAGCGATTGGTAAATAGCATAGTAGAGGATGGGTTTTCAGTTCATAATTCCCTGATTACAGCGATGTCTTTGTTGACCCCACTCACTAAAGTCGTTATTTCTAATGTTCCTCCTTTTATAGATAGTGTACTGTTGGAAAGAGAATTGTATCGCTATGGAAAGACAATGTGCCTATTAAAATGATTCCTCTGGGCTGTAAAGCAGAGGAAATCAAACATGTAATGTCTTTCAGGCGGCAAGTGTTTGTGTTGCTGCACAACCCCGATTCTGTGCTAGATGTTGCATGGAAATTTAATTTTGAAGGCAGAGATTATGTTGTGTTTGCCACTACAGACACCATGAAATGTTTTAATTGTGGAGCACAGGGGCATCTTAAACATACTTGTCCCAAACTACAACCAGACTCTTCTGCTGGTACTGACGCTGGTGATGGGGAGGCGGTCGGAGAGGCTCGGGGAGCATAGGAGGAAAAACCGGTGAGAGGACGACCTGTACCCCCACCCCGACGACTGAGACAAGCTGAAGTACAGGAGCCCGCAGTGCAGAATACCGTGCCGGGGACATCTTTGGAGAATATGGCTGTGACCGAACAAGATGGTATGTTAACGGGGAAAATTAAAAAACGAAAAATGGAAAAAAGGATTTCTAAAATGGCTTAGGGGAGCAGGGAGGAGTCTATTTGGGGCTCAGTACTGGCTTCCCAAGCCAGCAGCGGAGGGTCTCAACTCCTAGATAAAGGATTTTTTAGGTAAGACAAAAGGTAAGAGGGGGGTTGACATTACATCATTTTTCCCTGACTTGAAATTGTTTTTACTTTCTGCCAATACTATTCTCAGGAAAGCAACTTTGGCTGAATTTGATCAGAAAAAATGTTATCGCTTGAAAAAATTTGTTAGCGTTTCTTGAAAATGTTTAACAAAAGCTAAGCATTAAAATAGATTATCATTTTACATTGCATAATTTTAACCTTGCTTGTTACACCTACCGAGCGATCTGGATCACCGTGGACTGCTTCTTCCTGCTGGTCATTCTGGGCCTCTTCCTGCTGCAGAGGTCAGTGGGGGTCATTGCATGACCTCACAGCATCTTGGTGTATTGCTTCATATGCACAGCACAGGGTCACTCTTTATTTGACTGAGACTCTATGTAGCAGCTATATCTCCTTCTCAGTATCTCTGTGTAATCCGTCAGAATCTCCACGATGATGTTTTTGAATAGATCTCGGTAAGTGTTAATGGGTACAAATCGCCTACATGCACTGGAAAAGCTGTGTTTTCAGTTCCTGTACATTTGGCTTGTGTTAATGTCGTGACAGCATGTTATGAATACTTATTTGCATGGCTTGTCTGTTCAAAGCCCTCAAGCCTGTCTAATACGGTCCAAATACTTTAGCCACACTACGATGTATGTCATCCTCCTGTTTTTTAAAAAAAAAAAAAAAAAACACCTAACCTAGAGAGTTTAACAAAGTTGATTTGCTGATTTGAATTGAAAAGAGGTGACACTATTATCTGTAGTAATTATTATTATTATTATTATTATTATTATTATTATTATATATTATTGGGAGGGTTGATACTTTGTCCCCCCAAAACCCCGTTTTATAAAAAAAATTTAATAGTCATCATTGGGTTTTGGGTTACAGTATAATCATAATTTCATAATTCTACATTGTCAATTCCATTACCTTTTTCGAAAAACCTTAGCAAATCTGGAAGTGATTTCTTTTCACTGCTTTTTTAAAACCCAGACTCAAGAAATCAAAGTGTTTTTTTGTTTTTTCAGGAGGCGCTTCGGAAACAACAGAGGGGGTGAGTTGGGTCAAAAAATTTATATTCAATCAATCATGATATTTTTGGTCCATGTGGGGGTTGACCAAGAAAGCAGGTTTCAAAGGACATCCAACAAAACAATAATGAATTTGAGTAAGCCCTGTCGGCCCACTTGAGCTGAAATGACCCTGTAAACGAACGCACTTCATAAAGTGATGAAAATAGTTTGTTGCTGATTTTAGTTAAAGCACACACTCTTGAAACATCTTGTGAGCCTGTGTGTTTGTCAGCAGGGCAGGTGCAGCCCAGGGAGTGGGAAGCCTCTGAAAGGAGAGGAACTGACTGCCTCTGCTTGTCTGTCTCTCCACAGGACGTGCTGAGCACAAGAATGGCTTTGTAAACTTACTGACGGGCGAGATGGACACCTTTCTGTGAGGGCCAGGCCGGGCCAGCAGATGGAAGGACTGTCTGAAGGAGTCCCTGCTAGAAGAAGCAGCAGCAGCATTCTGAATGCTTTCTGTTCAGGGCTGCTGAACAATATATTTTTTCTGGGAACTGAGTAGCTGACTTGGGAATCTGGATCTCTGGGAATGCTGCAACTCTAATTAGGACTGGAAGGGAGTTTTTGTTTGGAGGGGTGGGTTGGTCTTGGGTTACCTTTTGAGACTTGTAAACCACCCCGGAGATATGCTATGACAACAGATGTGCGCCCGCCCCCCCCCCCCTTCAGTTGGACGAGAATTACATTTCTAAAACAGTTAGAAGTTGTAAAACATTATCTGACGAAAATCTTTTTTTCATGACCTTTTGGTCCAGGTGAATAATTTCTTCCATTAGACTGGGCAAATGTTCAGCTAGAATGAAAGCTAATATTTTACATTTGGTTTGGATTAGTGCTATTGGACAATAATTAGAGCAGCATAGGGGGTCCTTTTCTTCCTTATGAATTAATGTAATATGAGATCAGATTCATAGATTGTGGTAAATGCTGGTTAGCAAATGCATATTGAAAAACATTAACTAGTCTGTTAGCCAACAATTCCTTGTTGAGTTTATAAAATTCTACTGATATCCCATCTGCTCTAGGAGTTTTATTGCATGGGACTTTGTCAATTGCCCTCAACACTTCTTGCAAAGAAATTATGTTTTCAAGACAATTCGCTTGGTCTTCCTTTAATTCTTTAAGTTTAGCTTTATTCAGAAATGAATCGATACACATTTTATGATTAATGTTATGTGCAGAATAGAATTTCTTATAAAATAGTTTAAATTCTTTATTACTTTCTTCAGGATTTGTAATTACTTGGTCATCTCGGTTTTTAATAGCTGCTACTCACTAAGCTTTTTGAGTGAATTTGCCAGAACTTTGCCAGATTTGTCACCTTGTTCATAATATAGCCTTTTTATTCTATTCAAGTGGAACACTGTTTTTTCTGTGAGTATGTTGTTTAGTTGAAATTTAAGTCGAACAATTAAAGTGTAATTTGCAGGTGTTGGATCTATAATA
Source organism: Polyodon spathula (assembly GCF_017654505.1). Taxonomy (NCBI): domain Eukaryota; kingdom Metazoa; phylum Chordata; class Actinopteri; order Acipenseriformes; family Polyodontidae; genus Polyodon; species Polyodon spathula. The sequence continues at coordinate 39,015,609 of NC_054539.1, read as the reverse complement.
AATTTAGCCTCAGTTTCTTTGATACTTTTTTCAAGGATTTTAATTTTGGTATTTAGTTTTTTTTTTTTGCTGAAGCATAAGAAATTATTCTCTCTCTGATAAAAGCTTTAAATGAGTCCCATACAACATCTGGATTGGTTTCACCATTACTGTTAATATCAAAATATTCTTTAATCGCTGACTGAATGCAGTCTTTAAATTTTGTGTCTCTAATTAATGAATTATTAAACCTCCATGTTCTTTCTTTTTTAATAGATATATTATCAAAATCAAATAAGTGTGTGACAGGGCCGTGATCAGAAACTTGAATAGTATCAATAGACGTATCTAGCTTATTTGCAACAATACATTTTGATATAAATATATAATCAATTCTGGAAAAAGTTTTATGTGCAGCTGAGAAAAAATAAGTCTTTTTCTGTGGGCTTTAATAAATCTCCATATATCCACTAATCCACATTCAGCAATTACATTGCTTAAAGCTGATAATACTCCCTTAAATCCACCTTTATCTTTCAATGTACGGTCAACAATGTCATCCATGGTAGCATTAAAGTCCCCTTCAACTATCCATGGGAGATCTCCATGTATTTAGTTTTTGCATTAGAGATTTATAGAATTCTTGCTGGTTATAATTAGAGGCATATATACTTGATAAATTAAATTTAGGCAACCAAATGTTTAATTGCTATAATATGTCGCTCTGTATCTTGCAATTTGTAAATGCATGTAAAGTTTAGTTTTGTATTAATTAATATAGCAACTCCCCTGGATTTTGAGTTATATATGGAGTAGAAAACGTGGCCTACCCAACTCCTTTTTAGTTTCTGCATCTCCGCTTCTAACAAGTGAGTTTCCTGTATAATGCTACATCACATTTTAATCTTTTTAAGCAGGACAATATTTTATGATGTTTAATAGGGTGATTAAATCCCTTTACATTCCACAACACCACCTTTAGTCTGTGTTGATTTCTGTTAGGTAACATTTTCAAACAGCATTCGAATATTACATAAACAAACAACCAGTGAGAATAAAAAAAAAATAACGTTAAGAGAAAAAGTATCCACTGAGGGTGTTAACCAACATCTGAACAGCCATTGAAAACAACTTGCGGCAGGGCGACTGCCCTGCACACTGGTAAATTAGTGTTGGCGTGATTTGATATGTGGGAATGGGTTTATAGTGTGTTGTTTTGAAGTTAATTTGTTTGTAGGGGTGTCACAATATAAACATTTTCTCATATGATTATTGTGTGTGTTATTATCACGATAATTTGCAAAGAACTACAAAAAAACCCTTACGAATTTATAAGGTTTACTATTTATTAAGCTATAATAGGTATGAAATCAGTTTAGCCTAAACTTTAACTAAACAAAATATGGTGGTTACTTATAATACAATAGATATACAATGCTCAATATTTGAAATGCAGAACTCTATGAAAAAAAAAAAAATAATAATTTGGAGCATTTCCAAGTAAAATAAGCCTTACAGAAATAATTCAGTCATCATCCCCATTTTTTTTTTCTGAACTAAAAAAAATATTTGTCCAGGCTTTGTCAGTGTTTTTCTTGTATTTTCTTTGCTCAATTAAATTGTTCTGTTCTGGTGCCAACATAGTCCAATATATGGGGAAAAAAAACAATTGAATATAAACATAAAAATGAAATATTTTCATTGGCGTGAGGTGAACAAACTTAAATGACACTCATTTCAGGTTTTTGTGTAAAAACACTAACATGTTTATATGTTCTGGTGAAAGACATGATCGAAAGGGTGTTACAATATTTCCACATGTGTTCAATATTTCCAAAAGTTTTCATATTTGTCTGATTACATCTTATTTATAAATAAAACATCAGCATAGCTCTCAACAATGTGTCACATCACATTTTCTCTAAATTTCAATTTTCAAATGTATTTTTGTTTTTATTTTTAAATTTGAAATGTAAATTAAAAATACAACTCAAATTGATGTTTTAAAATTATTAGCAGTGTGGCCGCACAGGACACCGACCCGAGGGGTTCGTTGATTGATTGCCTGATGAATAATAATTAAAACAAATGTGTGCAATAACAATTCAAAACAAAAATTACGAAATGAAGGTGCTTTATTATTAATCAGCCAATCGACGCCCCTTAAGTCAGCGTCCGACCTAAAGGGGGCACCGATTGGGTGACAAATTATAAAGCCAAATAAATAACTGTGTGGTTCGGGTTACCCAACCGACCCTATCTTTTTCCACCCCACGCTAAATATTTTATGCTGGTAATGGGCTACACTTTTTGCTATCAGTCTGGAAAACTGACCACTGTACATGGCTATGTTTTTGCTCATGTGATTTTCCGGAAGTCACATAGCAAACAAGATCTTAAGACAGACTGATTTGGAATGCGAAAAAAAAATGCAGGCTGTGACGGATAAACGAGTACATTATAACATTGAAGAGATCGACTTTGTATCAGAAAACTATTTTCAACTACAGAAATATTACAGTGGCTTTCAAAAGTATTCACCCCCCCCCCCCCCCCTTGAACTTTTCCACATTTTATTGTGTTACAACATGGAATCGAAATGGATTTAATTAGGAGTTTTTTTCACTGATCAACACAAAAAAAAGTCCATAATGTCAAAGTGAAAAATAAAATCTACAAATTGCTCTAAATTAATTACAAATACAAATAAAATAATTGATTGCAAAAGTATACATTACAAAATGTATACTTTTCAGGTGTTATTTATAATTAAGGAAAAATACATTTAAAAACGGTATCCTTTAACCCTAGCCCCCCACCCCCACCCCCACCCCCACGCAGGAGCATGGGGGGCGCAGCATAGCTACCCCATAAGTCCACAAATCCTGGGCCAACAAACTCGGTAGTTCTCTCTTTAGATGCACAACAGTCTTAGCTAAAGAAATTGGGTACCTTTGAGTTCGTTGACACATGACCGCCATTTGCCGAGCCTTACCCCGATGGTATAATGGGATTTGCCATAGGGAGGGGGTGGTCTCATCATACCTCATATCTCCATGACCCCTGGGGCAAGGAACTAGGGAGCACTCTCTTCATGTGCACATGACTCTCAACTAAAGAAAATCACCGGCCACAGGTTCATACACCACCCCGCCGCCAGATGGCGGGCATTGCCCCAAAGGTGTTTTATAATGGGATTTCCCATAGACATTTTTCAGGGTGTTATATCTCAGGTTCCGGGGGTCCCCAAGACTTTAAAATCAATACGTGGGTCCACCTCGGTGCCCTGTTGATCCCTCCAAGAGTCGTGTCCCCAGCTGGAAAGGACCCCAATTTAGACTTTTTTTGCCAACCTGGAGCTCAAAAGCTATTGGTAATAGATGACATGCCATCATGCTGAAAATATGAATTTTTTTTGAAAATATAGCATTTGAAAACAAATGGCTCCCTGTGAAAGAGGGACCCCAGACATGACCCTAGGAGGTTCAACCCGGGTTCTAGGCCCCGGGGTCACTGACACCTAAGTGCCAGGATGGCTCAGCAAAGTTAATTTTTTCATTACGACTTGAGTTTTTGGGTGAACCACCAGATGACCAGATGGGTTGGGGGACTCCCTGGAGACCAGCTCTCCCTATATCACTTTCAATGGTGGTTCTATGTGCTCTGGGTCGAGAGATATGACTGAAAATGTGTTTTTTAACACTGCCATTGACATGAATGGGGCTGAACACCCTGATTTATTTATTTATTTTTTTCAAAGAATTGCTAAAATTGCTGGGCATGTTACATTCAAACTGGTCCCCTGAGTCTAGAATCATTTTAATGGTGGTTCTAGGTGCTTCTGTTCCAGAAATATGCGCTAAAGGTGATGGCTTTAGCATACAGCAATACTGTGATTTGTGCCACTAAGGACAGGTGCTTCTCGATTCATTATCTGCACAACAACAGGTGCTCTGTAGCAATTATCAGCCTAGCACACACGTTTGTTACTTAATTAATTTAGGGTACAATTGGAACAAAAACCAGGAGGGACACCGGCCCTCCACGACAAGGATTGGAGACCCCTGCTAGCAGAGCCATTGCTCCATATCACCAGATTTATATTGCGCCTTTTTTAATTAAAATACCTAAAGAATCTAATTGTTTCTTGATAATTCTGCATTTGTTATGTACTTATCCAGGCAGAATGTATGTATTTTATGAAAAAGCGGTGTGTCGTGTAGTGACTACATCTTCTTTACAGTGAGTGTAAAGCAGTCAGTTTTGTTCAAGGAATGTATAGCTAGGTGTGTGTGTGTGCAGGGGTTGCATGGTGGTGTGTGCGTGCAGGGGCTGCATGGTGGTGTGTGCATGCAGGGGTTGCATGGTGGTGTTTGCATGCAGGGGTTGCATGGTGGTGTTTGCGTACAGGGTTGCATGGTGGTGTGTGTGTGCAGGGGTTGCATGGTGGGTGTATACGTGCAGGGGTTACATGGTGGTGTGTCTGAGCAGGGGTTGCATGGTGGGTGTGTGTTTGTGCAGGGGTTGCATGGTCGTGTGTGCATGCAGTGGTTTTATGGTGGGTGTATGCATGCAAGGGGTTGTATGGTGGTGTGAGTGTGCAGGGGTTGCATGGTGGCTGTATGTGTGCAGGGGTTGCATGGTGGTATGTGCGTGCAGGGGTTACATGGTGGTGTGTGCGTGCAGTTGTTTTATGGTGGGTGTATGAATGCAGGGGTTTCATGGTGGTGTGTGCGTACAGGGGTTGCATAGTGATGCGAGTGTGCAGGGGTTGCATGGTGGGTGTATACGTGCCCAGGTTGCATGGTGGTATGTGCATGCAGGGGTTGCCTAGTGGGTGTGTGTGTGCAGTGGTTGCATGATGGTGTGTGCTTGCAGTGGTTTTATGGTGGGTGTATACGTGCAGAGGTTGCATGTTGGTGTGTGCGTACAGGGGTTGCATGGTAGTGTGAGTGTGAAGGGGTTGCATGATGGTGTGTGCGTGTAGTGGTTTTATGGTGGGTGTATGCGTGCAGGTGTTGCATGGTGTTGTGTGCGTACAGGGGTTGCATGGTGATGTGTGCATGCATGGGTTGCATGGTGGGTGTATACGTGCAGGGGTTGCATGGTGGAGTGTGCGTGCAGGGGTTGTGTGTTGGTGTGTGGGGGGAGTGCAGGTTTTGTGCAAAAGAGGGGGCAGGAGGCGAGGGCATATAAGGGGGTGCAGGGAAAAGACTGGGAAGGGTAGGGTAAAAGAAAAGCTACTACAGTTATTTATTTTCACTTTCGACTCCCAGTCCCCTTTTCTCACTTTATGATTTTATTTTGTGATTATTTAATTATTGTCAAAATAAACAGCCTTCATCTACTCATGGTTGCAGTCTCATTTCTGTCCCAAAAAGAACCCGAAATGTTACAATATATTGATGGACATTACATAAGCAAATGAGACGTCCTTTTTTTGGAATACCATGTTCCTTCTCAAATGTGTTTTAATAAAGGAAAAGGACTGCTTTAATTAATTTGCATGTATCTATTCAGTGCAATGTAGTTTCTTCATTGTAATAAAAAATAACATTTTTTAACATTTACATTTTATTTCAGTTTTTTTTTTCATGTTTTCTGGGGCTAGTAAAAATAATTTAACTTTGATTCATGTACTAAGGGTTAATCTTAAATTAATTCACGATCCAGTTTATGGTAAACTGTGCTGCATGACTTAGAAACTGAGCTGTCAGGTGAGTTCCAAAAACTGGGCTGAATTAGAAAATGATCTAAAAACCAAAGCGGCCTAGAATTTGTGACATTACCTAAAAACCATAGCGGTCCAGAAATTGGGATGCTATCAGAGCGGCCGGAACTTGGGACACTATCTGAAAACTATAGCAGCCCAGAATTTGGGAAGTTATCTAAAAACCAAAGCTGCCCAGAATTTGGGATGTTGGGCTATATTCATCAAAATGTCGGTGTTTAGAACTTTTTAAGAAATCTTTTTCGACAATTCCTTGTTTACACCTTTTCTTGAAATCATGAGCGATTCATCACACTTTGAAAATCTGACAGTCGTAAAGCCTTTTCTGTTGGATTTCCATGCATAAATTAAAATAGGGGTCACCTACGGACCGAGACAGGACAATCCAAAAAAAAAGGGAGCAAAGTCGATTCACGAAATGTGCATTAAGGCTAAAAAAACACACTAAACCAATAGTGAAACATGAACCCATTGCAAGAGACATCAATACTGGAAAAGTTTGCTGCAACAATCTGCAAGATTAAATTATGATGCTGATGGTCACTGAACCACAAATATTACAGATTCACTATTTTAATATATCCAACGTGTGTCTTTGAAGACTGTTTAAATGTTTAATTTGAGTCAAGGTAGATATTATTATTTCCCCGAAATAATAAGAGCGAATGAATCTGAATCAACAATCTCCCTCTCGACCTGTGAGAGCACTGTACAACAGGAATTACTTGCCCTGTACTGAATGGTTGGGCAGTTCATTCCGGGGGCAGTCGGAAGCCGGCCATTCAGGAAAGGGACGGAGTCACGGTACCAGGAGTCATCACCCTAATACGGTGAGCGAAGTTTCATTCATGAATTGGAGGAGACCCACCCAAGGCTTCTAAAAAATTAAAGAGAAAAATACCTCTAGAGTCTGTGAGAGTGGGGACGGAAGATGACTCAACGTTGGATAACACGGTTAACAATTTAGGAACGGAAATGGATATGAGAATGGAGAGTACGTCACAAAAGGCTAGTTCAAGATCTGCAGTTAGCAAAGACATGGAACTCCAGGTTTGTGACTGCAGCTGGAGAAAGGCGACAACGGTCAGGGGTTTGAAGATTCATCAAGGGAGAATGAAATGCTTGAGGGAGAAGGGACAAGGACCTCACATTGATCAGTACTTCTTACGAAGTCAATCAAGTCAGTTGAATGAAATCCAGCGACAGGACGCAAACCACAGTTCGCAGAATATCAGCACCCCTGTCATAGACGTGAGGAGGAATTGCGTAGATACAACTAGTGATGAACCTAATGATCCCTGCGAATCCGGTCAGATGAACCAATGTAAGAGTGAAAAGAACCTCAACGGGCGCAAGCCTGGAGTTAAATGGCCAAGAGCTTGTGAGAAAACTGCGTGGGTCACAGTAAATGTGGATCTCTGTTTTACTTTGGAAAGATTAAATGGAACAGGTGAAAAGAAGCTGGATAAATTTGGGGGACATCATTTACACATATGGAAGCAAGATGTTTGGAGTTGAAAAAAGGAAGGAAAAAGTGCAAACTATTCCTGGAAAGTCTAGACTGCAGCAGGAGATTGAACGCTTAGTTAGAGAAAGGAGGCAGTTGAGGAAGCAATGGAGAAAAGCAGAACAAAGTCAGAAGGAAGGACTTAATCTGTTACAAAGGGCCATAAAAGATAAGCTTGCAACATCGTGCAGAGCTGAGCGCCTACGGAAACGCTACAAAAAGAAAGAGCGTCCGAGAACTAACTTTTATAAAGATCCATTCAAATTAGTAAAGAAGATATTCACCAGTGAGAAAAATGGCACACTAAAATCATCTAAGTTTGAGCTGGAGAGATGTTTGAAGGAAACACATACAGATTCAAAAAGGCAAGAGCCTATGTCAATTCCTTCAGACATCCCACCTATCAATCCACCTGAATACCAAATGGAGGACTGTGCACCTAAGTGAAAAAAGCAAGGGCGTCATCATCTCTAGGACCTAATGGAGTTCCATACAGACTGTATAAGAGTGCTTCTAGAGTTCTATGAATCCTGTGGAAATTGATGAAAGTGACATGGGAAAAGCAGGTTGTACCAAGAGCATGGAGCAGAGAAGGTAAAGTCTTTATACCCAAAGAAAAAGATTCTACAAGCATCAATCTGTTTCGTCCTATTTCCCTAGTAAACATAGAAAGCAAGATTTCCTTCAGCATAAAGGATTGTTTTATTGACATTTCAGTCAAAAAGCGGGCATTCCAGATTTCCCAGGATGCTTAGGACACATCAACGTAATATGGCAACAAATTCAATCAGCAAAAAAGGAGAGGAGGGAGCTATTGTGATATTCTTGGATTTGGCAAATGCATGTGATTCAGTGCCGCATAAACTTCTCTGGGCAGTATTTGATTTTTTCAGCATACCAGTGACAATAACAAATTTAGTGAAAGCCTACTTTGGAGATTTGCAATTTAGTTTTTCAACTTCAGAATTCAGCACTACATGGCAATGCCTAGAAGTTGGAATAATTTCAGGATGTACCATTTCTCCACTGGCTTTTACCATGGCAATGGAAGTAATTATTAGGGCATCAAAATGGGTAGTGGGAGGAGAGCGCTTGGCTTTCTGGAATGCGACTACCACCAATTCGAGCATACAACCATGACTACAACAGTAGCCTGCACTAATCGGTTATTTGGCAAATTAACCAATAGCATTGAATAGGCATGAATGCATGTCACAAAGACGGCTGTAGTGGGTGATGTCAGAACAGAAACCAGGAAACAAATAACAGAGATGGAGTTTGGTGAAGCTGAGCGAATGATCTTGCTCAACATTTAATAATGCACAGACAGACAGAAAATAAAAGGCTCTAAGACAAACAAGACACAGGAGATGGCAATCGTAGCCAAAACAAAAAGAAAAAGAAAACTGACTATACAGACAAAACATGGTGAGCTTCTATTTTAACTATTAACTATACTATTATTACAATTACCTCCATATCCAATCCCGTTCTCCACTCACCAAACACACAACCCTGAGTGAGTGAAAACATGCTGCTTTTATGCAGCTGTACCGAGACTCGATTGCTAATCAATCATTCAATTGGAGTCGCGTTACAACTGCACGTGAATTAATAAAGTGCAATTCCCTGTGCTCACATATTACTTTTTACTTGCACGTGAAGTGCTGTGCAATCCTTGTGCCTAAATACAAATATACATTTTAAACACTTGTGTTACACAGACCCGTTTATATCCCGTGTACCAATGACTATACACCAACATTAACACACAACGTACAATGCAAATACACACATGGGCGGGAACTTTGCCACATATACCCCCCTGTGGCAGAGCACAGCTCTGCTCTTTAGAAATTGGCAGGGATGGGGTTAAATTCCCCTCCCTGCCTTGGTTCATTGTGTTCAGGTGGCTGGGGTTGATTAGATGATTAGTTTAATTAACGATCAATCAGCGCCCAGCCACCTGACATAAAAGGAGGCCTCTGCTTTTCATTTGGGAGGAGGGAGCTGAGGTGCAGGTTGGTGTTTTGGTGTTTGTGATTTTTGAATGTTTTAAATCCAGTGAAGGCATTGCCCAGCCTGGAAACCTTTATTTTTGTGAGAGTATTTTTGCTTTATTTTGTTTATTTTGTGTTTAAATTGCTTTGTTTTGGCCCTTGTGCCCTTTCATTTTTGTGTTTATAATAAAATAGTTATTTTTTTGAACTCCAGACTGTCTCTGGGCCTCTATCCACTCACCAGCCTGCCACACCCCCCTTGTGCAAAGCACACAAGGCCTCAATGGCCACCTCCCCCCTTAAAATCCTAAAAGTCTCACTCAAAGTCTTGGGCCAAGAACAGGGACTTCAAGGGGTTGATGAACGACAACGTTGCCAGTAGCCAGGCTGCTACTGGCCATGCTGTCAGCAGACATGCTGACAGTGGGGCGAATCTCTCCTCCCGCTGTACTACTGACATGCTGACAGCTCCCAGACTGACTGCTTCAACCGGGGCAAGTCCAGCAGCGGAAAAACAGCTGGGGTTGGTGCTCTCCAGACCTCCCCCAAGATCTCTGGCAGCGAAACTGCTGCGGTGGAAGGTGGTCTGCTGACCTCTCCCCCCTTTATAGTCCAGCAGCTCCCTTTGGGGGGACTTTAGCCCCCAGAACTCCTGCAGCGAAATTGTTGTGGAGAAAGGTGGTTTCCTGACCTCTCACCCCTTTTTCATAGCCGGCAGCTCCCTCTGGTGGGGCTCCGGCCACACTGACACCTGCGGCCAAGCAGAGCTGACTGCGACCCCTGGCGAAGCAGTTCCAGCTACCCCAGGCGATGCGGAGCGGCTGGCAACCCCAGGAGATGCAGAGCAGCAGGCAACCCCAGGCGATGCTGAGTGGCAGGCAACCCCAGGCGATGCCAGGCAGGCATCCTTGGATGAAGTGAGACAGGCATCTTTGGATGAAACGAGGAGGCATCCTTGGATGAAGCGAGACAGATATCCTTGGGCGAAGCGAGACAGGCATCCTTGGATGAAGCGAGGCAGGCATCCTTGGACGAAGCGAGGCAGGCATCCTTGGACGAAGCGAGGCAGGCATCCTTAGGCCAAGCGAGACAGGCATCCTTGGATGAAGCGAGGCAGGTATCCTTGGGCGAAGCGAGACAGGCATCCATGGGCTAAGCGAGACAGGCATCCTTGGACGAAGCAAGACAGGCATCCTTGGGCGAAGTGAGGCAGGGAGTCAGGACAAGCTGGGGTGTGGGTGTTGGCCCTCTTCTTGGCCACTGCGGCTGGACAGTTCTTCCCCGTGCTTCCCTCAGCAACCTATGCAAGGGCTGCTGAGGATGGCCAGCATCTATTCCTGGTCCATCTATTCCTGGTGAAGGGAGAGGCAGCTCCTGCTCCTCTCCCCCTGATAGTGATGGAGGCAGAGGCAGCTCCAGTTCCTCTCCTCGTGATGGTGGGGGAAGTGATACCAGCAGGCATTCATCCTCTGCTGGTGGGGGAAGTGATATCAGCAGATATTCATCCTCAGCTGGTGGAGATGCGGACAGCAGGCATTTTTCCTCTGCTGGCAGAGGTGGCAACAGCAGTCCCTCAGATTTTGGTTTCCCACGGTCCCCCCATCTGGGCACTGGATGCTCACGATCCCCCCTTCTGGGCGCTGGACGTTCACGATCCCCCCCGTCTGGGCGCTGGACTCTCATGGTCCCCTCATCTGGGCGCTGGACGCATGGGCTCCTCCCACACAGGCATTACATCCGCCTCTGTATATTGCGTGGGGCAGATGGCCAATGTGTGCCCGGGGCACAGTTCATCCCCGATCTCCTTCTGCTGTTGCTGCGGCTGCTGCTGCAGATTTTTCCAGCCACTCCTTCTCCTCACCTTCCTCTCCTGAGTTGGAACCTCCTCCTACTCTTAGAAGGGGCAGACAGCCACCACGTGCCCGTAAACCCCACAGGAAAGGCACCAGCCTTGGTCCTCCAGACCACTGAGGAGCTCCTCCAGCTCCGTGCAGCCATCTCTCCAGCCTTCCATTTTTTTTTTTTCAATAAAACACTGCGGTTCCCTCTCTGGTATGAGAAGCTGGTAATCCCATGATGACACCACGTGTCACAAAGACAGCTGTAATGATCTCGCTCAGCATTTAATAGTGCACAGACAGACAGAAAATAAAAGGTTCTAAGACAAACAAGACACAGGAAATGGCAATCGTAGCCAAAACAAAAAGACAAACAAAATGGACTATACAGACAAAACATGGTGAGCTTCTATTTTAACTATTATTATTATTACAATTACCTCTGTCTCCAATCCCGTTCTCCACTCACCAAATACACAACCCTGAGTGAGTGAAAACATGCTGCTTTTTTGCAACTGTACCGAGACTCGATTGCTAATCAATCATTCAATTGGAGTCGCGTTACTGCACGTGAATTAATAAAGTGCAATTCCCTTTGCTCACATATTACTTTTTACTTGCACATGAAGTGCTGTGCAATCCTCGTGCCTAAATACAAATATTCATTTTAAACACTTGTGTTACACAGACCCGTTTATATCTCGTGTACCAATGACTATACACCAACATTAACACACAACATACAACACAAAAGACAAGCGTAACTTGACTAATAAGTGGCCACCAGTTCCATCAAAGCATTACACACAAAAGACAATATTCCTCCATCCAGGAGAACAACCACCAAGAAAAGGTGTTAAAACCAAGCCTTGCCCAGGACAACTGGAAGCTGCTAGAGACTGTAAAATGCTGGTAGATGTTGGTCAACGGCTTATTTTTCCACCTGAGATTGCCACCACTAACCTTCGACCAGACACTGTCTTGTGGTATGGATCAGCACGCCTTGTTCATATGGTAGAGTTAACAGTGCCATGGGAGGATGCTGTGGATGAAGCGTATGAGAGGAAGAAACTTCGGTATGCTCAACTAGCTGCTGAAGCGGAACAGAGAGGATGGAGAGTCCGAGTTTACCAAATAGAGGTAGGTTGTCGAGGATTTGTGGCACACTCTACAACCCGGTTTCTCAGAGATGTCGGGTTCAGTGGCCAAGAGTTGCATCGCACAGTGAAGAACTTATCTGAAGCAGCAGAAAGGAGCAGCAACTGGCAGTGGTTGAGACAGAAAGATTCTGGCTGGGAAGAAAGCAACGCTGATGTATGGGTAAGTAAGCTGGGCTGAGCTGAGTGGGGGATGGAGAGGGGTGATGCTGGAATGCCAGAATCACTGTTGAGCCCTCTTGAGGTATCGTGGGCTAGTCGACGAAACACGAGGATGGAAGGTGCCCACTTGAAGACCCCAGAGATGTACCCAACTTAGCTCAATCCAGACGGTTGTCATGCTGATGCGCTGGGGAGGCCGCACTGTGGTTGATCCCCAGAGCCAGCATTGCAGCCATTGTGTGTGCTGATGCGCTGGGGAGGCAAAATAAGCTGATCCCTGGAACCAGAATTACACTGTCGGAAGAGACGAAATCCAGATTTTATGAATCACAAACAGTTCTTAAACCGTTCTTAATCTGTTCATAATAATGATTTTTGAAACCGACACTTTGATGAATAGAGCCCGTTATCTTCAAACCAAATCTGCCCGAATTTTTGGACATTATCAAAAGCAAAGTGGCCCAAAATTTGTGACATAAATGAAAACAGGAGCAGTCTATGTTTAAAACTGCGATTACATTAGAGATAAACTAATGTATTGTGGCAAAGTGGTGAATACGTGCAGGTGAGTGCAGAGCAGAGTGGATAAATGACACAGACAATGATGTACAGGTGCAAGGGTGTTTATTAAATTAATTCAATGTCTAGAGCCTTATAGCAAACCTGCAAATAATAATAATGTTGGAAGTGGTACAGCGGCGTGTATCACTTCTAATTATAATCCCACGGGTTTGACCCGTAACCCAAAATCCAGTTCTTTCGCCTACAGAAAACACAAAACACAGACACAATTCCGACAGTGCATGATTTTAGTGCTCTTGGTGCAAAAGACAGTTCCTGTAGTGGAAACGGAGAGTGGTGATATCCAAGTTTTTACCTGACCTGCAGCTGCAGTTTTGGATCGTGCTCAGTATTCTTGGTGAGAAACGACACACAAGACAAACAATGTTAATACACAGACAAGCAGAACACTCATGGTTTTTAATATACACAAGACGGGCTCCTTCTTGGTTATTTGGCTTAACCATATGCAAAGGAACAGATCACAAAGCCACGCCCCCCTATTTATACCCTCGCCCATGACCCCTAGGTTAACGAGTGCATCCGCTCCTCCAGTCCTCAGATGCTACGACGTTTACCGTCCGGGTCAGTGAGCTTAGGTGCCGTAGCTCCGCCCCTTTCCTAAATGGGCAACTTCCACCTACCCTTCGGAATAAATTGTCTTGCCATTTGTTTAAGGTTACTTTGTTCCTTCTTTCTAGTGCCCTCACTGGTCGGGAAGGAGATCTAACACCAAGCGTCATTCAATCTCTGTCACATGTATCCTGTAACAAAACTGCAATAGTGTATATATTTGATATTAAAATACATCATGCAAACGATTATAGATATATGCTATTTGAAGGAAAAAAGTACACCACTACAGAATGTCAATTCATACATTTATGCACAACATGATAATTCATATCAAGTAATAACCCATTGTTATATTAGTACAGCAAAATAACACATTATATTTTAATTGAAAGGTTGTGGAAAGCATATCTCTTGCTCCCCACAACCATTACCTTTGCCTTGTGTAGCAAATTAATGAATCCATTTCTAATTCAACTTACTGCACTCACTGCGTCACCAACTTCACTCAATGTACATATAAAAAGCACACCAGTATACGAGGACAAGGTCATGGGAAACACTTTGAAAAAGAGGATGTTACCACTTCTGATAGGCTGTGATGTGTAAATTAAATGGGATTGTTGGCACACAGTCGATAGGATTTATAGCATTTTGGTTAAATGTGACGGCATCAGAACAGACTGTACATATTATTTCCAGAAGTAGCGTTAAGAGAATTTCCTTTTGGCATATAGTCAGGGATTCAAATAACTAGTCCACCGGTCCACATACAGGCCAAAACGTAAAAAAGTGAACTTAATCCTTTCACATGAAAGAGCTTTTGTGGACCTCAGTTTATTTGTGAAAAATAGTAATGAAATCCTATCAAAAAGGATATTTTCATTAACTCAAACTGACCTGACAAAATGTCATGGTTTTCAAGTAATATGATAGACCATGGAGGTGGTCAGGGAAAGAAAGCATGTGCATTTAGTAAAAGGTGGCTGAAGGATTTTGTTAACTGGCTGGCTGTCAATTAAGAGCAAAATGAAAATGTGGGCTAGATACAAAGAGATAACAAAAGTGTTTGGGTTATTATGTTTAATATACATATGTGTACCCTTGCTGTGAATTTGTATTTAAATTAACACAGGTGTCAACTTACCTATCAATATACTCTGAGCTTAGAGGTGCAGGCATCAAGCTCTTTTAACAAAAAAAAAAAAAATAATAACAATAATTTTTCGATTTATTAGATTAATCTCATTCTCATCAAGACCAAGATTCGCTCATCTCTTAACAAGACGTCTTTCTGTATTTCTGAGGATGCACTTTTCAAGAGAGACTTTTCGATGGCTTGAAAGTACAAATTGGCGTCTAATAGAAAACCTGAAAGATGAACGATGTTGCCGTGTCACATTGTTTGTGCTGATTTAACAAAATAATAATAATTTGAGTCTGAAATGGTGCTTGCATAATGTAAAGGTGTATTTATATTATTAGATTACTTTTGAGTTGGGCTATTTTATGTTAACTTATGTCAGATTTGTTTACTGACTTTCTTCAGATATAATGTTTTTCCGTTGGGTCAAAACTAAGAATTTGTCAAGCATGTCAAGAAAAAAGTCATACTTTTAAATCCATATTGTGGCTCTCAAAAGTATTCACCTCCCTTGAACTTTTCCACATTTTATTATGTTACAGCATGGAATCAAAATGGATTTAATTAGGAGTTTTTGCCATTGATCAACACAAAAAAGGTCCATTATGTCAAACTGAAAAATGAAATGTACAGATTGTTCTAAATGAATTACAAATATAAAACAGAAAATAATTGATTGCATAAGTATTCACCCCCTTTGCTATGACACAACTAAATAAGCTCTGGTGCAACCAGTTGTCTTTAGAAGTCACATAATTCGTTGAATGGAGTCCACCTGTGTGCAATTAAGGTGTTTCACATGATTTCAGGTTAAATATACCTATCTCTGGGAGGCCCCACAGTTGGTTAGTACATTTCGTAACAGAAACTACATCATGAAGACAAAGAAACATTCAAAGCAAATCCAGAATAAGGTTCTTCAAAAGCACCAATCAGGGGTAGGATATAAAAACATTTCCAAGGCATTGAACATCCCCCGGAGCACAGTAAAATCCATTATTAAGAAATGGAAAGAATATGGCACAACTGTGAATCTGACTAGAACAGGCTGTCCTCAAAAAGTGAGTATCTGGGCGAGAAGGGCACTAGTTACCAAGAGGCCTATGGCAACTCTAAAGGAGTTACAGTCTTCCACGACTGAGCTGGGAGACACTGTGCATACGGCAACAATAGCCTGGGTGCTTCACAAAACTGGCCTTTATGGGAGAGTGGCAAAAAGAAAGCCATTGTTGAAAAAAGCTCACATCAAATCTCGGCTAGAGTTTTCCAGAAGGCATGTGGGAGACTGTGAGAGAGAAAGAATTGATGTTGCAAATCTCCCTCTCAACGAGAAAGGACGGCATGTAAGGACAGTGGTACGCTGCATCCTAGATGGACCGCCTTGATGGTAGGTGGAAACCGGAAGGTAACCATATTAGGGGGAGCGCATAGTTGCAAGTACCTGGAACGACTCCATTGCAACGGGTACAAAGGGGAAGCAGCTACTTCGGTACGCTGCCTTGCGCTGAGAATGTAAACTACCTGCAGGAGGATTGTGTTTGTTGTGATACATGTTTGTTTTGATACATGTTTGTTTTGTTATGTGTTTGTTTGTTGTTTGCAGAGGAGGAATACGGAGCCAGCGGTTTCAGCCAAGGAGCCAGCCTGCATCACTAGAGTACTACCCTCACCACACGACACCAGCACCACCTGGCGGATTAAGAGGACACTTTCGTGCATGGGATTATTGTGGAGTGTTGTGTTTATTATTTGGGACTGCAAATCAGCCGTGTTCCCCCTGATACCGTTGCTGGTAGAGTGGTGGTTCTTTTTGTTCTTTTATTAAAAACACAGACATTTTTGGGGAAAATAACTGTTTGGACATTGTTTTACTCACCACACCACTTGCACAGTTCACAGAGACTCTGAGACTAAGTAGAAGAAGATTCTATGGTCTGATGTGACCAAAATAGAGCTTTTTGGCCTCAACGCTAAGCGCTACGCTTGGCGCAAGCCTAACACTGCACATCATCCTGAGAACCATCCCTACCGGGAAGCATGGTGGTGGCAGCAAAGGAAAACCTGCTGGGACTTGGGAGAAGATTCATCTTCCAGCAGGACAATGACCCCAAACATACAGCCAAAGCCACACTGGAGTAGCTTAAAAACAAAAAGGTCAATGTGCTGCAGTGGCTCAGTCAAAGCCTGGACCTCAATCCAATTGGTTATATGTGGAAAGAGTTGAAAATTGCTGTTCACCAAAGGTCCCCATCCAACTTGACAGAGCCTGAGCAATTTTGGAAATAAGAATGGGCAAAAATTGCAGACAGAATAGTATAATTGTAAATCTCGAAAAAACTACTCGCTTCTAAATCTTTTTTTAAATTGTGTTACATAGTGTAATGTTAAATCTGCTTCGAGGATGAATAAGGCCTTTGTTGTTTTCCTGAGTCAGGAGCAATTGGTAAATCGCATAGTAGAGGCAGGGTTTTCAGTTCATAATTCCCTGATTACAGCGATGTCTTTGTTGACCCCACTCACTAAAGTCGTTATTTCTAATGTTCCTCCTTTTATAGATAGTGTACTGTTGGAAAGAGAATTGTATCGCTATGGAAAGACAATGTGCCTATTAAAATGATTCCTCTGGGCTGTAAAGCCGAGGAAATCAAACATTGAATGTCTTTCAGGCGGCAAGTGTTTGTGTTGCTGCACAACCCCGATTCTGTGCTAGATGTTGCATGGAAATTTAATTTTGAAGGCAGAGATTATGTTGTGTTTGCCACTACAGACACCATGACATGTTTTAATTGGGGAGCACAGGGGCATCTTAAACATACTTGTCCCAAACTACAACCAGACTCTTCTGCTGGTACTGACGCTGGTGATGGGGAGGCGGTCGGAGAGGCTCGGGGAGCATAGGAGGAAAAACCGGTGAGAGGACGACCTGTACCCCCACCCCGACGACTGAGACAAGCTGAAGTACAGGAGCCCGCAGTGCAGAATACCGTGCCGGGGACATCTTTGGAGAATATGGCTGTGACCGAACAAGATGGTATGTTAACGGGGAAAATTAAAAAACGAAAAATGGAAAAAAGGATTTCTAAAATGGCTTAGGGGAGCAGGGAGGAGTCTATTTGGGGCTCAGTACTGGCTTCCCAAGCCAGCAGCGGAGGGTCTCAACTCCTAGATAAAGGATTTTTTAGGTAAGACAAAAGGTAAGAGGGGGGGTTGACATTACATCATTTTTCCCTGACTTGAAATTGTTTTTACTTTCTGCCAATACTATTCTCAGGAAAGCAACTTTGGCTGAATTTGATCAGAAAAAATGTTATCGCTTGAAAAAATTTGTTAGCGTTTCTTGAAAATGTTTAACAAAAGCTAAGCATTAAAATAGATTATTATTTTACATTGCATAATTTTACCCTTGCTTGTTTTATTTTTTTAAATGTGTGCCTCACTTCACTATCTATGGAGAAACTATTTTTAGCAACTGTTAATATTAATGGTTGTAGAGATTTTTAAAAAAGAGCCCAATTATTTGTTATAAAAGCGGGCAGATATTGTGTTTTTACAAGAGATGCACTCAGATAGCGCTAACCAGGCTCATGGCTTTCTGAGTGGAAAGGTGATTGTATTTTAAGCCATGGCTCGAATCTCAGTGGGGGGGGGGTTGCTGTTTTATTTTCTCCTGGACTAGGTGCAGAGATTTTATCAATTCATGATATTTTACCAGGTAAACTTTTAAGAGTGCACATTAAACTTGGGGGGACTTTTATTGATCTTATTAATATTTATGTTCCTAATCTAGAATCAAGGATTTTATTTTTTAATAAATGCCAGAGGTACTGGGAAAGTGTGACCCGGCACATTTACTTGTGGTGGTTTTGGGGGGGGGGGGTTTAATTGTACTTTGAATTTGAACCTTGACCGTTACCACGGGGAACCCCATATCCAGTCTGTGAGGGAGCTGACTGCTGTTGTAAATACACATAGCCTAGTGGATGTTTGGAGAATTGCTCATCCCAATGCTAATCAATACACTTGGATTAAATTATAACAATATCAGATTTCTGGTGCAAGGTTAGATCGCTTTTACACTCCTAGAATTCATATTAATAAGTTTATTGGCTTCCAGTTTTCACTTTGTGTCCACCACTGTTTCTTTACCCTCTGAAATTCCTGGTAAATCTTGCCAGGCGGCAGTGGAGTTCTATAGTGACTTGTACAAAGCCGAGGGCTGCGATCTGCTGGATATGGCACAATTACACCAGGGTCTCTCTAGACTGAATGAGGAGGAGAGCAGGCAACTGGATTCCTCTCTTACTTTCCAAGAGCTTTCTAAGGCTGTTACACAGATGTCCAGTGGAAAGGCACCCGGCATTGACGTACTACAGTCAGAGTTTTGCAAGCGTTTCTGGCCCCTGCAGGGTCAGGACCTGTACCGTGTGTTGACTGAGTGCATCAGGGAGGGGCAGCTCCCTTTGAGTTGCCACCGTGCTGTTATCACCATGCTACTAAAAAAAGGGGACTTGTGCAACCTTAAGAACTGGCATCCAGTGTCTCTGCTCTGTTGTGACTAAGTTGTTTTCCAAGGCTCTGGCTGTCCGGCTGTGGGGTTGCCTTGTGTTGGTGGTGCACCAGGATCTGTCTTACTGTGTGCCTGGACGCTCTCAACAACCTTTTTTTTTAATTCAGGACCTTTTAAATGTATCTAAACTTTCTAACCTGAACTTTGGCAAGCTTTGAGAAAAGCTTTCGACAGGGTTGATCACAAATATTTATTTGCCACATTGGAAGCTTTTGGTTTTGGTCCTGTTTTAATTCTTACATTAATCTTCTATATTTTAACATCTTTAGTAAAGTCAAGGTGTCTTTCAAGGGGAGGGTTCTCATCATTAATAACCTGATTGCTTCCATGCTGTGGCACAGATTGGTATGCCTGGATCCACCCCCCCCCCCAGGACTATTAGAGCGAATCCAGAAGAGTTTATTGGAGTTTTTCTGGAACGGGCATCACTGGCCGTACCTTCCCCCATGTGAAGGGGGCCTGGGACTGATTAACCTCTCTTGCAGGGTGGCTGCTTTCCGACTGCAAGTGGCTCAGCGGCTGCTGTATTGCACAGGACTGTATTGGCAGGGGCTGGCATTCTCTCTGCTGCACAGGGTGGGCCAGCTGGGTTTAGACAAACATCTTTTTCTCATTTCCCCTGACACATTCCACAACTCAGGACTGGACACATTCTACAGTACTATGTTCAATGCCTGGCACCTTCTCCACACTAGCAGGACTGATTCCTCTCTATGCAACCAATGGATCTTTGAAGAACCTCTGGTTTTTATTCCTATTTTTAATTGTTCCCATTTTAATTCTGTCACTTTGTGTGGTATGTTTTTAAATGCTGGTTTTACAAAACTGGGCCATTTTTTTGAATTCACAGATTTTAGGTGGAGGTCCAGCAGGGAACTGAGCGTGCTGCTGGGTATCAGATCAGAAAGGTTACTGGAGAAGATGCTGATTGACTTGAAGGCCTCCTTAAGCCAGGCTCTCTCTGGGTATGTGGAGGGGTGCCTAATGCAGTGTGTGGCCCTCAAACCCTCAAACCTGATCCTCTGTTCCACACAGTGCTGGTCTCCCCCTCGGGCCCCCTGGCAGAGCAGGGGCAGCCTGGGAGGCTGCTGTCAGTGCACAACCTCACTGAGTTGCATTTTCATGCCACAGAGAAGAAACAGTTGTACCACCTGTGTGCCAAATCTCACTGCTCCCCCCAGTTGAGAGACCTAGGGGATACCAAGTGGAGGCACACCTGGGGGTGAGCGAGGCAGTGATACCCAGCTGGCGCTCTGTGTACAAACTACCCCTGCCCAAACGCTCAGGAGACCTGCAGTGTCCCTTCTGTCCTGCTTCAGACACGGTGTATCACCTGTTCACTGACTGCACCCGACTGCTGCCCTTCTTCCAGCTTTGAACAGACCTGCTAGTATCTCTTGCTGTTGTTTTTACTAAAACATTATTTATTTTTAGTATCCCCTATAATTCAAAACAACGACAAAAATGTGTGCTTGTTAATTTTATCCTTGGTCAAGCGAAGTTAGCCATTTTTAAAACTCAAAAAAACAAGATTTTAGCCGTTGGTTTTACTGATGCCTGGAGTGTTTTTAGAGTCCTGCTTGCTAGTAGAATTCAGGTGGACTTTTTCTACTATTGTTTGGCGAAGGACTTGGACAAGTTTACACAGCAGTGGTGTGAGGGGGTGGGCTGTGTGATGTGAGTGAAGGGGGGGAGCTCATTTTGGTATTTTAACCCTGTCACACTAAACTATATTCATATTATAACTTTTGTTGATTTTTGAAGTGTTTTTGCGTTTTGTGCTGGGATGGTTTTGTTTTGTGGCTATATTGTTTTTGTAATCTTGTTATTGATTCAATAAAGTGATTTAAAACTCCAAACACACACTCTCTCTCTCTCTCTCTCTCTCTCTCTCTCTCTCTCTGTGGGACTTCTCTGCTCACGACACCAGATGCTGGACTCTACGCTCTCTATCTTTCTCGATCTCTCCGATGCTGCAGCTCATTAAACACAACTCCCTCCCTCCCTCTCTGGATTGCGGGGCTGCATGTTCTTTTGTAATGGGGCTGCCCGCCAGGTCATAGGGGACCAATCAGCACTCAGGTTCAAATTCTCACATCTCATTATGGGTTTCTTTCAGGGGTGTCATCCCACTCTGACATCAGCCTGTCAAACACTCATAGCAGAACAGGTTACAAGCTGCAAGCAACACATAAAACAACACCATGACAATACAATAATCAACTACTTACGCTCTCCCAATAATCCTAGTCCCTCTGATTGTCCCAAAACCAGTCCTGATAGTTCCAGGGCTCGTGCCCATTTGACCCAGCGTTGGATTTAATGTCTATGCGTGATTTATTTATGAATTTTTTTTCCGCTAGTGGTTCAATGCGGACCAAAATAATTGACGGTCCACATATGAGAACTGTTTTATTATTAATATTATTTGAACCCTTGCATATAGTATATAGTCCTGTGTGATATTAAACCTTGCTGAATAATAATAACATGGAGCTGAAATCAATCATTAACACTGGTATGTGAATTGTACCTTATAGTCAAGCAGCAAATAATAACGGTGACCACATGACATCATGTTCAGTGGGACAGTTTGGGATAGTTCAGGCTTGGAATAGTACCTGAGACAGGTCAAACGTACCAGAATGAATAGGTTGTGAGTGGAAAAACATGAATTGTCACAGTGAACATGGAGCCGCATGGTCATCCTGCAAATAATAGCCTTTTTGTTTCACATTAACTTTGTTTACTATATGCAGCTAACCTCTCCAAAAAACCTATAATATGGAAATAATAGGTATTTCCCTATATCCCTAGCAAGTCTGTAGCACATATTGTATATTGTTGAAAATGACAATTACTAAAACTGTGGTTTGAATGTTTCTTTTTTTGTTTGTTTGATTTAGTTTAGTCATTCCAACCGAGTTAGGAATATTCAATGCAGTGCGCTTCTTTTATGTGGTGTGAAAAGACTGTGACAGTAGAATGAGCAGATTAGAAAGATGTGGATTTTTTTTTTCAATAATGCCAGCTAAATAAATAAGACAAATGTGCCTTCATAATGTGTAACAGTTATTTAGTTAGTATTTGTTTCACATAAGAAAGCTTTTTCAGTTAATGGCGACTTTGAAGGGGATGCTTGGTATTGCATCAAAGGGAACTGTAATAACTTACAAGCACACCCGTAATAAAAGAAAACAGATAAAAGGGGAAAATGCAGACTACATACATTTCTTATAGTTATATATCATGTGGTTAAAGCTGTCTGTTGTGTTGCTTAGTAATCAGGAGACCAGCTCCCCCCGTAGCAGTTTCACTGCTGGAGATCATGTGGCTGGAGCCTCAGAAGAGGGAGCTGCTGGCTATCAAGAAAGGGAGCCGGGTCAGGAGACCACACGCCAAGGAACCGTTTGGCTGCCGGGATTGCCTTGGCAGGAGGAGCCGGCTTGTTTGTGGTCAGCTTGGCTGCTACAGCTGTTGTGGTGGAAGGAGGACCTCCCACCGTGGCCGCCACCTTAGGCCCAATGCTGCACCTGTTCCTAGGTCAGGACTCGGAACTGGAACTCTGGGAATAAGGGGGGAGGTGGCTGTTGAGGCCATGTGTGCTACGCACAAAGGGGAGCATATGTGGCAAAGTGTTCCCCCCTCTGTATATAGTATATGTGTGCTGTTATTATTTATTGTATTATGATTTATTGTTTGGCAGCATGGATGGGGTTAAAAGCCCTGTCATAAAGACCCTGTGTAGAAGGTGACCATCTCCTGAGTTAATTCATGGATTAATTGTTGCTAATCTGGAGATGGTCACCTGCCTAAAAAGCCTGCAGTTTTCTGCGCCCTGGGTGGAGAGTAGTGGAGAAAACAATTATTTAAACTTGTGTTTAAATAAACGACGTTTAGTCTCTGCAGTTTTTGCATTCTGGCCTGACGTCACCACATCAACCATCCGTGTCACACTGTGTTACTTAATATAGAACATTTTGTGATAAAACTAATAAAACAAATTCATATTTTATAAATGATTATTTGTCTTACATTTCTTTTATCTTTTTTTTTTTTATATGGAATCATTCATTTTCACTTTCTTAGAAATGCATAATCTCTGCAGTGGATTGTGGGATTGTAGTCCTGGCCAGGGTGCTATCTCTGATTAAACTTGACAAAGAAAATGTTTTGCAACATTCCATTGTCAGTTTACAGCCTCAGATTGGGTGTAAATATGTCAGCTCCACGGAGGAAAGATAAATATGCTTCCAATCGGCAATGCGGAAGTTAATTGCCATTTAGTACTCAGTTGTAAAGGGGAGGGGATGGGGGCAGCTTTTCTTGTTTTGAAATCAGCACATTGATTAATATGTGTATTTTGATTTATGTAATACCTGTTGACAAATACTTAAAGGTAATTATATGGAAAATCCGAGTATCAGCACACTGCTACTATCCATGGTCAGGCTCTTAGGCAATTGCCTGGCTGGAGGATTGAAGGATACTCAATGAACAATTTGGAGGTGTGTTGGGGAAAGGTGAAATCCAAATCGGAGGGTTAAATAATTGGAAACTCTAAATAAAAAATAAAAAAAAATTGGAAAAAAGATTGAATCTGAACTACTAAACTTTTAGACTTCTAAATCCCTAACATCCATACCCTCATGTGCTCTTTTTATAACACTTTCCAGCTGCAGTAAAATGTAGCACCAGTATACATTATTTTATCTTTTGGAGTGACATGGTAGTGATCTATTATACTCTGTAGTAAATGGACTAATGAGGCCACGTAACTATTCTGAATGAACTAAGCTGTGTCAGTCAGTGAGTAATAGATTTATAGACAAAAAACACATTATACATATCAACCATGTATTAAATAATAATAATAATAATAATAATAATAATAATAATAATAATATAATAATAATAATAATAATAATAATGGTTTAATTGTTTCATTCTTAATGATGGATGATAGTGAAAAGACAATGAGTAGAATTTAGACCGACTGCAGTGTAAGAGAGATAGGAAACATAAGGCAATATCTAGACTATAAATGCTTGTGTAAACAAGCTTGTCTCTCTTGTGTGCTGGTTAAGATACTGGAACAAGCACGCCCTAGGAAGTGTTATCCCTTCCCCAGCTGAGGTTGTTGGTTCCAAATAGGGATGTGTTTTTGGTACATTTTTATGAAAGTTTAAATGCTGTGCAGGTTTCAGTGTTTAAATGTTTAAACCATATCTCAATATACAGACACTCTTTATATTACACTCTGATGTATACTGACAGCCCTGGTTCCTATTTTCCATGCAAAGAACACCTAAATAAGCAAATAATGCTTTAACATTGCAAATACTTAACTACAAAGTAATGAAAATAAATAAACAAAGAACCCGTACACCAAAGTATATATTGAAATTATGGTTGTCAATCGATTTAAATTTTTGATCAGCTAATTTATGGGCATTAGTTGATTAATCTGTAGATTCATCTGTGGACATTTTTAAAAGGTAACAATCTTATTGTGGCTGTCCTGCATAGTAATACTAAAAAATCAATAGAATCTAAAAAAAAAAAAATCCTAATGGATTTTTTATTTTTTTAAAGCCTTTGTTTTATTATTTTTATTTTAGTAAATGTCTCTGTTTGTATTTGTACTGCACTACCTGTGCTGGCCCTGTGGGCACAAAGTGAATAAACTAAACTAAAAGTCTATTTATTTATTTACGTGATATTATATTCAAAGAACAAAACAAAACCAATAATAATAAAAAATAATAAAAATCACAGATTACATATGTTACAGAATCTATGAAAAGCACAGATTCCAATACATTGTTATATTAACTCTATTGTTCAAGGCAAAGGTGTTTACCCTTTAAGTACATCATATATATATATATATATATATATAATAATATATATATATATATATATATATATATATATATACCCCATCTGTTGATATCAAGGACATTTGATAAATGATTTGCGTTAAAGTGCACTGGTAAATTAAAACCTATGCATCATTTATTTACACTTATACGTTAATATTGAAAAAAATTCCTTTTAAAATCGTGTTATACTTATTCACAGTCGCCATCTACAGCATTCTGTTTACAATGGATGTTTGCTTATACTGCATTCAGTAACTCCATCCACAGTAATTCTGAATGTTTTCATTTCAAATGATGAAGCATTGAACTTGTGTTGGCCATTGTATGGCCATTTTGTTTGGCATAATTATTTACATACCACCAGGGGCTGGCACCATGTCGAGTGAAACAACAACAAAAAAAAAAAAAAAAACATTTTAGTCACGTTCAAACAAAATGGACATTATTTACAATTCTATGTGTGTGCTAGACATATTCACAATATGGACACTGACATGCGTTTGGTGAAATTTGTCACGTGACCAGTTACACGTCTAGCACATTATTAATCATTTTACCACTTCTTTAGAGTTTATACGTTTAAAAGTCCCATTGCTAGTGCCAAAGTCTGCATTGGAACATGGCAATCATTTCAAAATGATGTCAAAAGTGGACGCTCTCAAATCAGAAACTGTTGGCTAATAAAGTTCAACGATAGACTTTAGGTAAGAATGGGAGGGTGTAGTGGGCCATTGTATTGAATGGATAGGTGGTGACTGATTCCTGCAATTAACAACAACTATTACTTCTGTGATAAATGGTAAAAGGGTTAATAGCCATGAAATTAATCTTACTGCAATTTTTTTTTCTCTGAACACATCACTCTGGATTGCCAAGATGTGAATGACAAAGAAGTTACAGCACCAATTAATTCCTTTACTGCCATAAAAAGAAACGCATACAATGTCTTTCAGACATCTTTGGTCATTCCAAAAAGGTTAAATGATGCAATGTAGCAAAGATGGAAGGTCAGTTTCTAAAATATATGCCTGCCTTTTTCTCACAATGTTCTATAAGACTTGAAAAGTTTTCCCATTTGACGAAAACCTAACTAAGCATATGTCTGTCTGTTCAGTAAGTTAACAATTAAGTTCATAGTGAGCATCAAAAAGAGTAGAATCTTAATAACTTTTAGTTGCTTCTTTTTTTGTCATGTAATGAAAGTGTTAGATATTTTTAGACAGCACTGACTTTACGATTTGTAATTGCCCAAGATATTGTGTTCTTTGCAATGCCTCACTTTTTATTTTTTTGTCTCAAGCACTTTCCCAATGACAATAATTGATAGTAATGGTTGCTCGCTGAACTTTGTGTACCTACCAGTGATGTGCAATTGACGATAATGCTTCATGAGAGTTACTTTAGAAAAGCTGAAAATAATTCTGCCTTCTAAAGTCCCTTAGTAATTTTCTGATAATGTAAAAACGTTGATAAGAGACAAGCCACTTAATTCAGACATGGTGTTTGGCATATGTACTCCTTTTACTGTGATCTCGACTTACCTATGGTTCTCTTGTTGAACCAACATGCAAATGTTAAATTGTAAATCTCTTCCCAATGTACAGCTATGGCCAAAGGTTTTGCATCACCTTATAGAATTAATACATTTTGTTAAATAGAGTCGAATAAAACTGGCTGAATGATGTTACGTTGACATATTTAAAGACATGCTACTTTGTAGTTTTCCATATACTTAATGAAAAACGTACACAAATTGAAAAATGTGACATTTTGAAATCTAACATAAGATGATGTAGAACCATTATGGCTTCTGGTAGACTTTTGTGATACCATTCACTGTAGTTTCTTTGATTACATGATGTTAAATAAAAGATCGAAATTATGTTCATACAGGTTTTTTTTTTATTATGATGTCTCAACCCTAACATTGTAGATGATGCAAAACGTTTGGCCATAGCTGAATACTAATTGTTATTCTTTATAATAATAAGGGGTTAAATCACCCCATGGACAAAACAATATGGATTAATATTGAGCTGGTTGGTGGTATTTAGATCTGTTGCTTTTCAGATAACTTACACACAACAATTATCCACTCACAACGCAGTGACTCTGATAAATTGTTCTTACATAAGATTTTGAAAGTAACCCAAAATATGGGTTAAAATGAAGAGATACTAGATTTAGTGGATGTAGTTTTTTTTGTCCTATGTTTTCCACTTTATTTAAATGTTATAGTTTTGGTATTTATATTGATTATTGCAGAAGTCCAGACAAGGAGAATTGTAATCTTAAGATGAAAATATTACCTGATACTAACTGATTATGAGACAGTTCAACTGCACACCATGTGTCGTATGTTACAGTATATTGACAGAATGTAAATATTCATAATTCTGACCATCAGTATCATCAGCACTGTCATACCATTGCAGCTGCCCTCATGTTAATATTGCCTCTTAGTTTATATAGCTATTGTACTGCCACTTACCATTTGGTAAGGATACCTACTGTACCTTCCACATGTCATTTAGATGGCTGGTTATCCTAATGATAACAAAAAAAAAAATTGGCTAAAAGACAAGACAAACTGGGTAGAAGCATTGGGTCAATTAATGTGTGTTTTTAGTATTCACAAATTGGTAGCTTTTATGTAGTAAGTGTGAGCGTAAGGAGATGTGACAGAGATCGAATGACGCTTGGTGTTAGATCTCCCTCCCGACCTGAGAGGATACTAGATAAAGGAGCAGAGTACCCTGGCCTAAAAGGCATGAAACTTTATTTCTGTGTATAATGTATCGGGTTAATGTAGGGTGCAGCACACAAACAAGTAAGTCGTAACTTTTCTAGTTGCTCAAACAAAAAGTGAGCATTTATTGAGGCCTCAAGTATTGTGAGAAAATAATAATAATAATAATAATAATAATAATAATAAGCAAACAAATAATTCCAAAAACAAAAGAAATCTATTTGCAACAAGCAATATAATTTATACAAAAATCACGAATCTGATTTGCTTTAACAGCCTCACACCAAGTACTCAACTACTTCTATGGCTCTTATTCCCTACAGCTCTCCTCCATAACTGAGGAACACCAGGTATATATATACATACAGTACTGTGCAAAAGTTTTAGGCAGGCGTGAAAAAATGCTGTAAAGTAAGAATGCTTTCAAAAATAGACATGTTAATAGATTATATTTATCAACTAACAAAATGCAAATAAATCCATATTTGGTGTGACCACCCTTTGCCTTCAAAACAGCATCAATTCTTCTAGATACACATGCACACAGTTTTTGAAGCAACTCGGCAGGTAGGTTGGCCCAAACATCTTGGAGAACTAACCACAATTCTTTTGTGGATTTAGGTAGCCTCAGTTGCTTCTCTTTCTTCATGTAATCCCAGACAGACTCGATGATGTTGAGATCAGGGCTCTTTGGGGGCCATACCATCACTTCCAGAACTCCTTGTTCTTCTTTACGCTGAAGATAGTTCTTAATGACTTCCGCTGTATGTTTGGGGTTGTTGTCATGCTGCAGAATAAATCTGGGGCCAATCAGATGCCTCCCTGATGGTACTGCATGATGGATAAGTATCTGCCTGTACTTCTCAGCATTGAGGAGACCATTAATTCTGACCAAATCCCCAACTCCATTTGCAGAAATGCAGCCCCAAACTTGCAAGGAACCTCCACCATGCTTCACTGTTGCCTGCAGACACTCATTTGTGTACCGCTCTATTTCAGGCATGTGCATCAAGTAAATACGCATTTTTTAAATCAGTAGTTATTATTTAGCAACAGCATGTTATATAATGACATGTAAAACAGATACTAAAATTATATTGTTGATTTTATTCCAGGACGGTAAACGGTGATACGTGTGTGTTGATCGAACGCACTGTATCACACCGTGTGTAGGTGGAAGTCAGTCGGCTAGAAAAGGGACTGAGCTATGGTACCTGAACTCAGTGACCCAAACGGGAAATGGCGTGGCATCCATGGGTTGGAGGAGCGGATGAGCTCATTAACCAAGATGTCAAGAACGAGGGTATAAAATAGGGGCGTAGCAAAGTAAACTGCTCCTTTGTAAATGGTTGCAGTTAACCTAAAAAGAGTAAACGTATTGCTGAGAACCGTGAGTGTCTGTAAAGTGTCGGCTGTAACTGTTGTTTGTCTTTTCAGTAACACAGTCCGGAGCTGGAGTACAAGCCAGCTTTAACCCGACATCACTTTTCACCCCAGCATTTCACAGAGTACTGTAATCACCACCAGCACTTAATTTCACTCACTGTCTTGTGTTTCGTGTTTAGTGTGGATGTTTGGAAAACCTGGACTTTTGGTTGCGGGTCAAACCCGGGGATTACAGTTACAAGTGATACACGCTGCTGTATCAATCCAGCATTTATTATTTACAGGTGTTTGCCTTAGGGCTCTGGACATTGTTATTATTATCAATAAACACCCCTGCACCTGAAAGTAATTGCCTGTGTGTTTTGTACCTGCACGGTACTGCCACAGGACACTAACGTTTATTAGTAATAAGCACTCTCACATGACTTGGTTGTTTACTTTTGCACAGTTCTATGATCTCTACCACAAATGGAAATGATTTGCAGAGCACAGATTTCATTTTAAAAGAGAAGATTGATGTAAGGGCATTGTGGTTAACCATCCCTAATTCAGCAACATGTCATAGTCTGCTATTTAAAGGAATTCTGATCTAAGGAATACAGATGAAAAGGAACTGAAGCAATGCAAAATAATTCCAAAGCCTGTCAAGTCATTTTTTCAACTGTTACATTGAAAAGCACTGACTAATGTATAATTCGTCTTTTGCATGCCGTGGAATATATTTCACGCTGATGCATATGGAGCCTGTGCTGAGGACCGATGCATGACAGAATTTTTTAATTAAGCTTTATGTTATTGCCTGTTGTGTAACTCCCGGAACAAATCCAAAACCCCTCTGAAGCCAATGCAGGCTCATACTGTATGTGTATTACAGGTACATGTTTCTATGTCCTTGATACATGGCGACAGTCAGGCCTGACAGCCCAAGACTTTCTTGATTTGCATTAGGTAGTGCTTTACAGTTACCTCCAGAAGCAGTTGTTCCTATAAAATGCTATTTATATTTTATATCAAATGCTTTTAATATTTAACAAGCAGTGTAACAATACAGCCTTTCATAGTTTATCCCTATGCTGTCCTTATTGACCAGCTATAGCTATAAAATCATCCATGTTAATAGACGTGATTTTGCTTAGTGAAAATCCACAATCTTTGTTAAATTGCTTTGCAAACATAAGCAGAATTGTACTTTAACTCAAAAGCAGAAGCATGATTACAATAGCAATGCAATAATGGTTTTGTACTAAGTGGAAATAGTATCTGACTGAGCTGACCAAAATAAAGATGTGCCTGTCTGCCCAGGAAATGTATTCTGGCTCTGGAAAAGCAGGCAGCTTAGCAGTTCCATTTAGAAAGACAGCAACAATGGTTTGAGGCATGTCAACTACTAGGTAGGAACCAAAAAGCTACTGTGAAACAAAAAATCCGAGTAAAAAATGGTTCAATGTGTTGTAGCGTCAGATTGGGTCATAATGTCATTCTGTGTATGAAATTAACAGAATTGGAATATGCAGAGGGGGATTCTAAGCCATTTATTCTCTGCCTGCTTGGTTTCTAGTCACAAACTCCCCCACTGACAAAGAATGCTTTTAAAAAAGAGTCATAAACTAAGATACTGGACAAATGGTTTATCTTCACCATCATTGAATAAATCCTGTGGCACCAACAGTGTCTTGCAAAGGGTACAAAACCAAACGGTTTTGAATGCTTTGACACCTCGGACAAAAAACAGTCCGTCTCATAAATCCAGCTGACAGGATCGAAACAGCAGATCAATTGAGAACACTGGGCCGTCTCGGCCAATGGGAAAACACCCCACATGGACTCAGACACAGCCCAAAATAAACAAACTGGTCCAATCACAGGGGTGAAGAGGGAAGTAGAAAAGGACAAGTGTGACATTCAATCAAGGCTCCTAATACACATAACAGGGTTCTGCACTTTGACAATCTGAAGACCTGTAGCCTTCAATCAGCTCGAACAGAGATACCGTTTTCAGAAACTCTGATACGGTATAACAACCCTAGTGTGTGCCTTAGTGTGGGAGTCTGCAGCATAAGATGTTTAAAATCCTAAAAGTACTCGGAATCAAATATTTAACTTAGCCCCGATTGATCACTGGAGTAAAAGATTTGAACATATCATTTGAAATTGACAGAGACTGAAGTATATTCAATTTATTGAGCTAACAGTGCAGGAGTTTGCGGTGGAATATCCCAGGCATAACTGGACGAAGAATGCACATCTTGTGGAGGATTTGCTGTTGTTGTTTTACATTTTTCCTTTATTTTGTTTTATTTCTACTAAAACTGTTTCTTTTATATTTTTATATTCACTCGAAACATCTGATTATTTCAACATTGGGTCCTTGTGGCAATGTTGCACCACCCCTGTGTGTATTTCTGTGTTGTATGTTGCGTTTGGTGTGTTAATGTTGGTGTATTGTAGTTGGTATACGGGATATAATATGGGTTATACACACAGGTGTTTAAAATGTATATTTGTATTTAGGCACGAGGATTGCACAGCACTTCATGTGCAGGTAAAATGTAATATGTGAGCACAGGAAATTGCACTAGATTAATTCACGTGCCGTACATGTGCCGAGACTCCAATTGAATGATTGATTAGCAATTGAGTCTCGGTACAGCTGCATAAAAGCAGTATGTTTTCACTCACTCAGGGTTGTGTGTTCGTGAGGGGAGAACGAGATTGGAGACGGAGGTAATAATAATAATTGTAGTAATAATAATAGTTGTGAAAAATATCTGCTCACTGTGTTTTGTTTAGTGTTAGTCCGTTTTGTTTGTCTGTTTATTTTGGCTATAGTGCCATGTCCTGTGTGTGAGAGAGGGTGAGTGATATATTTAAAAAACAATTGCTATTTTGTCCCGGAAGCTCCAGCACGGTACTTGTTTTCTGTTCGTCCACTTGTTTGTCTGACTATTTACTTTGGCCAACACGCCTTTTTGTTTGTTCAGTCTGTGTTTTCTGTTTTGTCCAACCTTTTTATTTGAAATGAACCTGCGCAAGCACGCGCCTAACAAGCCACGTGCCTAACATTTCATCATGTCGTCTCTATTACTTCCTTGTTCTGACGCCACCACTCCACTGTCCTTGTGACAGTCCTACGTGATTTTGAATTCAAACAAAGTATTATATGATTACAACTTAAACTAGTCCAAATAAAAATATACCTTGCACACTACAGTGTTTAAAAAATAATAACTTTTGTTAATTTAATTTAAACAAATGTTAATTTAACAACAAACCGATCTTCTTTTTTTTTTTTTTTTTTTTTTTTTTTAATGGCACCAGGGTATGGTTTAAAACTGGTGATCCACACACTTCCTTAGTTCATTTAATTGGTACAACAGGATACGAAACAATGAACACATAATATTGATTATTGACTTCTAAATGGGGTGACTTTCTGTAATTATTGTGTAGCTACTGCACATCAGAACCCTACAATGCCTTAAGCAGTATGGGCAACTGTGAAATGGCAGCAAATCAGTACCACTGTGTTTGAGACCAGGACCACTGTGAGATAATTGTTGCCATTGCTGGTAATTTTTTGTCTGTTAATGGTAGGTAGGGTATTTGAGTAAAATATTTGTGTATAGTGGTAATTTTCAAAATATCTATAAGGGACTAAATATTCTTTGAGTCTTTAAAATGTCTAATATATATTAAGAAGCCTCTAACTACAACAGCAAAATGCCAAAACACATTTATTTTCTCTCTAAAACCCTGTCATATTTTAGGCAGGCTAATGTCTTGCTATAGGGCAAAAATAATGAGTGTCTAAGACAGACTGCAAGGTTTTTTTTCTCCAACAGGTTTTAGTTTAAAAACAAAACAACATGGTTCCAAGATAATCACTTTGTTACTAAGGGAGCTACCATCAGGCCACTTTAATGAAGAATTTGACAGCCTAACTGATGACTTGTACTCTTCATTAAGAGAAAAGTGGATAACACAAGTAAACACCCTATAATGTCACTGACCCTAAAATTGGCTGTAAAGACAGTTAAATCTGTTAATGCAGAATAAAGCCAAGCAAAAGAAAAGTGGAATGGCATTTCATTAAAAGAAAAGCTATAAACAATGTTCATGACCAGTAGCGCTTACTCTGTACTATTACTGAAATGCTAATGTCATTAAAAGGGTTGTTTAAAGCTGCAGTTTAAATATTGCAGTGCACTACTGTATGAGAGGTGACAATGGCTCTTATTATATTCCATTTTCTGGTAATAGATCTTTCTGAAATGCATATGTAATAGACTTAACGTTGTGTCTATTCGTTAATATTAGAAATGGACCGAATCTTACGTAATAGACAATCTAAGGCATATGGCCATGCATGTGACCTTATTCGGGAAATTTTTCCACCCACTCTGCTGAAGCAATATAAGAAGCCTGCTCAGTGAGAGCCGAGTTCAGTTGCAGGGAGGTTGTTGCTGTGTTCAGTCATCCAGTTGAAGAGCTGTTAGCTGTTGCTATTGGAAGAAAACCATTACTCTGTAAGGACTGGGAAATGCAAGAATAATCTGATTTATAGACACAGAGGCCTGCTTTTGTTTTGTACTTATTAACACATTAATAAATTAATGTTCAGGCTGCTCTGCTCCAGGCGGTGGAGGTGGTAGAGGCAGAGGCAGCTCTAGCTGCTCTGCTCGTGGAGGTGGTGGAGGCAGAGACAGCTCTAGCTGCTCTGCTCGTGGAGGTGGTGGAGGCAGAGGCAGCTCTAGCTGCTCTACTCCTGGTGGTGGAGGCTGAACCAGAAGACATTCTCCCTCTTCTGCGGGCTTCCCCTTCCTGGGATCTGGCCACACGGGCTCCCCTCTTCAGAGCTCTGGAAGCATGGGCTCCCCTCTTCTGGGCGCTGGAGACCCTGCTACCTGGGCTGCTTTTCTGTTTACCGCTGCATCCAGGTAGCAGAGGACCAACTCCACACCTTCCTCCAGGGTGTTTGGAGTGTGCTCCCTTTCATAGGCCTCCCATTGCTCCCTGTCCATCAGCCACAGGACCCGGATGGCAATGGGCATAGATTGTCCTGGATCCAGTCCCTCAGCCTGATGGGGTCTTCTGCCATTGCCCTTTTTTCTTTTTTTCTCTGCAGTACTCTTCCTGGCCTGAGTCTTGGAGGCGCTGTTATCCCACTCTGACACCACTTGTGAACAGGCTGGGTGTAGGGTGACGTCAGGCCAGAAAGGAGTACACACGCAGACAGACAGTCAGTGGCAGGTGAAAACTGAGATGCTGTGGCGCTCAGTGTGTTTATTAAAAAATAAAAAGCTTAAACAGAGAAAAACACTTTGCAAAAGAAAACTGTCAAAACAGACAGACAAACAAACACATTTACTTTTTTAATTCTCCCCTCTCCACTCTTACCTGAGCCTCGTGACTGTCCATGAGATATGGAGGCTCAGCGTTTTATGAATGAATACCACAAATCATTCTCAGCTAAAGGAGCAGCAATTACAGCAGTACAATATCAAAGTCCATTGGGGAATTAATCTACCATCATTTTGCCAGTTTAAAAAGTTTATTCATGGCAGATTTACAACTCTGCTTCTCATAAAACAAACTTTTACCCATTATAGATTCAGCCCTCTCAATCTTCTGCTATGTCTATTTCAGTTTCAATGCACCTTTGTTCCTTGCTCTACTTAGCCTTCTCCCAACTCCTCTCAAGCCTTTGACAAATGAAGGAGACATGTTATTTTTGCAGGGGGGAAACAAATTTGCAATAATTTTAATAACAATGTTTGTACTTTCCCCCTTTGCTCGTTCCTGCATTTCTGCAATGACACAGACAGTAAATGTGTTTGCCTAAGGCGAGATCACATTGCTGCGGAACACAGAAATGACTAGGGCTTCCTTCCACCCCTATTAGTCCTGCATTATTAGCTGCTTCCTTAATCAACCACCCAGACAGGAGCTTCTTTCAGCATCTCATCACAGGTCTAAATGATGTTTTTTTTTCACAGGCATCATTAACCCTCCATCATCATCTTTCTCTTGTCATAAATTAAAATCAGCTTTAAACAACCCAGTGTCAGTTGATTCATTGCTCAAACAATACATTTCCAAAGGTTTCATGGCCCGTTCTCAGAACCCCTCTTTCCGTCATTTTGTATTAGTCCACTAGTGGTTGCCACTCACAAATATTCTGGCAAGAAAAGACTAATCATTGACTTATCCTCCCCACACGTTAGCCCTATTTCCAGTATCAATGAATTAATTCCCTCAGAACCTTTTTCTCTTCAATATGTCAGAATTGATTATGCAATTCATTTTATTAAAACAGCAGGTCAAGGTGCATGGTTTTCTAAGGTATATATTTCAGGTGCTTTTAAAGTTATGTCTAGCCACCCTTCCCAGTGGCATATTTTTGGTGTCCAATAGAAGAAATTATATTACTTTGACGTTCACCTTACTTTTATGTGCAGAAGCAGTCCTCACATCTTTAACTTTGGCTCTGTGCTGGATTCTTTTAAACCTCTACAAACTACCATTTGTGTTTCACCTTTTAGATGACTATCTATTAGTGGACTTAAAAAACCACCTCCTGCTATATCCATTTGCACCTTAAAATCAGTTGTCCATGAAATAGGAGTCCCTCTATCAAAAGAGAAACTGTGGGTCCCACAACTCGAATTCCTTGGGATCATGCTTAATTCAGAAAAAATGGAAGCACGCCTCCCTTTAGAGAAATTCAATCACATTAAAGATTTTTAAAGATCTTTCTATTCTAGAAAATCATGCACCAAACTTGAGCTTCTCTCCCACCTAGGCCATCTCAATTTCGCTATTAGAATCATTCCTCAAAGCTGGTCATTCATTTAATATCTGTTAAAGCTAGCTTCTTCTGTATCCAATTTGCAGCATAACGTTAGTCTCAATTCCAAGTGCAGAGCTGACATCTCCCTTTGATCCCGTCTGCTCTCCAGCTGGAATGGCATTTCTTTCTTCTACGATGACTGCATCTCATCCCCATATTCTCAGGCTGTACACTGACGCTGCCTCTCTCTGGTATGGCGGCATTTTAGGATCTAAATGGTTTCATGGGACATGGCCCCCCCGAGTTATCTGTCCGTCCTCCTTCAGAACAATCCCCAACCTTATTCGAGTTGTACCCTACTGTTATCATTGCCATCATATGGAGTCACCTATAGTAAAAAAAAAGGTAGTTGCTTTTAACTGCTATAATGAAACTGTCATGGTCATAATTAACAAAGGCAGATCCTCCTGCCTACTATTATGAAGTTTGTGGAAACTCATCTGGACTTCAGTGCTTGGTAATTTTAAAATCAAAGGTATTCTAGCCTCAGGTTCAAAATATTTAACAGCTGAGTCTTTATCTCATTGTAATCTCCAGAGATTTCTAATAACATGGAAAACAAACAAACACTTATGAACACTTTCACAACGCTTTCTCCACATCTCTCACGGTCCTTTCAGTTCCTTAATACAAACCAAGCGAAGGAAAAGATTTACGATTCTCCAGCCCCTTTATGCTATCACGCATGACCCCTTGGTAAGCGATTGCAGCTATGTCTATTGCTTACAGATTCTACTTTGTTTACCTTCCGGGTTAATAAGTTCCTGCAACTGAGTCTCACCTTCTTCCAGGCTGACCGACTTCCCGACCCAGAAATGAACTCTCAGGGCAGTCCATCCAGAGACTTCCCCTTTCGCTATTTAGCGCCCTTTACAGGTCAGGAGAGAGATTTTCAACCAGAACTCCTATTTCTGTCACAGTCCTCCACCTCCCTATCTCATCTAAATGACCCCTCACCAAGGTTGTCTTGTTATCCTTGGTCATCACCATTTGTTCCAGCTGCTTTTCCCCATATGTAGTGATGGCTTTCTGGATGAGGTATTCATTATGTTATTAATGGCAAGTTTTACATTATGTGTATGTGTAAACTTTATAGTCAAGTTGTTTTTAATCATTCTGTTTAAATTGTGTGTGAATGTGTTTTTATAGTCGTTTTAATGTGCTTACTAATTCACTTGCTTTAATATGCTTTTATATTAAGTTTCTATACAGTATTGTTTAAGTAATGAGTTCTTTCATTTCCCATTGGCAAAACCAGCTATGTGCAGTTTTGTATAGCCTAACACGACTCAAAGTCACAGAAGGGTGTCTGAGCTAAATGCCAAAAGGCAGGAGATTAGCGGAGATAGTGTAAGATGGGGGAGGGGAATTGAAAGACAAGATGGATGCGCCCTGCTAGGTGCAACGTTGTATGCAGCCCCCCCCCCCCCCTTTCCTCTGCAGAGGCAATGTGCAATGATAGAGTGGAAACTCCTATCATTGGACAGAAATAAAACACATGTGAGTGGAGTCAACAGTTGTTTACAGAGGTATAAATACCCCAAATTGTAAAGTTTTCTCAGTCTCTTTCGAATTGACTCCATGGATATCCGTGCTTTCTGATGCAAACATATGCACTGAGCTGTACTGAGGCCTTGTCCGAAAAGTCAGTTTAAATCTCGCGCTTATATGATTGTATTGGTGGTATACCTTTCTTGTATAAAGTGTTTTGGAATCAAAAATCATTTGTCAGCTTAATCTTTTTCACTACACATACAAAGACCAACCTCTGGATGCAACGTTCGCCACAGATTTCTACGGATTCCAGCGGTGCAGAGAAATAACCTCCACAAATCAATGCTTTGACCCATCCTTGGACCTGTGCATTTCCAATCTCCAACTTCAATCTCTGGTCACGTATTCTTTATATTTGAAACATTCTAAATAACATCGGGACAAGAAGGGTGTCTAAGTTTATTTATTCAAGACAGTCTACACTATTTGCTCTTTCCAGCTACCTGTTAGCGCTTATTTCCACCAATGCGCAAGAGCCTCTCTTCCTCACTCCAGAAGGTAAAGCCGCCTCCAGGAGCTGGTTCTGCGAGCACCTCTACCAGTCACTTCTCCACACCTGCTTCCCTCCTGATAATTACTCTGGACACACCTTCGGGATCACAGCCACTATTTCTTCTGCTTCTAGAAATGTTTGTTCACATCTGGTCAAGGCAAAGGGGTGATGGTCTTCAGGGGCTGGAAAAATGCTTTTAATTAACTACTCAAAAAACACTATGGGGGACATGTATCAAGACTGACTGATGCAGTGCTAAATTAACG
The DNA here is from genome assembly GCF_017654505.1 of Polyodon spathula. Classification (NCBI taxonomy): domain Eukaryota; kingdom Metazoa; phylum Chordata; class Actinopteri; order Acipenseriformes; family Polyodontidae; genus Polyodon; species Polyodon spathula. Next base: position 38,977,207 of record NC_054539.1, on the reverse strand, counting down.
TAAAGTAGCGCTCTGCCGGGGCACAAATTTTACGAATGTATCACCTTGCCCAAAATCAATCAATTTTTTTTTTTTTTTTTTTTGTTTTTTTCAATCAATCTATTTTATGTAGCACCTTTCATAGTGGACCACCATCACAAAGTGCTTTACAAGATAGTGAGGAACAATGCATACTAAATTAAATACAGGGCATAGTACATTAAATACAAACATTAAAAAAAAAAAAAAATGCAAATACATTAAATACAAGGCCAGGATGTGAATTCTAAACATTGTGGATGCATGCGTCATACAGAATCATATGCATGGAGTGAAAAACCTGAAATAGCAATTTAGACAACAGCTAATAACAGATGTCAGGCTTAAAGGGCATTGAAAGCAAGAGAGAACAAGAGGGTCTTGAGAGTTGATTTGAAGCGAGCGACTGTGGGAGCTACACGGGGAGAGAGTTGGGGCCATGAAGCTAAAAGTAGGGTGGTGAAACGTAATTTTAGATTTCAACAATAACAAAAAACAGGTTATTAACAGTTTTTACTTAAACATATCTAAAATAAAAAAAAAATGATTTAAACATGTAAAGATGCTTTTTTGCACACCAAATCCTGCTACAGTTTTTTCCAGGTGGCCATCTTGGATTTAAGTGTAGCACTCTGCTAACTTTAGCTTTCTGAATTAAAAAAAATGAAACAATATTTAGACTTTTCAAAGAAAAAGTTGTGCTTGGTTGTGTTTTTAAATTGAAAGTTTTCTTCTAAATTAACAACCTGCCCCTAAAAACGCATCTCTCCCTCCGTCAGGATTGTGCGGAAGGTGTGGCACCTACAGACAGTATCCGTGCAATAAAATGGATAGGGGTCATTTTTATATGCACAGGTTTTGTTTATAATGTATCGAAACATAGCATATCATGTTTCAAAGCATTTTTATTGGTCTGACAAGAAATTAACACTTCCAGTTTTGCAATATGTGTTACAGTATTTGTTTAGGGGGTCAAAAGAATTTGTAAAAACAGGTAATGTGATTATTTATATATAAATAACTTTAATACCTAATTCATGTTCAGGTGCAGCATTGCTGGAGCCTCAGCTAGTGCTTGCACATTCTAAGGATGCACCTGCAACTGAAAGGTGTCTGTCTGCACTGTTTTTCCACCGTGGTAGAGTGAAAGGCAGTTTATCTATGCTCCCTGCTCAATTTTACACATTTTATTTCTATTTTCAGTTAATTTCCTTACGTTCTGGACAATTCTTTGTTTAAAATTAAGTTCTTATTGATTTTTTTTTTTTTTTTAAATTAATGATGAAGTTGTGATCTAAAATATCACAAAACACATTTCAGGGGTGTATCATTTTGTCTAGCAATGGCAAATATATATATATATTTCATGCATAACTCCATTGGTCAAAATCTGTACGTCTAATTTATCATTTACATTTCTTGTAGAATTAATAACCAACTCTCTACAATAACTACAACAACTACTCATCTACTGCTCCCCCTTACTATTTCCTGTCAGAATGCTGGTGTCTGACTTTTTTTGCCGCTCATCACCACTGTATCATAGCTAACTGGGAGGTGTGGATGGGAGGTGCCCTCTGCGGGGGATGAAGAACGCCCCCGTGCGAGTCTCTCCAGGTGTTAAAGCTGCGCAGATGTTGCAGGTGTCTTCCAGGGCTGAGGTGGCGTGATCAGGGCCTAGGCACTGAGCGCACATGCTGTGCCTGTTCCTCCTGCAGGATATTGGTCCCACAAGCCTACCGATTGTCGTGTAGCACCGGGTCTAAAGAGCATAGAGTACTACGTGCACCGTGTTCACCGAGTACCATGCAACAATAGATACCTCTTGTACTGTGCAGCACCTGTATAATGTGCACCAGGCTACCACTTGCACAGAGTACCGTGCAGCGCCAGGCACCACTCACACCGGCGCCCTAGTCTATCAGTATAGCGAGACAATGGTACCGAAGTAGCATGGGTAGTCTTACGCACCGTGGTGTTAAAAAACAGCGGGACAGCTAGGCACGGTGCCTACCCTGACTGCGTGGTCACACGCCTGAGCAGTGCGTAGCGTACAACAGAGGGACAGGGCCGAAGCCGCGGCGGGCGATTGACTTACACACACAGTAATATAATTACAAAAAAACTGTTGAAATATTACAAGATGGGGAGAGCACACTGTCTATAGATTGAGCAACCTACACCAGAGGTGAGGATCTGCATAGCCTGCGTATGTCTCAACCCAACAATGTGGAAGCCTCGGTGAGGAGTATACGGCTGTCCCAGCTGAAGCAGCCGCGGTGCAGCTAGTCCTCTGCACAAGCACAGGGACGCATAGCTACAATCAAAACAAGGCTAATCCTGCGGCCCGCAGGTGACTGGTGGGCTAGCTCGACAATGGGGACAAGGTGGAGTAACAGTGCTCTCTGAAGCAAGAAAGGGTGAAAAACACACGCAACTATTAACAATAATACTTACCGTACTAAGACGGACAGAAAGAAAGAAGCAGCCTGACACGCAGAGCGAGCAGGTGCTGATAGTCAGAAATAAAATAAAAAGGCTATGAATTTTTAAACCACTGATTCCGGGAAAAGCGGCAAAGGCAAAACAAGACAAAACAGGTTTAGAGAATAAAAAAGTATAATGATACAAAATATTACCAGAAAAACACTGGAAATGATTATTCGGTTCACATTGACTTCACCCCTTTCCCAGTGCAGTTATGCAATGTCCCTCCTTCCTGACATGTATAAAGCATTTTACACACTGGCGAAATTTAAAACGAGATTACAATTCGATACAAAGGATGGCCGCAGCTCGCACTGGAATGAACCCTTTCAGGACCAAACATTTTTCAGTGGGATC